>NC_134142.1:126764572-127064572 GCF_033958435.1 Carettochelys insculpta | reverse complement strand
TCGTGCTCCCGCTCTCACACTCTCTCCTCCTCACCCGAGGCCGTCGCTGGGAGGTAACAGGGGTCAGACCCGAGGCCGTCGCTGGGAGGTAACGGGGGTCAGACCCGAGGCCGGCGCTGGGAGGTAACGGGGGTCAGACCCGAGGCCAGCGCTGGGAGGTAACAGGGGTCAGATCCGAGGCCGTCGCTGGGAGGTAACGGGGGTCAGACCCGACGCCGGCGCTGGGAGGTAACGGGGGTCAGATCCAAGGCCGGCGCTGGGAGGTAACCGGGGTCAGACCCGACGCCGGCGCTGGGAGGTAACGGGGGTCAGACCCGAGGCCGGTGCTGGGAGGTAACCGGGGTCAGACCCGAGGCCGGTGCTGGGAGGTAACCGGGGTCAGATCCGAGGCCGTCGCTGGGAGGTAACGGGGGTCAGACCCGACGCTGTCGCTGGGAGGTAACCGGGGTCAGACCCGAGGCCGGCGCTGGGAGGTAACGGGGGTCAGACCCGAGGCCGGCGCTGGGAGGTAACCGGGGTCAGACCTGAGGCCGGCGCTGGGAGGTAACGTGGTTCAGACCCGAGGCTGGTGCTGGGAGGTAACGGGGGTCAGACCCGAGGCCGGCGCTGGGAGGTAACCGGGGTCAGACCCGAGGCTGGCGCTGGGAGGTAACGGGGGTCAGACCCGAGGCCGGCGCTGGGAGGTAACGGGGGTGAGACCCGAGGCCGGCGCTGGGAGGTAACGGGGGTCAGACCTGTGGCTGGTGTGATGGGGTTCTGGGGTCCCCCAAGCTCTGCACCCTGTCCGCAGGCAGAAGAGTCTTTCACTTAGCAGGAGAACAGCAGGTTTATTAGCCGACAGGACACAGCATCGTACAGAGGAGTCAGTGCAGCCGGCAGAGACAGCCAGTCCCATCCATGTTGGGGAGAGGAGGCCCCGAGGGGCCCCCAGAGCCGGGGCCTGGCCCCCTCCTTTGTCTCTCTCTCCCTCAGCCCAGACTAACTGCTTCCCAACTCCCAGTTCCAATTCAAACCCCTCAGGCTCCACCTCCTCCTCTGTCTCCAGTACAAAGGTGCTACCTGGTCATCAAGGTTACCCTCAGCAGGAGCCCCACACCCTCTGTGAGCCACTCACACACACACAGGTATCCCCCACTCCATCACATCTCTCCCCACTTCAAGACCGAACTGAGCGGGGTCACTCAGCCAGGGACCCGGGGAAGTTCGGGGCCCTCCCCTCGTGACAGGGCATCGGCTGTACCCTCAGTGCTCCCCTTGATGTGCACCACCTCCACGTCATAATCCTGCTGGGGGAGGCTCCAACTCAGGAGCTTGGTCTTGGCCCTTTTCATGTGATGCAGCCGGGCAAGTCCCTTTAGTTCCCTTGGGATGGCTGGTCTCGCTGCTTCGGCCCCGGTCCGTCAGCCACGTTCTCAAGTCGGGCAGGCAGAGCCCATACAGATGCTGCAGCACCAACAGATCAAACAGGTCTTTTGTGGTCTGGGTCCTGCCCCATCTGACCACCAGCCCATACAGCTGCTCCGGCCAATGTCTGGAATTCAGTTACAGTCCAGTAACGGAAGGTACAAATGCTTCCATCCTTGGCATTTAGCCAGACCACCACAATGGCTGTGTGCCTCAGTTTCCCCTTCCATGCCACACAACAGGTTTGGAATGTTCCTCCTCATGTGAGAGGTTGCAAGACTAGTTACAGGGAACAATGGTGACATTTCAGAGTTACAGACTCCTTCAACATACAACTCATGCTTCCACATCAATGTCATCATGTCACATGGCTCTTTTCAAACATTCAGTGCATGGTACAATTCTACAGCTTTTGGTAGCAGCACCCCTTGGTTACAGCAGTCAGCGTGAGTAACAGAACAAACCCATTGCAACTGTACATTTACGTTGCTCTTTGGTAGACCACAACCTTTGTGTAACCTCCTTGAGAATCTGGTATTTTGGGGATAAATGGCTGAGGCCTTTCTTAGCACCATCAAGTTCTAATCTTCTCTCTTGCCCCCTGGGGTGGAAATTTGATCTCTCTGGCTGTGCCCTCCCTTCTAACAAGAGCTGGGCCATTGATGATCTCAGGGAGATGGCCCCCTCCCTGCCAGCCTGGAAATTTGCAACCCAAACTGCTTTCTGAGAGTTGTTTTGTGAGTCCCAGACGCAGAATCCACATGAAGGAATCCCTGTTTATCCCTTACTGGCCCACCAGGACCACAGCTCCTTTGTCCTTCCACCTCCAACTACTGCCTCCCCATGGAATCAGAAGTGGAGTCCAGTATAAGAATATAAGTGTTTCCATCATCTGGAGATGGGGAATTGCTGGCCCTCTCCTGCATCCTACAGAGACTGACTGCAGCTGTTTTACTTGGTTCTCACAGGGCTGCTCACACTCCCTGATAGTTTTCACTTTACTTGCATCAACTTCCAATTCCTGAGAAACTTTTACCCTGCCTGCTTTGGACCCTTGCAGAGCACAGCCAGTGGTTTCACACTCAGGCAGGTCCTGGCCATCAGGAGCTGAAACAAACTTCTCCCCAGGCAAAGGTCTGGCTCTGGCTCTTACAGACAAGCACCTTTCCTGTTCACTCTCCTTCACCTCACTCCCATTTTCTGCAGTCCGCACAGACGGGTCAGGAAAAGTTTCAGGGAAATTCTCTTCCTCAAGAGCTCCGCCAAACAACAACTCACCCCTGTCTGGCTCCACAGGGGCACTGCTCCCTTGAGCCACAACCAGCTCCTGGGTTTCACCTACACCCAGGATCACTTCTGGCCCATCAGGCAGATTCCCATGTAATCCCCCTCCAGGCAGACAGCCAGTAACACCGGACAGAAGGTCAGGGTCCCTTTCCTCCCTTCTGCTACCAGCTCCTTTATCTTCATCGCTCAGCATAACTCCATTGCCCGTCTGTTCTTGTGTCCTGGCGAGAGGATGACTCTGGTAGGACAGAGCCCTCTCACCCCCTCCCAGTAACACCTCAGCATCAGGCAAAGAACAAGTACCAGAATCGTCTGGTCTCTGGGATTCCCTGATGATACTAACTGGATCAGACCGAGTTAAAGCATCATCCTCCCTGAGAGACACAGAGGTAGGCCCACTTCCCATCTGGGCTTCAGCTGCACTCAGATCCAGCTCTGGGATCTTGGCTGCATCTCGAGCCCCCACAGGCTCAGGCAAAGGATTCACTTCCCCAGAAGCAGAAGCACTTTTCTTGCACCAAGGACCAGTGTCCTTAGCAGGGATACCACTGCCCATCCCGGAGCCATTCCCTCTGCTCCAGCCCCCATGGCTGGATTCAGAGACACACCTGGAATGCCCTTTCCTGGTGGTTCCTTCTCCAGCCACCCCAGGCTGGGGAATCTTCCTCAGACAATGGGCTAGTTTCCTCATTGGCATCTTTTCCAAATGCAGGCTCTGCTCTCTCCCCAGGCTGCTGCTGCTGCTGTTCAACACAGACAGACAATGGGAGACACTCTCTCCTTTGTCCCAGCCCCCCGGCTGGTCTGAGACACACACACAGAAGGTGAAGCAGCTTCTCTCACAGACAACTTGCCATTCCCAGTGGACAAGCTGCTTTCCTGCACAGACACACAGGCACCTTCCTCAGCCCAGGCCTGGAAAACTCTTCGCAGGTCTGTCTTGGCCCCTAGTAGATGATGGGTTGGAATCGCTCCTTCCCTCCTTGAGCTGTGGCAGGCCACTCGGTTCAGAACTCCAGGCAGTCCAGGGTTTCCTGACCCGATCTGGGCTCACCTCTGCAGGATTTTCCTTAACCCTCAGCTCTGCCACTGCACATCCACGCTGCCTTGTCCAGCTTCTTTAATCTCGATTCGGTTTCCAGGTGCTGCCACTTCACAGCGGAGTTGTTCAGCGTGGTTGCAGGCTCTCAGGCTGATGCCCTCTGCACCCCACGATTCCTGGAAGAATCCCTTCAGTGTGCCAGGCTCCTTGTGGGTCACAAGCTCCCCGGGGTTAGGCCGTAGGCCCTTTTGCCCTCTGGGACCGACTCCAACAGACTCTCAGAGGAACCCCTTCTTCAGTGTGACACCCGCTCTCAAGGACCATGAGCACACTGTCTTGGGAAGAACTTATTCAGCGTCAGCCTCCTTGTGGGTCACTTGTTCCTGGGGGTTGGGCCCTCAGCCCCTCCACCTTCTGGGACCGACTCCAACGGATTCCCAGGAGTAACCCCAGCTAGGGTGTGGCACCCCCTCTCGAGGACCACAACCGCAGTTGGTTGGGTTCGGCCGCAGGCCCCTCCGCCTTGGGGAGCTGCACCTCACTGCCCTTCAGCACACCTGGGTCTCGCAGTCCCCACTTCTTCCAGGGCCCCGGTCACTTACTGCTGGATGCTCCATCCTCAGGGTGCAGAACATCCCACTCCTGACACTAGTGTGATGGGGTTCTGGGGTCCCCCAAGCTCTGCACCCTGTCCGCAGGCAGAAGAGTCTTTCACTTAGCAGGAGAACAGCGGGTTTATTAGCCGACAGGACACAGCATCGTACAGAGGAGTCAGTACAGCCAGCAGAGACAGCCAGTCCAATTCATGTTGGGGAGAGGAGTCCCTGAGGGGCCCCCAGAGCCGGGGCCTGGCCCCCTCCTTTGTCTCTCTCTCCCCCAGCCCAGACTCACTGCTTCCTAACTCCCAGTTCCAATTCAAACCCCTCAGGCTCCACCTCCTCCTCTGTCTCCAGTACAAAGGTGTTACCTGGTCATCAAGGTTACCCTCAGCAGGAGCCCCACACCCTCTGTGAGCCACACACACACACAGGTACCCCCACTCCATCACACTGGCGCTGGGAGGTAATAGGGGTCAGACCCGAGGCCGGCGCTGGGAGGTAATGGGGGTCAGACCCGAGGCCGGCGCTGGGAGCTAACAGGGGTCAGACCCGTGGCTAGTGCTGGGAGGTAATAGGGGTCAGACCCGAGGCCGGCTCTGGGAGGTAACGAGGGTCAGACCCGTGGCCGGCGCTCGGAGGTAACGGAGGTCAGACCCGAGGCCGGTGCTGGGAGGTAACGGGGGTCAGAACCGAGGCCGGCGCTGGGAGGTAACGGGGGTCAGACCCGAGGCTGGCGCTGGGAGGTAACGGGGGTCAGACCCGAGGCCGGCGCTGGGAGGTAACGGGGGTCAGACCCGTGGCCGGCGCTGGGAGGTAACGGGGGTCAGACCCGAGGCCGGCGCTGGGAGGTAACGGGGGTCAGACCCGAGGCCGGTGCTGGGAGGTAACGGGGGTCAGACCCGTGACCAGCGCTCAGAGGTAACGGGGGTCAGACCCAAGGCCGGCACTGGGAGGTAACAGGGGTCAGACCCGAGGCTGGTGCTGGGAGGTAACGGGGGTCAGACCCGAGGCTGGCGCTGGGAGGTAACGGGGGTCAGACCCGTGGCCGGCGCTGGGAGGTAACGGGGGTCAGACCCGAGGCCGGTGCTGGGAGGTAACAGGGGTCAGACCCGAGGCCGGTGCTCCCCAGTATACACGTGTCGGCGAATGGCCAAGAGGACCCGTATCTCCAGGCTCCAGCTGTGCAGGGCCTGCCCTGCTGCCTGTTGTGGGGTGCTGGCTACTCCCCTGATAACGCCCCTGCTCCAGCCGCACCGCCCGAGCCTGGCGCACACGCAGCACCAGCAGCAGCATGAGCGGGTCCCTGCCTACCGTCCTCCTCGGCTTCGGCCTCCTCCTCGGGGGCTGCTGTGAGTAGCTGCGACCCAACTCGGGGGCTCTGATGGCTCACACGGCCCCCAGCCACAGGCAAATCCCTGAGGGGCTGGCTCCCTGGGCCGGGCAGGCAGGGCAATACTGGGGGGGGGTCAGGAACCCCCACTGCCTGCCCCTAACAGCCTGGCTGGGCACTGGGGGAGCAGGGCAGAGGCTGTCACCCCTGGCCCTGTTTCAGTGCTGTGGCAGGGACCACATGGGCCTGGGGGGGGACAGAGCAGAGACAGACATCTCACCTCCCTTTGGGCACTGCACAGGGACCCCGCGGGCTCAGGGGCACGGGGCAGTGTCAGTCGCCCTGGCAGGGACCCCGCGGGCTCAGGGGCACAGGGCAGTGTCAGTCGCTCCGGCAGGGATCCCGTGGGCTCAGGGGCACAGGGCAGTGACCGTCGCCCCGGCAGGGACCCCGCGGGCTCAGGGGCACAGGGCAGTGACCGTCGCCCCGGCAGGGACCCCGCGGGCTCAGGGGCACAGGGCAGTGACCGTCGCCCCGGCAGGGACCCCGCGGGCTCAGGGGCACAGGGCAGTGTCAGTCGCCCCGGCAGGGACCCCGCGGGCTCAGGGGCACAGGGCAGTGACCGTCGCCCCGGCAGGGACCCCGCGGGCTCAGGGGCACAGGGCAGTGACCGTCGCCCCGGCAGGGACCCCGCGGGCTCAGGGGAAAAGGCCAGTGTCAGTCGCCCCGGCAGGGACCCCGCGGGCTCAGGGGCACAGGGCAGTGACAGTCGCCCCGGCAGGGACCCCGCGGGCTCAGGGGCACAGGGCAGTGTCAGTCGCCCCGGCAGGGACCCCGCGGGCTCAGGGGCACAGGGCAGTGACCGTCGCCCCGGCAGGGACCCCGCGAGCTCAGGGGCACAGGGCAGTGACCGTCGCCCCGGCAGGGACCCCGCGGGCTCAGGGGCACAGGGCAGTGTCAGTCGCCCCGGCAGGGACCCCGCGGGCTCAGGGGCACAGGGCAGTGACCGTCGCCCCGGCAGGGACCCCGCGGGCTCAGGGGCACAGGGCAGTGTCAGTCGCCCCGGCAGGGACCCCGCGAGCTCAGGGGCACAGGGCAGTGACCGTCGCCCCGGAAGGGACCCCGCGGGCTCAGGGGCACAGGGCAGTGTCAGTCGCTCCGGCAGGGATCCCGCGGGCTCAGGGGCACAGGGCAGTGACCGTCGCCCCGGCAGGGACCCCGCGAGCTCAGGGGCACAGGGCAGTGACCGTCGCCCCGGCAGGGACCCCGCGGGCTCAGGGGCACAGGGCAGTGTCAGTCGCCCCGGCAGGGACCCCGCGGGCTCAGGGGCACAGGGCAATGACCGTCGCCCCGGCAGGGACCCCGCGGGCTCAGGGGCACAGGGCAGTGACCGTCGCCCCGGCAGGGACCCCGCGGGCTCAGGGGCACAGGGCAGTGACCGTCGCCCCGGCAGGGACCCCGCGGGCTCAGGGGAAAAGGCCAGTGTCAGTCGCCCCGGCAGGGACCCCGCGGGCTCAGGGGCACAGGGCAGTGACAGTCGCCCCGGCAGGGACCCCGCGGGCTCAGGGGCACAGGGCAGTGTCAGTCGCCCCGGCAGGGACCCCGCGGGCTCAGGGGCACAGGGCAGTGACCGTCGCCCCGGCAGGGACCCCGCGGGCTCAGGGGCACAGGGCAGTGTCAATCGCCCCGGCAGGGACCCCGCGGGCTCAGGGGCACAGGGCAGTGACCGTCGCCCCGGCAGGGACCCCGCGGGCTCAGGGGCACAGGGCAGTGTCAGTCGCCCCGGCAGGGACCCCGCGAGCTCAGGGGCACAGGGCAGTGACCGTCGCCCCGGCAGGGACCCCGCGGGCTCAGGGGCACAGGGCAGTGTCAGTCGCTCCGGCAGGGATCCCGCGGGCTCAGGGGCACAGGGCAGTGACCGTCGCCCCGGCAGGGACCCCGCGAGCTCAGGGGCACAGGGCAGTGACCGTCGCCCCGGCAGGGACCCCGCGGGCTCAGGGGCACAGGGCAGTGACCGTCGCCCCGGCAGGGACCCCGCGGGCTCAGGGGCACAGGGCAGTGACCGTCGCCCCGGCAGGGACCCCGCGGGCTCAGGGGCACAGGGCAGTGACCGTCGCCCCGGCAGGGACCCCGCGGGCTCAGGGGCACAGGGCAGTGTCAGTCGCCCCGGCAGGGACCCCGCGGGCTCAGGGGCACAGGGCAGTGACAGTCGCCCCGGCAGGGACCCCGCGGGCTCAGGGGCACAGGGCAGTGTCAGTCGCTCCGGCAGGGATCCCGCGGGCTCAGGGGCACAGGGCAGTGACCGTCGCCCCGGCAGGGACCCCGCGGGCTCAGGGGCACAGGGCGGTGTCAGTCGCCCCGGCAGGGACCCCGCGGGCTCAGGGGCACAGGGCGGTGTCAGTCGCCCCGGCAGGGACCCCGCGGGCTCAGGGGCACAGGGCGGTGACCGTCGCCCCGGCAGGGACCCCGCGGGCTCAGGGGCACAGGGCGGTGACCGTCGCCCCGGCAGGGACCCCGCGGGCTCAGGGGCACAGGGCAGTGTCAGTCGCCCCGGCAGGGACCCCGCGGGCTCAGGGGCACAGGGCAGTGACCGTCGCCCCGGCAGGGACCCCGCGGGCTCAGGGGCACAGGGCGGTGTCAGTCGCCCCGGCAGGGACCCCGCGGGCTCAGGGGCACAGGGCGGTGACCGTCGCCCCGGCAGGGACCCCGCGGGCTCAGGGGCACAGGGCGGTGACCGTCGCCCCGGCAGGGACCCCGCGGGCTCAGGGGCACAGGGCGGTGACCGTCGCCCCGGCAGGGATCCCGCGGGCTCAGGGGCACAGGGCGGTGACCGTCGCCCCGGCAGGGATCCCGCGGGCTCAGGGGCACAGGGCGGTGACCGTCGCCCCGGCAGGGACCCCGCGGGCTCAGGGGCACAGGGCGGTGACCGTCGCCCCGGCAGGGACCCCGCGGGCTCAGGGGCACAGGGCGGTGTCAGTCGTCCCGGCAGGGACCCCGCGGGCTCAGGGGCACAGGGCAGTGACCGTCGCCCCGGTAGGGATCCCGCGGGCTCAGGGGCACAGGGCAGTGTCAGTCGCCCCGGCAGGGATCCCGCGGGCTCAGGGGCACAGGGCATGACCGTCGCCCCGGCAGGGACCGCGCGGGCTCAGGGGCACAGGGCAGTGACCGTCGCCCTGGCAGGGATCCCGCGGGTGCCGGACGGAAGGAAAGCCTGGCAGCGCAGAGACCTGGGTCGGCTGCTGTCCCCGTCGGGCCCTGCCTGGCACGCTGACCCTGCCTTTGCGTGTGCAGCCGGCAAGCTGGCGGTGGAGACGGATGCGTCGCCGGTGCGCGCCCGGGTGGGGGACGACGTGGTGCTGAAGTGCCAGTTCGCGGTGCCGCAGCCGCCGGTCGACCTGAGCCAGCTGGTGGTGCAGTGGTTCCACCGGGGCGGGCAGCTGGTGGAGTTTGACGAGGGCGTGGTGAGCGCCAGCCGGCCCGGTGCCACCCTCCGACCCGAGGGGCTGCAGACTGGCAACGCTGCTCTGCACCTCAGCCAGGTGACGCCCGCCAGCGCTGGCAACTACCGCTGCTACGTCACCTACGCGCCCGACATCCGCATCAAGCAGGTCGTCCTGGAGGTGGAGGGTAAGGCGGCTGGCCGGCCCGCTGTGGGTCACGCTTGGGGTGTGGGGCTCTAACGTGGGGCCCACCGCAAGTCATGTGTGGGGCCTGATGCAGGCATGTGTGGGGCATGCGGGGGGGCTGACATGGGGGATGGAGAGTGCTGTAGGGCCTGACCTGGGGTATATGGCGGGGAGGTGGGGCCTGCCCCTGCCTGGCCAATGCCCCCCTCCCCACAGCGCCCCCTGCTGGGCCCCCGCCTGGGAGCTGCCCCCCACAGTGCCCCCTGCTGGGCCCCGCTGTCTGGGAGCTGCCCCCCCACAGCGCCCCCTGCTGGGCCAGGCTGGGGCTGCAGCAGCTGCTGTTGCTGCCCTGCTGCGGCGGTGGGGCAGCTTTTGATCCCTGGTGGTGCTGGTTTGTGCCCCGCAGACCCCGCAAAGCTGACTCCGGCGGAGCCAGAGGCCCCCGACGCCTGTGCCCCCGACCCCCTGGTGCTGGCGAAGCTGGAGCGGGTGCTGAGCCTCCTGGAGCAGATCAGCCGCAAGATGGATGCAGCAGGCACCGGGGGTGGGGAGAAGCCCTGAGCCCAGCCCCAACTCCGTGGGGTGCTCTGGCTGCCTGGGGAGCAGCTCACTGGAGGGGCAGCCCTGGGGCGGGGGTGGGTATGGGGAGAGTAGAGGGGGAGAACTGGGCAGTGGAGTGAACAGGAATGGGGGACAGGGAGAGTTGGGGGCTTTCTGTGCATTGGGGGACGCTGCGGGGCTGGGCATTGGGGGACACTGGGGGGGCTGGGCATTGGGGGACACTGCGGGGGCTGGCCATTGGGGGACGCTGCGGGGCTGTGCATTGGGGGACACTGGGGGGTTGGGCATTGGGGGACACTGCAGGGCTGGGCATTGGGGGACACTGCGGGGGCTGTGCATTGGGGGATGCTGCGGGGCTGGGCATTGGGGGACGCTGCGGGGCTGTGCATTGGGGGACGCTGTGGGGCTGGGCATTTGGGGATGCTGCAGGGCTGGGCATTGGGGGATGGTGTGGGGCTGTGCATTGGGGGACACTGCGGGGGCTGGGCATTGGGGGACGCTGCGGGGCTGTGCATTGGGGGATGCTGCGGGGCTGGGCATTGGGGGACGCTGCGGGGCTGTGCATTGGGGGATGCTGCAGGGCTGGGCATTGGGGGACGCTGTGGGGCTGGGCATTTGGGGATGCTGCAGGGCTGGGCATTGGGGGATGCTCTGGGGCTGTGCATTGGGGGAGACTGCGGGGGCTGGGCATTGGGGGATGGTGTGGGGCTGTGCACAGGGGCACACTGGGGGGCTGTGCATTGGGGGACACTGGGAGGCTGGGCATTGGAGGACGCTGCAGGGGCTGGGCATTGGGGGATGGTGTGGGGCTGTGCACAGGGGCACACTGGGGGGCTGTGCATTGGGGGACACTGGGGGGCTGGGCATTGGGGGACGCTGCAGGGGCTGGGCATTGGGGGATGGTGTGGGGCTGTGCACAGGGGCACACTGGGGGGCTGTGCATTGGGGGACACTGGGGGGCTGGGCATTGGGGGACGCTGCAGGGGCTGGGCATTGGGGGATGCTGTGGGGCTGTGCACCGAGGCACACTGGGGGGCTGTGCATTGGGGGACACTGGGGGGCTGGGCATTGGGGGACGCTGCAGGGGCTGGGCATTGGGGGATGCTGTGGGGCTGTGCACCGAGGCACACTGGGGGGCTGAGCGTTGGGGGGGCGACTCAGTGCGTGAGCGCTGTTGTCTCAATAAAGGTATGGGGCTCTGCAGTCTGTGTCCTGCTCTGGGATGGGGAGGGGCTGAACCCCACGGCTGGGCCCCCCTCCCTGCCCCACGCTCTGTGCCTGGGCTGGGAGAGACGCCCCTGGAGAAGGAGGAGGCCATGCGGCACCCTGCACCTCGCCCAAGCGGCGGCTGCCCTGGCGAGAGCAGAGGGTGTGTTGTGCCCAGGCCTTTGATGTGCTGCCGGGGGGTCCCCAGGCCCTGCCCCCGGCGTCAGGGGTGGCTCTCCGTCGCCAGGGAGACCAGGAGACCTGCCAGTGAACCCCGTCTGGGGAACAGGGCCTTGGCCCCCCACATCTCTCCCCCAGGCCAGACCCCTCCCCCACCTTTGGCCTGGGCCCCGGGGACAAAGCGGGGTCACCTGGCTCCCAGGCTGCCACGCTGAGGAGTGCTGTCCCCGGCCCCCCGCGGGCTGGGGAGGGTCCCACCCAGTCACCGGCCGCCCCGGGTCTGGGACACAAACAAGCCCAGGCACCGGCACGCCCGAGGCCCCTCCCAGCCCCTCAGGGGGCGGCTGCCCCAGGGGCCCTTATCGGAGCCCTGCCACCTGGCTGGGCCTTTATCGGCACGGCCCAGGCACTGCTGGCACAGTGAGGTGCCGCCCGCCGCCACGCACGCAGAGCTGGGGCTGTCTGCCCACCACCACGCTGGCCCTGTGCTGCACGGGGGGCGGCAGGGGGGCCACCAGCCGGCCGCACCCCGCGCCCCTGCTCCCCCCGAGAGACAGGCTGTGAAGGAGTGGGGGGTGCAGGTGTGTGACAGGCAGAGCAGCTCCTAGCGGCTAAGGATGACCCTGGGGCTGTACTCTAGGCTGGCAGGTAACACCTCTGCCCTGAACAAAGAGGAGAGAGGAGCCGAGCTGGTTTTTGAATCGGGGTGGGGGGTGGCAGTTAGAGGCTTGGGGGGACAGGGAGCTGGAAGGCAGCCAGCCCGAGGAGGGGGAAAGCTGCACCCCAGAGGGGCCCCCCTCGGGGTCTTCTCCCCAGGACGGGTTGGAAGGACTGTCTCTGCCGGCTGCACTGACGCCTCTGTGAGAAACTGGGCATCTGTTGCCTAATAAACCTCCTGTTGTACCTGCTGAGTGAGAACCACTCCTGCCAGTGGACGGGGTGCAGTGCATGGGGACCCCGAACCCCATCACAATTCCCCTCTCAGACCAGCTAACCCCTGCCCAGCAGACGGAGATCAAGGAGGTGCTGCATTCACACCAACAGCTGCTCTCTGACAGACCCGGACGCACTGACCTAACTGTCCACCGAATAGAGACAGGCACCCACGCCCCTATCAAGTGTGTGCCATTCAGAGCCACAGGGAGGACGGCTCAGGACATAGAGCGGGAGGTTGAAGACATGCTGGCTCTGGGGGTGATCCAACCCTCGTCCAGCCCCTGGGCCTCGCCCATGGTGTTAGTCCCTAAAAAAGATGGGTCTGTCCGGTTTTGTGTGGACTATCGCAAGCTTAACGCCATCACCGTATCGGATGCCTACCCCATGCCCAGGCCTGATGACCTTTTAGACAAGCTGGGGGGAGCCCGTTACCTCACCACCATAGACCTCACCAAGGGGTACTGGCAAGTGCCATTGGACGAAGATGCCCGGCTCAAGTCGGCTTTCATCACCCCTGTGGGGCTCTACAAGTTCCTGGTCCTGCCCTTCGGCCTCAAGGGGGCACCCGCTACCTTCCAGCGTCTGGTGGACCAGCTACTGAAAGGGATGGAGAGCTTTGCCCTGGCTTACATGGATGACATTTGCATCTTCAGCCAGACGTGGGAGGACCATGTGTCCCAGGTCAAGCAGGTGCTGGACCGACTCCAGAAGGCCGGTCTGACTATCAAGGCAGGGAAGTGCAAGGTGGGAATGGCTGAGGTGACCTACCTGGGCCACAAGGTTGGCAGCGGCTGCTTAAAGCCAGAGCCAGCTAAAGTGGAGGCTGTCAGAGATTGGCCCACACCCCAGACTAAGAAGCAGGTCCAGGCCTTCATTGGGATGGCGGGGTACTACCGGAGGTTTGTGCCCCACTTTAGCTCCATCGCAGCCCCCCTCTCGGAGCTGCGTAAAAAGGGAAACCCTGACAAGGTGGTCTGGACCGAGCAGTGCCAAGAGGCCCTCTGCGCGCTGAAGGAGGCTCTGGTCAGGGCCCCAGTGCTGGCAAATCCAGACTTCAACAAAACCTTCCTGGTGTTCAGCGATGCCTCAGACGTGGGGCTGGGGGCGGTGCTAGTGCAGGTGAATGACAAAGGGGAGAAACACCCCATCGTGTACCTGAGTAAGAAGCTGCTGCCTCGGCAGCAGAACTACGCGGCCATAGAGAAGGAATGTCTGGCCATGGTGTGGGCACTGGGGAAGCTGCAGCCGTACCTGTTTGGACGGCGTTTCACCATGTACACCGATCACTCACCCCTGACCTGGCTGCGGCACATGAAAGGGGCCAACGTCAAGCTCCTGCGGTGGAGTCTGCTGCTGCAGGACTACGACATGGAGGTGGTCCATGTGAAGGGGAACAACAACACCACAGCCGATGCCCTGTCACGCAGGGAGGGCCCTGAACTTCCCCAGGTCACTGGCTGAGTGACCGCGCTCAGTTCGTTCTGGAAGGGGGAGAGATGTGGTGGAGTGGGGGGAGTGCAGGTGTGAGACTCAGGCTGCATATGAGAGACAAGCAGAGCAGTTCCCAGCAGCTAAGAATGACCCTGGGGCTACAACTGGCAGGTAACACCTCAGCCCTGAACAAAGAGGAGGGAGGAGCCGAGCTGGGTTTAAATCGGGGGCGGCAGTTAGAGGCTGGCGGAGAGGGAGCTGGAAGAAGCCAGCCTGGTGATGGGGGGAGCTACACCCCAGAGGGGCACCTCTCGGGCTCCTCTCCCCAGGACGGGTTGGAAGGACTGTCTCTGCCGGCTGCACTGACACCTCTGTGCTGAGCTGGGCAACTGTCGCCTCATAAACCTCCTGTTCTACCTGCTGGGTGAGAGACACTGCTGCCTGCGAGCGGGGGGCAGTGCATGGGGACCCCTGAACCCCATCACAGGGGCCCAGCCCCCACGGTGCCCAGCCCCAGCTGTCCCTGAGGGGGGGGCCCAGACCCCACAGTTCCCAGCCCCCACGGTGCCCACCCCAGCTGTCCCTCAGGGAGGGGCCTGGACCCCATGGTGCCCAGCCCCACAGTGCCCAGCCCCAGCTGTCCCTGAAGGAGGGGCCCAGCCCCCATGGTGCCCAGCCCCAGCTGTCCCTGAGGGAGGGGCCCAGCCCCCATGGAGCCCACCCCAGCTGTCCCTCAAGGAGGGGCCTGGACCCCACGGTGCCCAGCCCCACAGTGCCCAGCCCCAGCTGTCCCTGAAGGAGGGGCCCAGCCCCCACGGTGCCCAGCCCCAGCTGTCCCTGAGGGAGGGGCCCAGCCCCCATGGAGCCCAGCCCCCATGGAGCCCAGCCCCAGCTGCCCCTGAGGGAGGGGTCCACAGCCCACAGTGCCCAGACCCCCATGGTACCCAGCCCCAGCTACCCCGAGGGAGGGGCCCAGACGGGACCGTTCAAGGTACCCGCAGCCCGGGTGCATCTGAAACGGGGGCCAAGGAGGGCCCCCAAGACGTGGGGGTGCTCCAGCACTCGCCTACGGAGGTGCTGATGGGGGGCGACCTAGAGGCGAGGCCAGAAGGGCCCCCAGTGCTCTGGTCACTACTGTAGCCAGAGTCAGCGAGGAGTTAACGGCCCTGCCCCGGGGGAGGGCACCCAGCAGGGGGCGCAGGACCCCGCCCCGACAGGCTCGGGGCTCAGCAGGGCCGGGACGCGGGACCCAGGCAGCGGTGGGGAACAGGTCCCTGTCCGTCCCCAGCTGGCGGATTCAGGCCAAGGCGCAGGCAGACCCCTCCTTGCAGACGCTGAGCTCTGTGTGTGTGTGTGTGTGTGTGTGTGTGAGAGAGACACACACAGACTAACATGCCTGTTCTTGGGCTCCCTGCGTGTGTGTGTATGTTTGTGTGTGTGTGTGTAAGACACAGACTAACACGGCTGTTCCTGGGCTCCCTGTGTGTGTGTGTGTGTGTGTGTGTAAGACACAGACTAACACGGCTGTTCCTGGGCTCCCTGTGTGTGTGTGCGTGCGTGTGTGACAGAGTAACACAGCTGTCCCTGGGCTCCCTGCGTGTGTGTGCGTGCGTGTGTGACAGAGTAACACAGCTGTCCCTGGGCTCCCTGCGTGTGTGTGCGTGCGTGTGTAAGACACAGAGTAACACAGCTGTCCCTGGGCTCCCTGCGTGTGTGTGCGTGCGTGTGTGACAGAGTAACACAGCTGTCCCTGGGCTCCCTGCGTGTGTGTGCGTGCGTGTGTAAGACACAGAGTAACACAGCTGTCCCTGGGCTCCCTGCGTGTGTGTGCGTGCGTGTGTGACAGAGTAACACAGCTGTCCCTGGGCTCCCTGCGTGGAAGACCCCGAGGGCACGGGCTGTTATGGTGTGATGGAGTGGGGGGGGTACATGTGTGAGTCAGGCTGGATGTGAGAGACAAGCAGAGCAGCTCCCAGTGGCTAAGGATGACCCTGGGGCTACAACTGGCAGGTGACACCTCTGCCCTGAACGAAGAGCAGGGAGGAGCCGAGCTGGGTTTTTTTGAATGGGGGGCGGCAGTTAGAGGCTGGGGGGGAAAGAGGGAGCTGGAGGGAGCCAGCCTGAGGAGGGGGAAAGCTGCACCCCAGAGGGGCCCCCCTTGGGGTCTTCCCCCCAGGACGGGTTGGAAGGACTGTCTCTGGCTGCTGCACTGACGCCTCTGTGAGAAACTGGGCATCTGTTGCCTAATGAACCTGCTGTTGTACCTGCTGAGTGAGAGTCTCTCCTGCCCGCGGCCGGGGTGCAGTGCAGGGGGACCCCTGAGCCCCATCACATATGGCACGGGCTGGCTCTGGGCGGGCTCTGGTCTGGCTGTGGGCTGCAGAAGCGGGTCTGTCCCAGGACAGCTCAGCACCCGATGCACCATTTCGGGGGTCTCTGAAGCGCCCCTCGGCCGCTCGCTGCTCGGATGCTGGACACACACGAGCCCGGCTATACAACTGTACAACTAACAGGGCTGCAACTACAACTCCCAGGGCCCCCTGCGCGGTGGGCGGGGCCGGTTGGATGACGTCACACACCCGAAGGCCCCGGAGCCAATGGCCGCAGGGGCACGACGGAAGTGTCTGAGGAGCGCGACATGGCCGAGCCGGTGAGTGGGGGAGGGGTCAGGGCGGTGGGGGTCTCTACGGGGGGAGGGGTCAGGGCGGTGGGGGTCTCTGGGAAGGGGGAGGGGTCGGGGCGGTGGGGGGGGTCTCTGGGCGGGGGGCGGGGATGGAGTGATGGGGGTCTCTGGGCGGGGGGAGGGGTCAGGGCGGTGGAAGTCTCTGGGCGGGGGGCGGGGATGGAGTGATGGGGGTCTCTGGGGGGGGAGGGGTCAGGGCGGTGGGGGTCTCTGGGCGGGGGGCGGGGATGGAGTGATGGGGGTCTCTGGGCGGGGGGAGGGGTCAGGGCGGTGGAAGTCTCTGGGCGGGGGGCGGGGATGGAGTGATGGGGGTCTCTGCGGGGGGAGGGCTCAGGGCGATGGGGGTCTCTGGGCAGGGGGCGGGGATGGAGTGATGGGGGTCTCTGGGGGGGGAGGGGTCAGGGCGGTGCGGGGGTCTCTGGGGGGGCGGGGATGGAGTGATGGGGGTCTCTGGGCAGGGGGTGGGGATGCAGTGATGGGGGTCTCTGGGCGGGGCGGGGGGCGGGGGTGGAGTGATGGGGGTCTCTGGGTGGGGGGAGGGGTCGAGGTGGTGGGGGTCTCTGGGCAGGGGGTGGGGATGGAGTAATGGGGGTCTCTGGGTGGGGGGAGGGGTCGGGGCAGTGGGGGTCTTTGGGCGGGAGGAGGGGTCGGGGCGGTGGGGGTCTCTGGGCGGGGGGCGGGGATGGAGTGATGGAGGTCTCTGGGCAGGGGGAGGGGTCGAGGTGGTGGGGGTCTCTGGGCGGGGGGTGGGGATGGAGTGATGGGGGTCTCGGGGGGGAGGGGTCAAGGTGGTGGGGGTCTCTGGGCGGGGGCAGGGATGGAGTGATGGGGGTCTCTGTGGGGGGAGGGGTCAGGGCAGTGGGGGTCTCTAGGCAGGGGGGCGGGGATGGAGTGATGGGGTCTCTGCGGGGGGAGGGGTCAGGGCGGTGGGGGTCTCTGGGCAGGGGGCAGGGATGGAGTGATGGGGTCTCTGCGGGGGGAGGGGTCAGGGCGGTGGGGGTCTCTGGGCAGGGGGCAGGGATGGAGTGATGGGGGTCTCTGGGCACGGGGATGGGCAAGGTGGTGGGGGTCTCTGGGCAGGGGGCAGGGATGGAGTGATGGGGGTCTTTGGGCAGGGGGAGGAGTCAGGGCGGTGGGGGTCTCTGGGTGGGGGGTGGGGATGGAGTGATGTCCAGCCCCTGCACTTCTTATCCTTATGCATGTTGGCCCCGCGCCGCCCCAGGTCCGTGGAGGGGGCCACAGCAGTGACACCGAGGGGGAGCCCGTAAGATCCCCGCGGGGAGCAGTGGGGCAGCCACGCCCCAAGCGCCGGCGTGTTCTCTGCAGCAGCGAGGTCCCTGTGGTGCCTGTCTACTCAAACAAGGTAACAGGGACCCCTCTGTCCGAGCATCCCCACATCAGTCCACTCTCCTCCCCTCCTGTGGCCATGGGCAGGACCCAGGAGTCTAGGCTCCCAGCCACCCCCTTACCCCCAATATGCTCACTCATTTAGTGCCCATTCAGAGGCACAGTGCCCTGCAGGGTGTGCGGCAGGGCATTGTGGGTAACTTCCCCCCTTTCTCCCCAGGTGAACAGCAGCTTTCGGCTGTGCCAGGAGGTGCCAGCTGGGCAGTGGCAGAGAGGTGAGGGGGCCAGGGCTGCATGAGGGTGCGGGGTCTGGACTCTGGGCAGGAGAGAGGAGGTAGGTGAGGGCAACGGGACGAGGCAACAGGGGTCTTCTGGGGCTCTGTGTCAGGCCAGGCTGTGGTTGCCGTCCCCCACAGGGTGGTGGGGAGGGTTGTGGGTGTCACACACTGGGTGGGCGGCAGTGTCTTTCTGTGTCAGGCCAGGCTGTGGTTGCCGTCCCCCACAGGGTGGTGGGGAGGGTTGTGAGTGTCACACACTGGATGGGTGGCAGTGTCTGGCTGTCTGTGTCAGTCTGATGGAGTGGGGGGAGTGCAAATGCGAGACTCAGGCTGGCTGTGAGAGACAAGCAGAGCAGCTCCCAGTGGCTAAGGATGACCCTGGGGCTACAACTGGCAGGTAACACCTCTGCCCTGAACAAAGAGGAGGGAGGAGCCGAGCTGCTTTTTTGAATGGGGGGCGGCAGTTAGAGGCTAGGGGGAGAGGGAGCTGGAAGGCAGCCAGCTTGAGGAGGGGGGAAAACTACACCCCAGAGGGGCACCCCTCGGGGTCTTCTCCCCAGGACGGGTTGGAAGGACTGTCTCTGACTGCTGTAGTGACGCTTTTGTGAGAAACTGGGCATCTGTTGCCTAATAAACCTCCTGTTGTACCTGCTGAGTGAGAGTCACTCCTGCCAGTGGACGGGTTGCAGTATAGGGGGACCCCTGAACCCCATCACACTGGTGTCAGAAGTGGGATGCACTGCGCCCACGGATGAGCTCCCAGCAGTGGCTGACTGAGCGCAAGAGAAGGAAGGAGCCTCACAAGAGCCACAGGGGAAACAGAGCCTTTCCTGCAGCTGCTGCTGGTGAGTGGATACCCCGGGAGACAGCGGGGAGATGGATTATACCCGATTCCTGAAGGCAGAGCTACCGGGGCTGTGCAGAGAGAGGGGCCTGACCGTGGGGAAGGCGACCAAGGCCCAGCTGATTGCCCAGCTGGAAGAGAGTGACGGATCCAGGGGGGCAGAGCCTGTCCTGGCAGGAAGTGGCCGGTCACCCTCGGGAAGCATTTCGGATTCTCCGACAGGAGCAGGGGCTCGACGCCGTCAGACACACACGGTGCCCACCAGGTCGTGCTCAGCTAGCGGTGGTCCATCGCGGGCAGAGTTCCCCACCGCAGAGCTGCGATGGCTGGAGCTCGAGGTGAGATTAAAGAACTGGAAGGCCAGGAACGGCAGAGGGAACATGAGCGCCAGGAACGGGAAAGAGAGCGTGAGCACGAGCGCCAGCTACAAGAGAGACAGCGGGAGGAGAGAGAGTGAGAGTGGGAGCACGAGCAGGCCGTGGCGGAGGCGAGACGCCAAGAGGCCCCAGCTGCGGTAAGCGGGGAGAGGGCCAGACAGCTCGGGGTGGCCAGTCACTTGGAGACGCGCGTGCTGGCCCAGTGTCAGGACCCAGGGGACATGGACGAGTTCCTTACCGCCTTTGAGCGAGCCTGTGAGTTGCACGAAGTTCCCCCAGCTGAGTGGCTCCGGCACCTCACCCCCTTGCTGGGCCAGAAGGCCGCAGCGGTGCTCAGCCAGCTGGAGGGGCTGCAGCCTGGGGACTATGAACGGGTAAACAGGCCCTGCTGCATAAGTTCAGGCTGACTCCAGAGATGTACAAGAAGAAGTTCCAGGAGGCGCAGAAGAGGCCAGAGGAAACCCATGAAGATACAACCGCCCGCCTGAAGCAATACTACCGGAAGTGGGCGTTCAGGATGGGAGTCCAGTCCGTAGAGGACCTGATCGAGCTGGCGGTCGTGGAGCGATTCTACGAGATGTGCTCACCTGACCTGAGGGTGTGGCTCGTGGACCGGAGGCCTGGGGATTCACACGATGCAGGGAAACTGGCAGATGACTTCACAAACAGCCGGGCCGTGTTTGAAAGTGAGCCCCACAAAGAGAGGGAGTGCCGGAGGGAGAGGGAGTCCCGGAGAGACCGAGAATCTCAGAGAGACCGGTCCCTGACCGTACGACAGAGGATACCACCGGTTGGGCGAGCCCAGGAAAGAGAGGCCAGCCACCCACCCCCCAGAGAGCCAAGCAGAGCCTGGACAGAGCAGCCGGCCCGAGGGACACAACAAGACCCAGTCTGTTATCGCTGTGGGTGAAGGGGGCATAGATCAGCCCAGTGCCCCAAGCTCCCAGACAGGTTGAGCAGGCCGGGGGGTCATGGAGTCAACTGGGTGGAGTCCCAGAAGCCAGAGGGGCTGGCGGCCAAGGCGGGTGGTGCTGACAGTGGGCACTTGGATTGGGCTGAGTCCGCCCCACAGACCAGCTCCTCAGGGGGCCCAAATGCTCAGAGGTCAGTTTACAGAGTGGGGGCGGTGCTGCCTCTGCGGAGCAAGTGTCTCACACCCCTCAAGGTAGACGGGAAAAAGGTCACAGGGTTCTGGGACACAGGCGCTGACGTGACGCTGGCCCGACCCGGGGTGGTGGCACCGGGCTGCATGATACCCAATTCCCACCTGACGATAACAGGAATTGAGGGGACCCCTTTCAAGGTGCCCATGGCGAGGGTGCACCTGAAATGGGGGGACAAGGAAGGCCCCAAGGAGGTGGGCGTGCACAGCCATTTGCCGGCGGATGTACTGAGGGGGGCTGACCTGGAGAACTGACCAGGTGAACGCCCTCGTGTCCTGGTCTTGACCCATAGCCAAAGAAAACGAGGGGTGCGCTCCCCAGATTCAGGGGTACAGGCCCAGCCAAACCCACAGAAGCCACAGGGGCCAACCCTGAGAGAAAGGGGGACCCCAAAAACCAGATCTCACAGGCCAGTGGTGCTGGAGCCAGGCAGGGATGGGGAAGTGGCTTCCGCCCCTGCCCCAGCCGAAGAGTTCCAGGCAGAGCAGCAGAGAGACCCCTCCTTGCAGAAGCTGAGGGAACTGGCCAGTCTCAGCCCAGCTCCACAGCTGGGGGAGGGCTGCAGGGAGAGATTCCTGTGGGAAAAGGGATTCCTGTACCGGGAATGGGTTCCCAGAGTCAAAGCGGAGCCATGGAAGGTCCAGAGGCAACTGGTGGTTCCCCAAAAGTACCGGCGCAGGTTGCTGTACCTAGCCCATGATGTCCTGCTCGCAGGACACCAGGGGATCCACCGCACCAGGAGAAGGTTGTTACAGAACTTTTTTTGGCCTGGGATCTTTGCAGCTGTCTGTCTATATTGCCTGTCCTGCGATCCCTGCCAGAGGGTGAGGAAGACCCGAGACAAGGGGAAAGCTGCCCTGAGGTCACTGCCCATCATAGAGGAGCCTTTCCAAAAAGTGGCTGTGGACATAGTGGGACCCTTCAGCAAGGCAACGCGTTTGGGGAAGAAATATATTTTGGTGGTGGTAGATTTTGCCATGCAATACCCAGAAGCAGTGGCCTTAACCTCTGTCGACGCTGACACTGTGGCGGATGCACTGCTGTCCATTTCCAGCAGAGTGGGGTTCCCCAAGGAGGTCCTCACAGATCAGGGGTCCAACTTCATGTCGGCCCTGCTGCAAAGCTTGTGGGACAAGTGTGGGGTCCGGCACACCTGGGCCACAGCCTACCACCCTCAGACCAATGGGCTGGTGGAGAGGTTCAATGGGACTCTGAAGCAGATGCTGAGAACCTTCATGAATCAATACCCCCATGACTGGGACAAGTACTTACCCCACCTGCTGTTTGCATACAGGGAGGTGCCCCAGGAATCCACGGGGTTCTCCCCGTTTGAGCTGCTGTACGGAAGGAGGGTACGGGGACCCTTGGACTTGCTCAGAGAAGAGTGGGAGGGGACGGCCTCTCGTGAAGGGGAGTCAGTGGTACAGTATGTACTGACCTTCAGGGAAAAACTCACCGAGGTCATGGGCCTGGCCAGGGAGAACCTCTCCATGGCCCAAAGGAAGCAAAAGGTCTGGTATGAGCGTAACGCCCAGGCCCGAGCCTATGCCACCGGGGACCAAGTGATGGTCCTTGTACCTGTGCGGCGGAACAAGCTGCAAGCGGCCTGGGATGGGCCCTTCAGAGTCGTCAAACAGCTAAATGAGGTGAACTATGTGGTGGAACTGTCGAACCGGGCCCACAGCCACCGGGTCTATCATGTGAACATGATGAAACCTTACTGGGACAGAGAGAACTTGGTGCTGGCCGTGTGCAGACACTGGGAGGGGCAGGGGGATGATCCCTTGGTGGATTTACTCACAAGGCCTGGAGCCGGCTCCTTGCTGGAGTCTATTCCCCTCTCAGACCAGCTGACCCCTGCCCAGCAGACGGAGATCAAGGAGGTGCTGCATTCGCACCAACAGTTGTTTTCTGACAGACCTGGACGCACTGACCTGGCTGTCCACCGAATAGAGACAGGCACCCACGCCCCTATCAAGTGTGTGTCATTCAGAGCCACAGGGAAGATGGCTCAGGACATAGAGCGGGAGGTTGCAGACATGCTGGCTCTGGGGGTGATTACAGAGCTGTGTAAGAAGGGAAAGCCTGACATGGTGGTCTGGACCGAGCAGTGCCAAGAGGCCCTCTGCGCGCTGAAGGAGGCTCTGGTCAAGGCCGCAGTTCTGGCAAATCTAGACTTCAACAAACCCTTCCTGGTGTTCACCGATGCCTCAGACGTGGGGCTGGGGGCGGTGCTAATGCAGGTGAATGACAAAGGGGAGAAACACCCCATCGTGTACCTGAGTAAGAAGCTGCTGCCCCAGGAGCAGAACTACGCGGCCATAGAGAAGGAATGTCTGGCCATGGGGTGGGCGCTGGGGAAGCTGCAGCCGTACCTGTTTGGACGGCGTTTCACCATGTACACCGATCACTCACCCCTGACCTGGCTGCATCACATGAAAGGGGCCAACGCCAAGCTCCTGCGGTGGAGTCTGCTGCTGCAGGACTACGACATGGAGGTGGTCCATGTGAAGGGGAACAACAACACCATAGCCGATGCCCTGTCACGCAGGGAGGGCCCCGAACTTCCCCAGGTCACTGGCTAAGTGACCCTGCTCAGTTCGGTCTGGAAGTGGGGAGAGATGTGATGGAGTGGGGGGAGTGCAAATGCGAGACTCAGGCTGCATGTGAGAGGCAAGGAGGGCAGCTCCCAGTGGCTAAGGATGACCCTGGGGCTACAACTGGCAGGTAACACCTCTGCCTTGAACAAAGAGGAGGGAGGAGCCGAGCTGGGTTTTTTTGAATCGGGGCGGCAGTTAGAGGCTAGGGGAAGAGAGAGCTGGAAGGCAGCCAGCCTGAGGAGGGGGAAAGCTACACCCCAGGGGGGCACCCCTCGGGGTCTTCTACCCAGGACGGGTTGGAAGGACTCTCTCTGACTGCTGTACTGTCGCTTCTGTGAGAAACTGGGCATCTGTTGCCTCATAAACCTCCTGTTGTACCTGCTGAGTGAGAGTCACTCCTGCCAGCGGACGGGGTGCAGTGCAGGGGGACCCCTGAACCCCATCACAGTCAGGCCAGGCTGTGGTTGCTGTCCCCCAGAGGGTGGTGTGGAGGGTTGCAGGTGTCACACACTCTTTGGGTGGCAGTGTTTGTCTGTGTCAGGCCAGGATGTGGTTGCTGTCCCCCACAGGGTGGTGGGGAGGGTTGTGAGTGTCACACACTGGATGGGTGGCAGTGTCTGTTTGTCTGTGTCAGGCCAGGCTGTGGTTGCCGTCCCCCACAGGGTGGTGGGGAGCATTGCGGGTGTCACACACTGGGTGGGCGGCAGTGTCTGTTTGTCTGTGTCAGGCCAGGCTGTGGTTGCCGTCCCCCACAGGGTGGTGGGGAGCATTGCGGGTGTCACACACTGGGTGGGCGGCAGTGTCTGTTTGTCTGTGTCAGGCCAGGCTGTGGTTGCCGTCCCCCACAGGGTGGTGGGGAGCATTGCGGGTGTCACACACTGGGTGGGCGGCAGTGTCTGTTTGTCTGTGTCAGGCCAGGCTGTGGTTGCCGTCCGCCACAGGGTGGTGGGGAGGGTTGTGGGTGTCACACACTGGGTGGGCGGCAGTGTCTGTTTGTCTGTGTCAGGCCAGGCTGTGGTTGCCGTCCCCCACAGGGTGGTGGGGAGCATTGCGGGTGTCACACACTGGGTGGGTGGCAGTGTTTGTCTGTGTCAGGCCAGGCTGTGGTTGCCGTCCCCCACAGGGTGGTGGGGAGCATTGCGGGTGTCACACACTGGGTGGGTGGCAGTGTTTGTCTGTGTCAGGCCAGGCTGTGGTTGCCGTCCCCCACAGGGTGGTGGGGAGCGTTGCGGGTGTCACACACTGGGTGGGCGGCAGTGTTTGTCTGTGTCAGGCCAGGCTGTGGTTGCCGTCCCCCACAGGGTGGTGGGGAGCGTTGCGGGTGTCACACACTGGGTGGGCGGCAGTGTTTGTCTGTGTCAGGCCAGGCTGTGGTTGCCGTCCCCCACAGGGTGGTGGGGAGCGTTGCGGGTGTGACACACTGGGTGGGCGGCAGTGTCTGTTTGTCTGTGTCAGGCCAGGCTGTGGTTGCCGTCCCCCACAGGGTGGTGGGGAGCATTGCGGGTGTCACACACTGGGTGGGCGGCAGTGTCTGTTTGTCTGTGTCAGGCCAGGCTGTGGTTGCCGTCCCCCACAGGGTGGTGGGGAGGGTTGTGGGTGTCACACACTGGGTGGGCGGCAGTGTCTGTTTGTCTGTGTCAGGCCAGGCTGTGGTTGCCGTCCCCCACAGGGTGGTGGGGAGCATTGCGGGTGTCACACACTGGGTGGGTGGCAGTGTTTGTCTGTGTCAGGCCAGGCTGTGGTTGCCGTCCCCCACAGGGTGGTGGGGAGCGTTGCGGGTGTGACACACTGGGTGGGCGGCAGTGTCTGTTTGTCTGTGTCAGGCCAGGCTGTGGTTGCCGTCCCCCACAGGGTAGTGGGGAGCGTTGCGGGTGTCACACACTGGATGAGTGTATGGTTGGCCGTGCCTGTCTGTCGGAGCTGCAGTTTGGAGGCCACATATGCTTCTGCCCACCCAGCTGGGACAGGCCTGTAGCCTCCAGGTGTGTTACTGTCACCGTCACCTTGTGCCTTACGCTCACAGAGGACCACCTGTTGTGCCCCCCACCCCTCCGCCTGTGTCCTTTCGGACCTTCAGGCGACCTGTGCCCCATGCTGCAGGGGAAGGTGACCCCCCTCAAGGTTTCTGCCAGAGTGACCCAGGGGAAGGGGGGATCCTTCCCAACCCGAATTGTTGGAGCAAGTGGAGGGACCCAGCAGCCCTGCCTCCCAGGAGCGAAATCTCTGTGATACTCAGAACCGTCCCCCCGGCCCAGCTACCGAGCCTGCTGCAGCTGTTGGGATTTGTGCTAGTGCCGTCGCAGGTGCCCACCAGCTCTGACTCGAGGCTAGTTGGTCTCCTCGAGAGGCTCCTCTGAGTGCGACTCCGCTGGTGGCGAGAAGCCTTCTCCTCGTTTGGCCAGACTGTCCCTGATCAGCTCTTGTCCATTTCTTCTAGTGTCTGCCCTGGTGTGTCACACCACTGCCTCCTCCCGTGCCTGGCGCGTCCCCTCAGCAGTGATTACGGAGAGCGGTTCGGTCTCCCGCAGCACCTTCGACTGACTGGCTGTGCTCTGTGGCTCCTCCTCCGTGCCGGAGTCTCACTCTGAGTCGCTCTCCGTGAGCGAGTGCGGGAGCAGGAGCCTTCCAGAGCAGGGGCAGCGCCAACCACGCCCTGTCAGTGGCACACACCTCACCGGGTGCGCCCTTTGTCATGGCTGTGTCACACAGGTGGCCCCAGTCAGCCCGTCTCAGGCACCCCGAGATCTTCCACTGATGCCCCAGCTGCAGGCGACCTTTCCTGGTTAGTCCAGGCATGACCCTGCTCTGTGCACCGGTACATTTCATCTCCTTCCAGAGCCCCCTTCACGTGTGTGGCTGCTCTCGTCCTGCGCCCCGAGGTTCTGTGCCAGGGTCAGCGATGACGCTCGGAGAGGTGACGGTGCGTCACTCCCTGTCCCACAGGAGTGCTTGCAGCCTCCCCTCTATTTCGCCCTCCTGCAGCCATCAGTGCTCATGGGGACTCCTGTCTCCCCCAGCATGACCGACACTTCCTGTGCCCAGCTGTGTCTGCTGGCCCTGGGTAGGCCAGACTGCCTGCCGTTCCTTGGGCTAAATAGCCACTCTGCTCCCCGTGCAGGCGCTTGGCTCGGTCTGGCCAAAGCTCCCTTTTGTAAAGCCACGGTGCACTTTTCCCCCATCACCGCCCCCTCTGCAGGGCCTGGGGCACAGCCCCGCTGACACTGAGGGGCCGGGCCATGCCTGGGGGTCCTGCATCGTGGCTTTTTCCCTTTCTTAACAACAGGAATTGTAGGGACCAGCATTCCCCAGGCTGAGGGGCTCCCCCCAACGCAGGGTCACTCAAACCCTCCCTGCTGGCCTGGCACTTCCATGTGCTGCTTTCTTTCACCTGTGGGTAGTGCTAGGTCGGGGGAGTGGCCAGGTGATGAGACGGGGCGATGGGGTTGTCTGGCCGGGGGGAGCATGATGCAATATTTGAGACAGGGTTACCCATGCTAGGCGATGGCAGACATGGGATGGAGTTTGGGGTTACCCATGCTGGGCGAGGGCAGACATGGGATGGAGTTTGGGGTTACCCATGCTGGGTGAGGGCGGACATGGGATGCGGAGTTTGGGGTTACCCGTGCTGGGCGAGGGCAGACATGGGATGGAGTTTGGGGTTACCCGTGCTGGGCGAGGGTGGACATGGGATGCGGTGTTTGGGGTTACCCGTGCTGGGTGAGGGCGGACAGGGGATGGAGTTTGGGGTTACCCGTGCTGGACGAGGACAGACGTGGGATGCGGAGTTTGGTGTTACCCGTGCTGGGCGAGGGCAGACATGGGATGGAATTTGGGGTTACCCGTGTTGGACGAG
This sequence comes from Carettochelys insculpta, assembly GCF_033958435.1. Taxonomy (NCBI): domain Eukaryota; kingdom Metazoa; phylum Chordata; order Testudines; family Carettochelyidae; genus Carettochelys; species Carettochelys insculpta. The sequence goes on along the minus strand of NC_134142.1, from coordinate 127,037,825 downwards.
GACAGACATGGGATGTGGAGTTTGGGGTTACCCGTGCTGGGTGAGGGCGGACATGGGATGGAATTTGGGGTTACCCGTGCTGGGCGAGGGCGGACATGGGATGCGGTGTTTGCGGTTACCCGTGCTGGGCGAGGGCGGACATGGGATGGAATTTGGGGTTACCCATGCTGGGCGAGGGCGGACATGGGATGTGGGGGTTGGGGTTACCCGTGCTGGGTGAGGGCGGACATGGGATGCGGAGTTTGGGGTTACCCGTGCTGGGCGAGGGCGGACATGGGATGCGGAGTTTGGGGTTACCCGTGCTGGGCGAGGGTGGACATGGGATGGAGTTTGGGGTTACCCGTGCTGGGCGAGGGCAGACATAGAATCATAGAACACTAGGACCGGAAGGGGCCCCGAGAGGCCATCGAGTCCAGTCCCCTGCCCCGACAGCAGGACCGACCACTATCTACACCATCCCTGATAGACATCTATCTAATCTGTTCTTAAATATCTCCAGCGAGGGAGATTCCACAGCCTCCCTTGGCAACTTATTCCAGTACTTGACCACCCTGACAGTTAGGAACTTTTTCCTAATGTCCAACCTAAACTTCCCTTGCTGCAGCTTAAGTCCATTGCCTCTTGTTCTCTCCTCAGAGGCCAAGAAGAACAAGTTTTCTCCCTCCTCGTTATGACACCCTTTAAGATATCTGAAAACCGCTATCATGTCCCCCCTCAATCTTCTCTTTTCCAAGCTAAACAAGCCCAATTCTTTCAGCCTTTCTTCATAAGTCATGTTCTCCAGACCTTTTATCATTCTAGTTGCTCTTCTCTGGACCTTCTCTAGTTTCTCCACATCTTTCTTGAATTGGGGTGCCCAGAACTGGACACACTATTCCAGCTGAGGCCTAACCAGCGCAGAGTAGAACGGAAGAATGATTTCTCGTGTCTTGTTCACAACACACCTGCTAATGCATCCCAGAATCATGTTTGCTTTTTTTGCAACAGCATCACACTGTTGACTCATATTTAACTTGTGATCTACTAGAACCCCTAGGTCCCTTTCTGCTGTAGTCCTTCCTAGACAGTCTTTTCCCATTCTGTATGTGTGAAACAGATTATTCCTTCCTAAGTGCAGCACCTTACATTTATCTTTATTAAACTTCATCCTGTTTACTTCAGACCATTTCTCCAATTTATCTAGATCATTCTGAATTATGACCCTATCCTCCAAGGTAGTTGCAACCCCTCCCAGCTTGGTATCATCTGGGAACTTAGTAAGCGTACTTTCTATGCCAATATCCAAATCATTAATGAAGATATTGAACAGAACTGGTCCCAAAACAGACCCCTGCAGAACCCCACTTGTTATGCTTTTCCAGCAGGATTGAGCCCCATTAACAACTACTCTGTGGGTACGATTAGCCAGCCAGTTATGCACCCACCTTATTGCAGCCCCATTTAAGCTGGACTTGCCTAGTTTGTCAATAAGAATATTATGCGAGACCATATCAAATGCTTTACTAAAGTCTAGGTATACCACATCCACTGCTTCTCCCTTATCTACGAGTCTCGTTATCGCGTCAAAAAAAGCTATCAGGTTGGTTTGACATGATTTGTTTTTTACAAAACCATGCTGGCTGTTCCCTATCACCTTACTACCTTCCAAGTGCTTGCAGATGACTTCCTTAACTACCTGCTCCATTACCTTTCCTGGCACAGAAGTTAAGCTGACTGGCCTGTAATTTCCTGGGTTGTTCTCATTCCCCTTTTTGTAGATGGGCACTATATTTGCCCTCTTCCAGTCTTCTGGAATCTGTGACTTTCCAAAAATGAGAGCTAACGGCTCAGCTACCTCTTCTATCAGCTCCTTGAGGATTCTAGGATGCATTTCATCAGTCCCTGGTGACTTGCAGACATCTAATTTTTCCAAATGGTTTTTATCTTGTTCTTTTTTTATTTCAAAAACTAACTCTACCCTTTTTCCACCAGCATTCACTATGTCAGGCATTCCTTCAGACCTCTCTGTGAAGACCGAAACAAAGAAGTCATTAAGCATCTCTGCCATTTCCAAGTTCCCCATTACTGTTTCTCCCTCCTCACTGAGCAGTGGCCCTACCCTGTCCTTGGTCTTCCTCTTGTTTCTAATATATTTGTAAAAGGCCTTCTTGTTACCCTCTATGCCTGTAGCTAGTTGGAGCTCATTTTGTGCCTTAGCCTTTCTAATTTTACTCCTGCATTCCTGTGTTATTTGCCTATGTTCATTCTTTGTAATTTGTCCTAGTTTCCATTTTTTATAGGATTCCTTTTTTAGTTTGAGATCATGCAGGATCTCCTTGTTAAGCCAAGGCGGTCTTTGCCCATATTTACTCTTTCCTACATAGGGGAATAGCTTGTTTTTGGGCCCTTAATAATGTCTCTTTGAGAAACTGCCAACTCTCCTCAGTTGTTTTTCCCCTCAGTTTTTCCTCCCATGGGATCTTACCTACCAGCTCTCTGAGTTTACCAAAATCTGCCTTCCTGAAATCCATCATCTCTATTTTGCTGTTTTCCCTCCTACCAGTCCTTAGAATTGTGAATTCTATGATTTCATGATCACTTTCACCCAAGCAGCCTCCCACATTCAAACTCTCGACCAAGTCAGACATGGGTTGGAGTTTGGGGTTACCCGTGCTGGGTGAGGGCAGACATGGGATGGAGTTTGGGGTTACTTGTGCTGGGCGAGGTGTCATGGCTTCTTCCCCACTTGAGCAAGATAAATGCAGAAGTAGGAGCCAGCAAATGTACCTTCAAAACCTTATTTACCAGGTTTAGGTATAAACTTTCCCCCAAAACATTCTAAGAACCTTAGATTTTGGAGATAAAATTTGCTGCCACCATCCAATAATAAGGAAACTAGGGAGAGAGTACTTGGGAAATCTTAGCCCTAAAAGTAAAAACCAGGACACAAACATTAACCAATACCAGGTTAATAAAAAGAAAAAGAGAGAACTTTTATTATTACAACAATATTTATGTTGCAAGCCTTATGACTAGATGGAAGAGTCACAAAGTAAAACACATGGGGAGTCTCCACCATGGGCCTAGAACTTAGTTACAAGGAGAGTAAAAGAACGTTTCTGAAAAGTGCCCAGACATTAGATCCCACTTTCCAAACCATAAAACAGCAAAGCCAAATGGATCTATCTGAACTTTACCCTGCTTACAGAAGATTGGAGGGCCTGGTTTTGGAGGGAGATATTTTGTGTTTCTCCCCCTCATGGCTGGAAAGAAGCAGCAAAAGACAGAGAACAGAAGAGGGGGGAGCCAAAATTTAATTCTTACCTACATTCCTATAGGCCAACCCCACCAGGAAAAAACTACTTAAAAATCTCAGCCCTAAAAGTAAAAACCAAAACACAAACATTAACCAATACCAGGTTAATAAAAAAACCAAAACCCTTTTATTATTACAATCATATTTATGTTGCAAGCTTTATAACTAAATAAAAACGTTACAAAGTAAAACACATGGAAAGTCTCCACCATGGGCCTAAGACTTAGTTACAGAAAAAGTAAAAAAACATTTTTAAAAAGTGCACAAACATTAAATCCCACTTTCCAAACCATAAAACAATAAAGCCTAACAACTTTACCCTACTTACAAGAGATTAAAGGGCCTGTTTTTAAAGGGAATATTTTGTATTTCTCTCCCTCATGGCTAAAAAAAAGCAGCAAAAAACAAAAAAGAAAGAAGCCAAAATTTAATTCTTACCTACATTTCTATAGGCCAACCCCACCTGGCTAAGAAGGTTAACCCTTTTACTTCCAGGTTGCTGGCTAACCCTCATGATCATAACACAAGGGCAGATATGGGATGGGGAGTTTGGGGTTACTTGTGCTGGGCGAGGGCAGACATGGGATGGAGTTAGGGGTTACTCCTACTGGGCGAGGGCGGACATGGGATGGAGTTTGGGGTTACTGGTGCTGGGTGAGGGTGACATGGGATGGAGTTTGGGGTTACTCCTACTGGGCGAGGGCGGACATGGGATGGAGTTAGGGGTTACTCCTACTGGGCGAGGGCGGACATGGGATGGAGTTTGGGGTTACCCGTGCTGGGCGAGGGCAGACATGGGATGGAGTTTGGGGTTACCCGTGCTGGGCGAGGGCAGACATGGGATGGGGGATTTGGGATTACCCGTGCTGGGCGAGGGCACACATGGGATGGCGGATTTGGGGTTACCCGTGCTGGGCGAGGGCACACATGGGATGGGGGATTTGGGGTTACCCGTGCTGGGCGAGGGCAGACATGGGATGGGGGATTTGGGGTTACCTGTGCTGGGCGAGGGCAGATATGGGATGGAGTTTGGGGTTACCCGTGTTGGGTGAGGGCAAACATGGGATGGGGGATTTGGGGCTACCTGTGCTGGGCGAGGGCAGACATGGGATGGAGTTTGGGGTTACCTGTGTTGGGCGAGGGCAGACATGGGATGGGGGATTTGGGGTTACCCGTGCTGGGTGAGGGCAGTCATGGGATGTGGGGGTTGGGGTTGCCTCTGCTGGGGGAGGGAGTGATGCATTGTGGGGATACAGCTGTTGGGAGCAGTACCCCGTGCCTGGCAGTTACAGCTGCATTCTCCCATCCGCCTAGGGGCAGATTTGGATGTTGACGAGATTGGCCCTGCCACACCCCCACGACCCGAGCGGCCTCACGCCCCACGCCTGCTCCAGGGCCCCTGCACTGATTGGCTGGAGGAGGAGCCCCAGAGTCAGGGGGCAGGAAGAACGTAGGTGTGGGGTGGCCTAAAGAGGGGGGCCGTGGGGGATTGGGGCAGGGATACAGCAAGGGTGTGGGAGAAGGGGGAGGTCGGGAAGGGAGCAGGGGTACAGTGGTGTTCCATGGGGGGTGTGGTTCAGGCTCTGTGGCCCCATACATTTGCACATAGATGGCGTTTGTGTGGAAGTGATCCTGAAATGATGGTTGTGATTGTACGGAACGAGGAGGGACAGCAAGGTGAGGATAACGCATTTGAAGAGGCCACATTTGAGCCAACTCCGGGAGCTGGCAGGTCTGTGCTGGGGAAGCAAGTCGGAGATTGGAAAGAATTGAAGACAGTTGTCCATTTTTCAGAGGCTGTTAAGGGTACAGGAGTGTGGCAGCAGAGCCCCTAAAGATCCAAAAGGTGTCCTGTATCAAGTCAGAAACCAGGTCAAATTACAAATGATGAAGGCAAAGAAATGACAGAAGCATGTAGGGGCCAAAGCCCAGAACGAGCTCGACCTAGACATGCTGCCAGTGCGGATGTGACCTTCACAGCACGGCAGCTGCCAGAAAAGCATCAGGAGCAAAAGCGACCGCCATACGTTGCTTTGATTGACCTAACAAAAGCCTTTGAGTCAGTGAATCACTGTGACCTCTGGACTGTACTTTCAAAGATTGGATGTCTCGATTAAATTCCAGAGTTGCTTCATGACAACATGAAAGCGACTGTTCCGCGTAGCACTGGCTCCCAGAGTGAGTCTTCTGACGTACAAACAGGCCTGCTTCACGTTTGTGATTGTTATTGCTGTCGTTCGTTACCTAATTGCGGGGAAGCTCCCAGCTGGCGCTGAAATCTGCCGTAGAGTGGCTAGAATGCTGTTCCAGCTGAGCAGCTGGAAGCTAAGAGGAAGGTTTCCATCACTGTCGTGGAACGTCAGCATGCTGATGACAATGCAGCTTGTGCCCACTCTGAGAAGGATCTGCAGACTCTGGAGTGTGTTTGCTGATGCTTACATGTTTTCATCTCCACCCTCCACGTGAAGAAGACCAAAGTGCTCCATCCACCCTCTCCAAATGAGTCCCACACGCTCCGTCTGTTAAAATCAGTGGCGCAGTGCTAGAGTGCGTCGACCGTTTCCTCTACCTTGGAAGTCCTCTCATCCAAGGCAGGTGTTGGTGCAGAAATCCAACACCGTCTGAGATGTGCCTATGCACCCTTTCTCGTTTATGGCAGAGGGTTTTTGACCATCGCAACATTCTAACAGACACCAGACTTATGGTTATCAAACGGTTATTCTCCCAACATTGTTGTTTGGGTCTGAAACCTGGCAGCCTACTGACATCACTTGAAAGTCCTTGAGAGGCACCACCAATGTTACCTCTGCAATATCTTGAAGATCAAATGGGAAGACAGACGCACCCATGTTAGTGTTCTGGAAAAGAGAAAGTCGACCGGCATTGAGGCAATGGTCATCCATCAGCACCTCCACTGTACTGACCACGTTGTTCCAACACCAGACCATCACCTCCCAGACTGGCCCTGTTCTCTCAGCTGGAGGAGGGGGCCCTAACACAGGAGGCCAACGGAAGCGTGATAACGACTTGCTGAAGGATAACTTAAAGAAGTGTGGTATTGACATTGACAATTGGGGGAGACACCCACCCAGGGTCACTCAAAGCGGAGAGAAGTCCTACGCAATGGTCCCCTGCATTTGAACTTGCCCACGACCAACTTGAGGAGCAGGAGGAGAGCCACAGGAGGAAGGAGAGACAGGCCTTCCGTCATGGCCAGCAGCCTGTTGCGTCCCTGGAAATATCTGTCCTCACTGTAATAGAACTTGTAGTTCAAGGACAGGCCTTATCGGCCACCCGAGGAGCCACAACTCGCGTGGAAGATGATACTCAGCAGTGGGTGATCGCCATCGTCAGTCACGTTGGAAGGGCAGAACAAATGGGGTTCTTCAGGGATCAGCTCTGGGACCGGTTCTGTTCAATAGCTTCATCAGCAAAGTAGATAATATTATGGGAAGTACACTTGTAAAATGTGCAGCTGGTACCAAGCAGGGAGCAAGTCTTTGGAGGGCAGGGTCAGAATTCAAAGTGATCTGGACAAACTGGAGAAATGGCCTGAGGTAAATGGGATGAATTCAACCAGGACAAATGCAAAGTTAGGGAGGAACAATCAAATCAGTTGGACACATACAAAATGGGAAGTGACTGTCTCGGCAGGAGCACTGCGGATGGGACCTAGGGGTCAGAGTGGGCCACAAGCTAAATATGAGTCATCAGTGTGACACTGCTGCAAAAACAGCAACCATGAACGTGGGACTCATTAACAGGAGTGCTGTGAACAAGACACGAGAGTCATTCTTCCACTCTACTCAGCGCTCAGTCGGCCGCAGTTGGTGTACTGTGTCCAGTTCTGGGCGCCGCATTTCAAGAAAGACGTGGAGAAACTGGAGACGGTCCAGAGAAGAGCGACAGGAATGATAAAGGTGACCGGTGAGGGACACCTGAAAGCACTGGGTTTGTTTAATTTAGCAAAGAGAAGGCTGAGAGGCGACATGCTAGGAGCTTCCATGTGCCTAAAGGGGTGCTGCAAAGAGGAGGGAGAAAATTGTTCTGCTTGGCCTCTGAGGGTAGGACAACAAGAAGCAATGGGCTTAAACTGCAGCCTGGAGGGTTTAGGGTGCACGTGAGGAAAACTTCCTGTCAGGGAGGTGGAGCACTGGGGTGAATTGCCTGGGCAGGTTGTGGAATCTCCAGCACTGGAGATGTTGAAGCACAGCTGGGACAAACGCCTGTCAGGGATGATCTAAACCAGGCGTGTCCAACCTGCGGCCCTGGACAGCTCGTAATGCGGCCCCACAAGATCGTAAACTTTTAATATGATGATGTGATTTATGTGCATTACCTATATTACGTATTTTGTACGTGGCCCAAGACAATTCCTCTTCACTCAGTGCGGCCCCGGCAAGCCAAAAGGTTGGACACCCATGATCTAAATCAACAGTTCCCAACCTTTTTGACAATTCAGTAAGACTTTGCTGGATCCCTCCTGTCGGCCATTAAACCAGTTAAACTGAGTTCCATTTCAGTGCCGCAGGGCAGGGACTGGGAGCCGGAGAAGTGAGCGGTAGCAGCTGCAAATGGCTCCTTAAAGAGCCACCCAGCCGGCGACCCTTAGAAAGTCTAATGGTGACTCATGGTTGGGGCCTGACCCATAGGCTGGGAATCCCTGCTCTAGATGCTGCTGCTCCTGCCGTGAGGGCAGGGGGCTGGACTCAGTGACCTCTTGGGCTGGCTTCCTTCCACTTTCAGTAATGTCTGATCAGGGTCTGTGCCCCAGGGGTTATGTGTGGGGCACAGCTTTCCGGGCTCCCTTCCCAGCAGCCCCTATCTGACCTCCTGCGTGCTCTCTCTCTCTCTCTCTCAGGGTCCGGGATGAATCCCCCTCCCCGCCGCCCCCACCACAGCCCACAGGCAGGCAGAGGGGCCGGACGCGCAGGTGAGGAGCTGCCCATCTTGGGGTTGGGAGGGTGGGGTGGCTGCTGGCTGCTCGGGGTGGTGGGGCTGGAGGGGGGGATCTCTGCTGAAACCTCTGCCCCTTCAGGACATGGGGAATTGAAGAGCGCAGGGTTGGAGAGGAGCCTGGAGGCGGGGATGGGGAGCTTTGATGGCCCTGGTTCCCCCCCAGCCCAGGAGGTGGGAGATGGTAGGTTCAGATGGGCCTCCAGGGAATTGGCTGTGGGGGGATGGGGTCTGACGGCCTTGCCCCCCAGGGAGGTGGCACGCCAGCTGCGGGGGCTCAGCACGTGGCTCTCAGCTGCCCAGCGCAGCCTGCGGGAGGAGCTGCCTGAGGATGACGTGATCCTGGTGGAACCGCCCCTGGCCCCTGCACCCCGGCAGCTGCAGCTCAAGGTGCGGTGCCGGGCAGAGATCCACCGCATTGCTGTGGAGATGGTGAGTGACCCCCCGCTCCGCACATGGCTGGCGAGTGGGGCTCCAGGCAGGCGGGATGGCCTGGCACAGGGCCGGGTGTCGGGGCTGGTTCACCCTGCAATGCAGGAATTGCCAGTGCTGGTGGGAGATGGGGGATCTGCATGGGCCCAGCTGGGTCCCTGAAGGGGGCGGGACGGATGTGCCGGGCTGTCGCCCCTGATGGTCCCCTTCCCGGCAGTCGCAGCCTCTGCAGGTGGTGGTGGAGCACATGGCCCAGAAGCTGCAGGTGCAGCCGGGGCAGATCCTGCTGCTGCTGCGAGATGTGGAGCTGCTCCCCAGCAGCACTCCCCAGAGCCTGGGCCTGGGCGTGGCTGACATCCTCGGTGAGTGGCCAGCCAGCGGCGTGTGCAGGGACAGGGCGTCGCTCAGCCTGGCATGACAGCGGCGCTGGCGGTGAAACCACGGGCCAGCGGGTGGCAGCAACACCCAGAGCGGGAGGATCCAGGCAAGGCCTGGGGGTTCTGGAGGGCAGCTCAGCCCCAGGAGGAGCTGGTGCCCAGAGGGTGAGCCCGCTATGGGAGATGCCTGCCAGCTGCTGCCCTGCCCCCAGCTTGGCCCCATTGCCTCCGTGCCTTGGAGGGAGCCTGTGGGCTGTAGCCCCCTGCTTCCATGCATCTGCAGTGCCAGCCCCCGGCAGAGACATGCCCAAGCTGCCAGGACGGTGCCTTCACCCAGTGCTGCACACAGACAGCACAGGAAGCCCTTAGGGAGTACAGAGGGGTGCAGCTTGCAGTTCCTCCTTCTGCTCAGCCCAGAGCCCCTGCGCCAGGCCGCAGGGCACCCCTCAGGGGAGGCTCTTCCTCCCCCACCTCACCCTCTCCCAGACCTTTGTTCCCTGGCTGGGCCCTGGGCCCCTCACTGACAGCATCACTCCAGGAGGCCATGCTGCCAACCAGCCCCCTTGAGCTACGGGTGACGCACACACCTGTGTGCTCGGCGGACACGAGAGCCAGCGTGGTCCTGCCGCTGCACCGGGGAGCAGTGCAACGACAGGGGAAACTGAGGCCGGTGCTGTCAACCTCTCAGTGGGCTCTGCTGGCCCAGTCTGCGGGTGGGAAGGCCCCAACCTTGAAGATTAGACAGCCCGCCACCAGGGCTGGTCCAGGTCTGCCTGGCACCGCTGCCCCCTGGGGCCAGTTGTGGGTGGGAGCTGTGGAGGTCCCTGCGAGCCCTACGCCCCAGTGTGCTGCAGGTGCAGGTGGCACAGGCTCGTGCAGCCATGAGCTCTCGGCACCAGGGTGCCTGGCCCTGCTGGAATAGCCCTTGGGCCATGCTCTGCTCACTCAGCTTCCCCCAGGCTGAACCGTGCACCAGCCTCGCTGGCCTGGCCAGCAGAACGTGCGTCAGTGGCCCGAGCTGCGTGCTGAGACCCCCTGGCCAGGGAAGGGGCTCCGGGGTTGGGGGAGCCCCTCTGGGTTGGGGGTTACAGAAGGGTACCACTGCAGTACCCCCAGCTGTCTGCCCCTCCTGCACTCTGCTCCCCCCAGATTGCGTGGTGGACGTGGCAGCTGGGGCGCCGCAGGGCGCGGGGGAGTCCGGGGCAAGGCCGGGCCCGGGGGAGCTGCGGCTGACGGTGCGAGGCCAGGAGAAGGACTCTCAGCTCACGCTCAGCGTGCCCAGGGTAAGGGGGCGCTGCACAAGGGGCCCATGTGGGCAGGGGCTGTGGGTGAAGGTGTCACACATGGAACTGAGCCAGTGTGGGGCTGTTGGCTGAGGGGCGCTAGGGCAGCTGTGGGGTGCTAGCGCCCCCTTTCCACCGTGGGGTTCTTTGGGCGGGACGCTGGGGTCCTGGCCCAAGCATGGCCCTGGCATGCGGGGAGGAGGCTGCGCCTCACCACTCTCCCCTCCCCTGCGCAGACAGAGCCGCTGCGTGGGCTGATGCAGCGCTACCAGGAGGCCATGGGGCTGGGCGGCCAGCAGCTCCGCTTCTTCTTCGACGGGCAGCACCTGGCGGGAACCTCCACACCCGAGCAGCTGGGCATGGAGCCCGACGACGTCATCGAGGCCTGGGCCTAGCCTCCCTCGGCCCCGCCCGGCCTCGCGGTGCCTCCTGAACCCCGACACCCCCACCCGGCGGGGCACGCAGAGGACTGGGCCTCCCTGAACCCCGACACCCCCACCCGGCGGGGCACGCAGAGAACTGGGCCTCCCTGAACCCTGACACCCCCACCCGGCTGGGCACGCAGAGGCCTGGGCCTCCCTGAACCCCGACACCCCCACCTGGCTGGGCACGCAGAGGCCTGGGCCACCCCTGGGGTCTCCCTGAGCCCCGACACCCCCCACCCGGCGGGGCACGCAGAGAACTGGGCCTCCCTGAACCCCGACACCCCCACCCGGCTGGGCACGCAGAGGCCTGGGCCTCCCTGAACCCCGACACCCCCACCCGGCGGGGCACGCAGAGGCCTGGGCCTCCCTGAACCCTGACACCCCCCACCTGGCTGGGCACGCAGAGGCCTGGGCCACCCCTGGGGTCTCCCTGAGCCCCGACACCCCCCACCCGGCGGGGCACACAGAGAACTGGGCCTCCCTGAACCCCGAGACCCCCACCCAGCTGGGCACGCAGAGGCCTGGGCCTCCCTGAACCCCGACACCCCCACCCGGCGGGGCACGCAGAGGCCTGGGCCTTCCTGAACCCCGACACCCCCACCCGGCTGGGCACTCAGAGGCCTGGGCCACCCCCGGGGTCTCCCTGAGCCCCGACACCCCCCACCCGGCGTGGCACGCAGAGGACTGGGCCTCCCTGAACCCTGACACCCCCACCCGGCAGGGCACGCAGAGGACTGGGCCTCCCTGAACCCCGACACCCCCACCTGGCTGGGCACGCAGAGGCCTGGGCCTCCCTGAACCCCGACACTCCCACCCGGCTGGGCCACCCCCGGGGTCTCCCTGAGCCCCGACACCCCCCACCCGGCTGGGCATGCAGAGGACTGGGCCACCCCTGGGGGTCTCCCTGAACCCCAACACCCCCTCCCGGCTGGGCACGCAGAGGACTGGGCCTCCCCCGGGGTCTCCCTGAACCTCGACACCCCCCACCCAGCTGGGCACACAGAGGCCTGGGCCACCCCTGGGGGTCTCCCTGAACCCCCCACTCCCCTGATGACACAGACAGTGATCCCCTGACCTCCCCACACACGGAGCAGGGCAGGGAGAGGCCTGGGCCCACCCCAGCCTGGTTTGCTTCCAGCCCACAAGCTGGATGAAGAGCCTGCTGCTATCGCTGGGGCCCGGGGCTCCCTTTCTCCCAGCTCCCTCCTGCAGCGGGCATGGCCACGCCCACCGAGACACCCCTTCCCCAGCTCTGCCTGGTCACGCCCACCAAGACATCCCCCCCCAGCTCGGCTTGGCCACGCCCACCGAGACCCCCCTTCCCCAGCTTGGCTTGGCCACACCCACCAAGACCCCCCTTCCCCAGCTCGGCCTGGCCACGCCCACCGAGACCCCCCCAGCTCGGCCTGGCCACACCCACCGAGACTCCCCCCCAGCTCGGCCTGGCCACACCCACTGAGACCCCCCCTCCCCAGCTCGGCCTGGCCACGCCCCCCAGACTGCCCCCCAGCTTGGCCTGGCCACGCCCCCTGAGACTCCCCTCCCCCAGCTCGGCCTGGCCACGCCTGCCGAGACATCTGCCCCCTTCAACCCCCCCGCCCCCCGCTTGGCCTGGCCATGCCTGCCGAATCCCCCCCCCCAGAGCTCAGCCTGGCCACTCCCACCGAGAGGTCCCCCTATCTCAGCGTGGCTACACCCACTGAGGCTCCCCCCCCACCCCAGCTCATCGTGGCCACACCCACCGAGTCGCATCCCCTGAGCTCGGCATGGCCACGCCCACCGAGACATCCCCACTGCTCAGCATGGCCACGCCTACTGAGACCCCCCCACCCCCCAGTTCCTCATGGCCACACCGAGTCACCGCCCCCAAGCTCGGCACGGGCACGCCCACTGAGATGTCCCACCCCCCCTCCGCCCTCAGCTGGGCAAGGCCAAGAGACTGCCCCAGGCCTCCTGTGTCAATGGGTGATTGTTTGGGGTTCCAACCCCTGTGGGTGGGGTGGGAGCTGCTCTTAGGAATGAATAAAGGGGTTGGTGTCAGTCCTGAGCCTGTCGCCCTGTGCTGGGGGTTGGCTGGCCACGGCCCTGGCGATCACCACTGCATGGACCTTCCCCTGGAGCTCATGCCAGGGACCACAGGGACAGATCGGGGTGGAGTCACGCCCAGTCCAAGCCGTGGACGGAGAACAAAGGGGCCTGGGCCCTGGCCCTGTACTAGGACAGCTTTGGGGGGCAGCTAAGGAGATCACCCAGGGTAACGTTGCTTAAACCTGGGCCACTTACAGCCCAGGCTGGGATTTCCTTCTCACGCAGGCAACCCAGCGGGAAAGTGCCTCAGCCAGCCAGAAGCCACATGAGCATCCCACAGCCTTCCCACACACCTCCACAGCCCCCTACTTCACTTCACCAACCCCCCACAGATTCTCCCCGGCTCCAAAGGGTCCGGCCACAGTCCCCAGCCAGCGTATACTGGATCCTACCCCAGTCGCCCCACTGGGCCCGTCCTTTAGGATCTGATAGCTCCATCCTGCCAAGTAGGAAGAGGGGGAGAACAACTGGTAAGGTGGTAACATCCCATGCGCCAGTGACAGCTGCTGATGCAGCCAGCAGTGTTCTGGGGTGAGCCTGGAAAGCCTCTGACGGGCCCCCATGTGGGAGAGTCCTGGTTACTGGAGAGCCGGATCCTTGCACTCTGGAACCAAGCACGTTACCCCAGGGCCACCTGGCCATGTTCCCAGCGGAGGGGAAAAGTCCTTTCCTCTTCCCCTCGGCCTGACCCAGGTGAGCAGCTGCAGCAAACTGCCATTGCCGGCTGGTTTTGCGAGCGCGCCCCAGTCCATTTACGTGTCAGGTGAAATGGACCTCTTGGTCTGATTCCAATCCCATTGCTCATGTGGGCGGCTGGGACGCTGCTGTTGGCTGACCCCGAGGACAAGTCCCAAACGCCTGAGGTGCGTATTCGACGTCTGAGCCTTTGTTTAGTCCCTCGTCCTGGCTGGTGGTGACCCTGCCCCCCATCGTGTGCCCATAGTTTTAACATTTCCTGTCCCCCCATCGCGTGCCTGTAACTCTAACGTTTCCCGTGCCCCGACAGAGCCAGTATCCTTTAGTCCCTCGTCCTGGCTGTGGGGTGACCACACCCCTCATCATGTGCCCATAGCTCTAACATTTCCCATCCCCCCATTGTGTGCCCATAACTCTAACATTTCCCGTCCCCCCATCGTGTGCCCATAACTCTAACATTTCCCATCCCCCGACAGAGCCAGTATCTGTAACGTCACCTGCAAGCACGGCACAGACGCACAAGTAGCGTAAACAGACTTGGCATCACCAGCTTCATTAGACACCTGGCTTGGGCCACCTGGCACTAGATGTTGTACCACTACGTACAGTGGTCAGATAAGTGGCTTCCATATTGAGATTTGTGTGTCTTTGCCCACGAACGCTTATACTCCAAAATGTTAGGCTATGAGGTGCCACAGGACTTCTTGTTAGTGAAGATACAGACTGACACGGCTCCTCCCTGATACGTATTCAACGTACATGTCCAGTAACGTCACAGCCCCGTCCTCCCAGAGCCGGGGAGTGAACCCAGGAGTCCTGGCTCCCAGTGCCAACAGCCTGTCATGGGGTTCTGGCATCCCCAGGCACTGCACCCCGTCCCCCGGCAGGAGTGACTCTCACCCAGCAGGTAGAACAGGAGGTTTATGAGGTGACAGAGCCCAGCTCAGCACAGAGGTGTCAGTGCAGCCGGCAGAGACAGTCATTCCAACCCGTCCTGGGGAGAGGAGCCCGAGGGGGGCCCCTCTGGGGTGTAGCTCCCCCCCTCGCCAGGCTGGCTGCCTCCCAGCTCCCTCTCCCCCCAGCTTGTAAGGGCTGCCTCCGATTCAAACCCGGCTCGGCTCCTTCCACCCTGTGCCCGGACAGGGGTGTTACCTGCCAGCTGTGGTTCCAGCCCCATGGGGTCACGCAGCCAGTGGGAGCTGCTCGGCCTATCACCCGCCCCCCCCTTCCATCACAAGCTCCGAGGCCCGGACCCAGCTGGCCTCTCTCCCTCGTGCAGCCACCCCTCCCCACAGGTCTCAGACACAGCAACCCAGCGTCCTGCGCCAGGGTGTGTCTGAGACCCCCGTCTGCCTGTGGGGCTGCCCCTTGGTTCAGTGGGCCTGGGGCGGGGGGAGCAGGTCGCTCTGCCAAGCTGGCACCATCTCCTCTCCCTTGGGGGGCGGCTCAATGTCCTCATCCTTGGGCACAAGGACCCCGCTCAGGTGGATGCCGAAGGCGCGCTGGCGCAGGCCGGGGATCTGGGAGGCCTGCAGCGCCGTCTCGGTGCGCTGTGCCCCGCGTGGCGATGAGCCGCCAGCCCAGGTAGGTGAGGCGCCCGCCCGCTGGCTGGGGCAGGCTGCACAAGGACTTGCAGGCGAAGATGGAGCGGGGCGAGTGCTGGTGGTAGTGGCACGTGTCAGCGAAGTCCCCCAGTTCCCGCTCCTCCAGGGTGAAGGTGTAGAGCGTCCGCCCCTCCAGGCCCGGCTCCAGCCGCAGCGGCTCCAGGGAGCCGTCCCCGAAGCCCAGGTCGCACAGGAAACTGGGGCCCCAGCCGGGCCAGCAGCACCAGGTGGTCCCGGGGCGGCCCGAAGCAGCCGGTGCAGCGGTTCCGCACGCGGCCGGCCAGCCCCACGGCGGCGCAGCCGAGCTCCCGCAGCAGCCACGGGCACAGCCCGTTGCTCTCGTAGCGGAAGCCCCCGCGGCGCCGGCAGACGATCTGGTCGTAGAGCCGGGGCAGCGCCAGGCTGACGGGCTCCCCGCAGTGCGCGCTCAGGCTCTCGAAGGGCACCGAGAACAGGCGGCAGCGGTGCAGCGCCCGCAGCGTCGCCAGGCTGGGCCCGGCTGGGCCCTGGTATCCGATCCGAGCCAGACAGGCGCCCACCTCCGTGCCGGGCCGGGAGCAGCAGGGCCTCCCCCGCCGACCGCTCCACCCGCCGCGGCGCAGGCCCACGCCGAGCCGGGGAGCGGGCGGGTCACGTCCTGGAGCCGGGGGCAGCGCGGGCGCCGGCCGTTCCCTGCGGCGGCTCCTGCGCGTCCCCTGCGGCGGTTCCCGCCTCTAGTCACTGGGCCCCAGTGCCTCCCCCCAACAGGCAGACAGACAACCCAGGGCTCCCGCCCCCACTGCCTGCACCCACTGGGCTCCACTGCTCCCAACGGGGGTGTGTGTGTGTGTGTGTCACACAGGGTGGGGGGCTCCTGCTGGGGTAACCTGGCGCCCAGGTGACACCTCTGCGCTGCAGACAAAGGAGGAGGTGGAGCCTGAGGGGTGTGAATTGGAACTGGGAGTTGGAAGCAGTGAGTCTGGGCTGGGAGAGAGAGAGACAAAGGAGGGGGCCAGGCCCCAGCTCTGGGGGCCCCTCGGGGCCTCCTCTCCCCAGCATGGGTGGGACTGGCTGTCTCTGCCGGCAGCGCTGACCCCTCTGTACGACGCTGTGTCCTGTCGGCTAATAAACCCGCTGTCCTGCTGCCGAGTGAGAGTCACTCCTGCCTGGGGAGGGGGGCGGAGCGGGGGGACCCCGAACCCCGTCACGCTCCTGCCTGGGGAGGGGGGCGGAGCGGGGGGACCCCGAACCCCGTCACACTCCTGCCCGCGGACGGGGGCGGAGCGGGGGGACCCCGAACCCCGTCACGCTCCTGCCCGCGGACGGGGGCGGAGCGGGGGGACCCCGAACCCCGTCACACTCCTGCCCGAGGACGAGGCGGAGCGGGGGGACCCCGAACCCCGTCACACTCCTGCCCGGGGACGGGGCGGAGCGGGGGGACCCCGAACCCCGTCACGCTCCTGCCCGGGGAGGGGGCGGAGCAGGGGGGACCCCGAACCCCGTCACGCTCCTGCCCGGGGACGGGGCGGAGCGGGGGGACCCCGAACCCCGTCACGCTCCTGCCCGGGGAGGGGGGCGGAGCGGGGGGACCCCGAACCCCGTCACGCTCCTGCCCGGGGAGGGGGGCGGAGCAGGGGGGACCCCGAGCCCCGTCACGCTCCTGCCCGGGGAGGGGGGCGGAGCAGGGGGGACCCCGAGCCCCGTCACGCTCCTGCCCGGGGAGGGGGGCGGAGCGGGGGGACCCCGAGCCCCGTCACAGACACACACAGCTCAGGGCTCCGACCCGGCCCCCGGCGGAGGGGGAGGGGCCCGATATGCCCCGTGTCGCGGCGCCCACGCGGTTGCCGTGGGGCCGGTGTCACGCGGCAGTGGGGGCCGGGGTGCACGAGGCCCTGCGGTTGCCGTGGTGACGGAGAGGCGGGCTCGGCGGTAAAGTTCCGGGACGGGAGCCCTGGTTGCCATGGGGACGGAGCGGACACCGGTTGTCACGGCGTTTGTGAGGGGCGGGGTCTGTCGCGGAACCGGAAGGGGCGTGACTTCCTTCCGGTCCTTTGATGCGTGATCATCACATGGTCTGGAGACGGAGCAGCGCTTCCTGTCGCGGTCGGGCCGGGGGGGGTTGGGGCAGTTGGGGGATGGGGGCGAAGGTGGGGGGCTTGAGGGGCTGGTCGGGGTGGGGGGTTCAAGGCGAGGGCAGGGGAAGCGGGGGGGTTGGGGTGAAGTTGGGGGCGGTTGGGGGGGCCGGGACGAGGGTAGTGGGGGCTGGGGCGAGAGATGGGGAGCGGTTGGCGGTTGGGGTGTTGGGTCAAAAGTGGGGGGGTTGGGGGGCCGGGGCGAGGGCAGGGGAGGCGGGGGGCTGGGTGTCAGGGAGAAGGTGGGGGATTGGGAGGTGCTTAGGGGGCTGGGGCGAGGGCAGGGGGGTTGGGGGGTCAGGGTGAGAGACAGGGAGTGTTTGGGGGGCCGGGGCGAGGGCAGGGGAGGTGGGGGGCTGGGTGTCAGGGAGAAGGTGGGGGATTGGGAGGTGCTTAGGGGGCTGGGGCGAGGGCAGGGGGGTTGGGGGGTCAGGGTGAGAGACAGGGAGTGTTTGGGGGGCCGGGGCGAGGGCAGGGGAGGCGGGGGGCTGGGTGTCAGGGAGAAGGTGGGGGATTGGGAGGTGCTTAGGGGCCTGGGGCGAGGGTTGGGGGGTCAGGGTGAGAGACAGGGAGTGTTTGGGGGGCCGGGGCGAGGGCAGGGGAGGTGGGGGGCTGGGTGTCAGGGAGAAGGTGGGGGATTGGGAGGTGCTTAGGGGGCTGGGGCGAGGGCAGGGGGGTTGGGGGGTCAGGGTGAGAGACAGGGAGTGTTTGGGGGGCCGGGGCGAGGGCAGGGGAGGCGGGGGGCTGGGTGTCAGGGAGAAGGTGGCTGATTGGGAGGTGCTTAGGGGCCTGGGGCGAGGGTTGGGGGGTCAGGGTGAGAGACAGGGAGTGTTTGGGGGGCTGGGGCGAGGGCAGGGGAGGCGGGGGGCTGGGTGTCAGGGAGAAGGTGGGGGATTGGGAGGTGCTTAGGGGGCTGGGGTGAGGGCAGGGGGAGTTGGGGGGTCAGGGTGAGAGACAGAGTGTTTGGGGGGCCAGGGCGAGGGCAGGGGAGGCGGGGGGCTGGGTGTCAGGGAGAAGGTGGGGGATTGGGGGGTGCTTAGGGGGCTGGGGCGAGGGCAGGGGGGTTGGGGGGTCAGGGTGAGAGACAGGGAGTGTTTGGGGGGCCGGGGCGAGGGCAGAGGAGATGGGGAGTGGTTGAGGGGCTGGGGCGAGGGCAGAGGAGACGGGGGGGTGTTGGGGGTTGTTGGGGCGAGGGCAGGGGGGCTGGGGGCCGGGGCAAGGGCAGGGGAGGTGGGGGGGTTGGGGGTCTGGGTGAGGGCAGGGGAGGCGGGGGGGTTGGGGTGTCGGGGCGAAGGTGAGGGGATTGGGGGCAGTTAGGGGGTCGGGGTGAGGGCAGGGGAGGTGGGGGGCGGTTAGGGGGTTGGGGCAAGGGGCGGGGGGGTGGTTGGCGGGGCCGGGGCGAGGGCCGGGGAGGCGGGGGGGTGGGGTGTTGGGGCAAAGGTGGGCGGGTTGGGTGGCGGTTACGGAGTCGGGGCGAGGGCAGGGGAGGGTTGGGGTGTTGGGGCGAGGGCAGGGAAGGCAGAAGGTTGGGGGGCGGTTAGGGGGTTGGGGCGAGAGATGGGGAGCAGTTTGGGGGGCTGGTGCGAGGGCAGGGGAGATGGGAGGGTTGGGGGGCCGGGGAGGCGGAGGGGTTGCCCTGTGAGCATAGCAGGGAACTGGGAGTTCGTGTGTGCAGGGCTGCTGGTGGTGGGTGGGGGAGGTCTGTGGGCGCAGGGGAAGCTGTGGCAGGGGGTAGGTAAGCCCCCTTTCCCTTCCTTTTGCAGCTCTGCCCTGGAGCTGGGCTACCCGTCGGGTGGCGGCACGGCGCAGGCCCAGCCATGGTGACCCGGCCCGGTCCCCGCCCTGACGCTGCCCCCTTCCTGAGCCAGGCAGACAGCACAGAAGAGGCGGAGGTGGAGGCGGAGGGAGCGCTGCATCCGGATGGTGCGCAGCCGGAGGGCGGGGCGCCGGCCATCACCGGCATCTCCTACGGCCGTTCCGTCATGATTGTCATTGTACTCTGCTACATCAACCTGCTCAACTACATGGACCGCTTCACTGTGGCTGGTAAGGGACCGAGGGCAGCTGTGTGGGGCTGGGAGCTGCATGTGCGAGGGGTATGGGAGGTACTGGATGTGATGGGGTTCAGGGGTCCCCAAGCTCTGCACCCCGTCCGCTGGCAGGAGTGACTCTCACTCAGCAGGTAGAACAGGAGGTTTATGAGGCGACAGAGCCCAGCTCAGCACAGGGGTGTCAGTGCAGGTGGCAGAGACAGTCATTCCAACCCGTCCTGGGGAGAGGAGCCCGAGGGGTGCCCCTCTGGGGTGTAGGGTCCCCCCCTGGCCAGGCTGGCTCCTTCCAGCTCCCTCTCCCCCAGCTTCTAACTGCTGCCTCCGATTCAAACCCAGCTCGGCTCCACTCTGCTCTGTGTTTAGGTCAGAGGTGTTACCTGCCAGCCTAGGGTACAGCCCCAGGGTCATCCTTAGCTGCTGGGAGCTGCTTTCCCTGTCACACACATCCAGCCTGAGTCTCTCACACCCTTACAGACCAAACTGAGCGGGGTTATTTGGCCAGTGACCTGGGGAAGTTTGGGGTCCTCCCTGCGTGACAGGGCATCGGCCATGGTGGTGTTGTTCCCCTTCACATGGACCACCTCCATGTCGTAGTCCTGCAGCAGCAGACTCCACCGCAGGAGCTTGGCGTTGGCCCCTTTCATGTGATACAGCCAGGTCAGGAGTGAGTGATCGGTGTACATGGTGAAACGCCGTCCAAACAGGTACGGCTGCAGCTTCCCCAGCGCCCACCCCATGGCCAGACATTCCTTCTCTATGGCCGCGTAGTTCTGCTCCCGAGGCAGCAGCTTCTTACTCAGGTACACGATGGGGTGTTTTTCCCCTTTGTCATTCACCTGCACTAGCACCGCCCCCAGCCCCACGTCTGAGGCGTCGGTGAACACCAGGAAGGGCTTGTTGAAGTCTGGATTTGCCAGCACTGGGGCCCTGACCAGAGCCTCCTTCAGCGCGCAGAGGGCCTCTTGGCACTGCTCGGTCCAGACCACCTTGTCAGGCTTTCCCTTTTTACGCAGCTCCGAGAGCGGGGCTGTGATGGAGCTAAAGTGGGGCACAAACCTCCGGTAGTACCCCACCATCCCAATGAAGGCCTGGACCTGCTTCTTAGTCTGGGGTGTGGGCCAATCTCTGACAGCCTCCACTTTAGCTGGCTCTGGCTTTAAGCAGCCGCTGCCAACCTTGTGGCCCAGGTAGGTCACCTCAGCCATTCCCACCTTGCACTTCCCTGCCTTGATAGTCAGACCGGCCTTCTGGAGTCGGTCCAGCACCTGCTTGACCTGGGACACATGGTCCTCCCACGTCTGGCTGAAGATGCAAATGTCGTCCATGTAAGCCAGGGCAAAGCTCTCCATCCCCTTCAGTAGCTGGTCCACCAGACGCTGGAAGGTAGCGGGTGCCCCCTTGAGGCCGAAGGGCAGGACCAGGAACTCGTAGAGCCCCACAGGGGTGATGAAAGCCGACTTGAGCCAGGCATCTTGGTCTAATGGCACTTGCCAGTCCCCCTTGGTGAGGTCTATGGTGGTGAGGTAACGGGCTCCCCCCAGCTTGTCTAAAAAGTCGTCAGGCCTGGGTATGGGGTAGGCGTCCGATACAGTGATGGCGTTAAGCTTGCCATAGTCCACACAAAACCGAACAGACCCATCTTTTTTAGGGACTAACACCATGGGAGAGGCCCAGGGCCTGGAGGAGGGTTGGATCACCCCCAGAGCCAGCATGTCTTCAACCTCCCACTCTGTGTCCTGAGCCGTCTTCCCTGTGGCTCTGAATGGCACACACTTGATAGGGGCGTGGGTGCCTGTCTCTATTCGGTGGATAGCCAGGTCAGTGCGTCCGGGTCTGTCCGAGAACAGCTGTTGGTGCGAATGCAGCACCTCCTTGATCTCCGTCTGCTGGGCAGGGGTCAGCTGGTCTGAGAGGGGAATAGACTCCAGCAAGGAGCCGGCTCCAGTCCTTGTGAGTAAATCCACCAAGGGATCATCCCCCTGCCCCTCCCAGTGTCTGCACATGGCCAGCACCAAGTTCTCTCTGTCCCAGTGAGGTTTCATCATGTTCGCTTGATAGACCCGGTGGCTGTGGGCCTGGTTTGACAGTTCTAACAAGTAGTTCACCTCATTTAGCTGTTTGACGACCTTGAAGGGCCCATCCCAGGCTGCTTGCAGCTTATTCCGCCGCACGGGTATGAGAACCATCACTTGGTCCCCGGTGGCATAGGCTCGGGCCTGGGCGTTACGGTCATACCAGACCGTTTGCTTCCTTTGGGCCATGGAGAGGTTCTCCCTGGCCAGGCCCATGAGCTCAGTGAGTTTTTCATGGAAGGTCAGTACATACTGTACCACTGACTCCCCTTCAGGAGAGGCCGTCCCCTTCCACTCTTCTCTGAGCAAGTCCAGGGGTCCCCAAACCCTCCTTCCGTACAGCAGCTCAAACGGGGAGAACCCCGTGGAGTCCTGGGGCACCTCCCTGTATGCAAACAGCAGGTGGGGTAAGTACTTGTCCCAGTCATGGGGGTATTGATTCATGAAGGTTCTCAGCATCTGCTTCAGAGTCCCATTGAACCTCTCCACCAGCCCATTGGTCTGCGGGTGGTAGGCTGTGGCCCAGGTGTGCCGGACCCCACACTAGTCCCACGAGCTTTGCAGCAGGGCCGACATGAAGTTGGACCCCTGATCTGTGAGGACCTCCTTGGGGAACCCCACTCTGCTGAAAATGGACAGCAGTGCATCCGCCACGGTGTCAGCGTCGACAGAGGTCAAGGCCACTGCTTCTGGGTATCGCGTGGCAAAATCTATCACCACCAAAATATATTTCTTCCTCGAACGCGTTGCCTTGCTGAAGGGTCCCACTATGTCCATAGCCACTTTCTGGAAAGGCTCCTCTATGATGGGCAGTGGCCTCAGGGCAGCTTTCCCCTTGTCCTGGGTCTTTCCCACCCTCTGGCAGGAATCGCAGGACAGGCAATATAGATGGACAGCTGCAAAGATCCCTGGCCAGAAAAAGTTCTGTAACAACCTTCTCCTGGTGCGGTGGATCCCCTGGTGTCCTGCGAGCGGGACATCATGGGCTAGGTACAGCAACCTGCGCCGGTACTTTTGGGGAGCCACCAGTTGCCTCTGGACCTTCCATGGCTCCGCTTTGCATCTGGGAGCCCATTCCCAGTACAGGAATCCCTTTTCCCATAGGAATCTCCCCCTGCAGCCCTCCCGCAGCTGTGGAGCTGGGCTGAGACTGGCCAGTTCCCTCAGCTTCTGCAAGGAGGGGTCTCTCTGCTGCTCTGCCTGGAACTCTTCGGCTGGGGCAGGGGCGGAAGCCACTTCCCCATCCCTGCCTGGCTCCAGCGCCCCTGGCCTGTGAGACCCGTTTTTTGGGGCCCCCTTTCTCTCAGGGTTGACCCCTGTGGCTTCTGTGACTTTGGCTGGGCTTGTACCCCCGAATCTGGGGAACACACCCCTCGTTTTCTTTGGCTACGGGTCAGGACCAGGGCACGAGGGTGTTCACCTGGCCAGTTCTCCCGGTCACCCCCCATCAGTACATCTGCCGGCAAATGGCTGTGCACACCCACCTCCTTGGGGCCTTCCTTATCCCCCCATTTCAGGTGCACCCTCGCCATGGGCACTTTGAAAGGGGTCCCACCAATTCCTGTTAAAGTCAGGTGGGAATCGGGTATCATACGGCCCGGTGCCACCACCCCGGGTCGGGCCAGCGTCACGTCAGCGCCTGTGTCCCCGAACCGCGTGACCTTTTTCCCGTCTACCTCGAGGGGTGTGAGACACTTGCTCCGCAGAGGCAGTGCCGCCCCCACACTGTAAACTGACCTCTGAGCATTTGGTTCCCCTGAGGAGCTGGTCTGTGGGGCTGACTCGGCCCAATCCAAGTACCCACTCTTAGCACCACCCGCCTTGGCCGCCCGCCTCTCTGGCTTCTGGGACTCCCACCCAGTTGACTCCATGACCCCCCGGCCTGCTCAACCTGTCTGGGAGCTTGGGGCACTGGGCTGATCTATGTCCCTTTTGTCCACAGTGATAATAGCCCGGGTCTTGCTGTGTCCCTTGAGCCGGCTGCTCTCTCCAGGCTCTGCTTGGCCCTCTGGGGGGTGGGCGGCCAGCCCCTCTTTCCTGGGCTTGCCCAAGCAGTGATCCCCTCTGTCGTACAGTCAGGAACTGGTGTCTCTGAGATTCCCTCTCTTTGTGGGGCTCACTTTCAAACATGGCCCGGCTGTTTGTGAAGTCATCTGCCAGTTTCCCTGCATTGTGTGGATCCCCAGGCCTCCGGTCCTTGAGCCACACCCTCGGGTCAGGTGAGCACATCTCATAGAATCGCTGCTGGACCATCAGTTTAACCAGGTCCTTTACGGACTGGACTCCCACCCCGAACACCCACTTCCAATAGTATTGCATCAGGCGGGAGGCTGCATCTCCATAGGTTTCCTCTGGCCTCTTCTGCACCTCCTGGAACCTCTTTTTGTACGTCTCCGGAGTCAGCCCGAACTTATGCAGCAGGGCCTGTTTGAGCTGTTCATAGTCCCCAGGCTGCAGCCCCTGCAGCCGGCTGAGCACCGCTGCGGCCTTCTGGCCCAGCAAGCGGGTGAGGTGCCGGAGCCACTCAGCTGGGGGAACCTCGTGCAACTCACAGGCTCGCTCAAAGGCAGTAAGGAACTCGTCCATGTCCCCTGGGTCCTGACACTGGGCCAGCACACGCGTCTCCAAGTGACTGGCCACCCCGAGCCGTCTGGCCCTCTCCCCGCTTACCGCAGCTGGGGCCTCGGTGTCTCACCTCTGCCATGGCCCGCTCGTGCTCTCGCTCTCTCCTCCTGCTCTCACTCTCTCTCCTCCCGCTGTCTCTCTTGTAGCTGGCGCTCGTGCTCACGCGCTCTTTCCCATTCGTGGTGCTCCAGTTCCTTTAATCTCACCTTGAGCTCCAGCCGTCACAGCTCTGCAGCGGGGAACTCTGCCCGCGATGGACCACCACTAGCTGAGCGCGACCTGGCGGGCACCGTGTGTGTCTGACGGCATCGAGCCCCTGCTCCTGTCGGAGAATCCGAAACGCTTCCCGAGGGTGACCAGCCACTTCCTGCCGGGACAGGCTCTGCCCGCCCGGATCGGTCACTCTCTTCCAGCTGGGCAATCAGCTGGGCCTTGGTCGCCTTCCCCACGGTCAGGCCCCTCTCTCTGCACAGCCCCGGTAGCTCTGCCTTTAGGAGTCGGGTATAATCCATCTCCCCGCTGTCTCCCGGGATATCCACTCACCAGCAGCAGCTGCATCCCCACAAGGCTCAAGAATCACTTTGCTCCTACTCCGGCTCCTATGAGGCTCCTTCTTTCTCCTGCTCTCCGTCATCTGCTGCTGGGAGCTCATCTGTGGGTGCAGTGCATCCCACTGCTGACACCAGTGTGATGGGGTTCAGGGGTCCCCCTGTACTGCACCCTGCCCGCAGGCAGGAGTGACTCTCTCCCAGCAGGTAGAACAGGGAGCTCGAGGCGACAGAGCCCAGCTCAGCACAGGGGTGTCAGTGCAGTCGGCAGAGACAGTCCTTCCAACCCGTCCTGGGGAGAGGAGCCCAAGGGGTGCCCCTCTGGGGTGTAGCTTCCCCCCTCACCAGGCTGGCTCATTCCAGCTCCCTCTCCCCCGAGCTTCTAACTGCCGCCTCTAATTCAAACCCAGCTCAGCTCCTCCCTGCTCTGTATTCAGGGCAGAGGTGTTACCTGCCAGGTTAAGGTATATCCACAGGGGTCATCCTTATCCCTGAGAGTTGCTCTGTTTGTCACACACATGTGCAGCCTGAGTCTCACATGCACTCCCCCACTCCATCACACTGGGGCAAGGGGATTGAAACCTGTGTGTGTGAGCGGCGTGGGAGGTATTGGTTCAAAGTGATGGGGTGTATGTACTGGGAGCAAAGGGGATGGGAGCGGCGTGTGTCCGTGTGGGGGGTTGGGGCGGTACTGGGAGCAGAGGGGACAGGAGCTGCGTGTGCGAGGGGTGGGTGAGGTACTGGTGCAGAGGTGTTGGGAGCTGCCTGTATCCGTGAGGGTGTTGGGAAGGCAGTCAGGCCCTGGAGCAGAGCTGCGTGTGTGAGGGGCTGGTGAGGTACTGGTGCAGAGGTGTTGGGAGCTGCGTGTGCGAGGGGCGGGTGAGGTAGTGGTGCAGAGGTGTTGGGAGCTGCGTGTGCGAGGGGCCCTGGAGCGGAGCTGTGTGTGTGAGGGGTGGGTGAGGTAGTGGTGCAGAGGTGTTGGGAGCTGCGTGTGCGAGGGGCGGGTGAGGTAGTGGTGCAGAGGTGTTGGGAGCTGCGTGTGCGAGGGGCCCTGGAGCGGAGCTGCGTGTGCGAGGGGTGGGTGAGGTAGTGGCGCAGAGGTGTTGGGAGCTGCGTGTGCGAGGGGCCGTGGAGCGGAGCTGCGTGTGCGAGGGGTGGGTGAGGTACTGGCGCAGAGGTGTTGGGAGCTGCGTGTGCGAGGGGTGGGTGAGGTACTGGTGCCGAGGTGTTGGGAGCTGCGTGCGCGAGGGGCCGTGGAGCAGAGCTGCGTGTGCGAGGGGTGGGTGAGGTAGTGGCGCAGAGGTGTTGGGAGCTGCGTGTGCGAGGGGTCGTGGAGGGGAGCTGCGTGTGCGAGGGGTGGGTGAGGTAGTGGTGCAGAGGTGTTGGGAGCTGCGTGTGCGAGGGGTCGTGGAGCGGAGCTGCGTGTGCAAGGGGTGGGTGAGGTAGTGGTGCAGAGGTGTTGGGAGCTGCGTGCGCGAGGGGTGGGTGAGGTAGTGGTGCAGAGGTGTTGGGAGCTGCGTGTGCGAGGGGTCGTGGAGCGGAGCTGCATGTGCGAGGGGTGGGTGAGGTAGTGGTGCAGAGGTGTTGGGAGCTGCGTGCGCGAGGGGTGGGTGAGGTAGTGGCGCAGAGGTGTTGGGAGCTGCGTGTGCGAGGGGCCGTGGAGCGGAGCTGCGTGTGCGAGGGGTGGGTGAGGTAGTGGTGCAGAGGTGTTGGGAGCTGCGTGCGCGAGGGGTGAGTGAGGTAGTGGCGCAGAGGTGTTGGGAACTGCGTGTGCAAGGGGCCGTGGAGCGGAGCTGCGTGTGCGAGGGGCCATGGAGTGGAGCTGCGTGTGCGAGGGGTGGGTGAGGTAGTGGTGCAGAGGTGTTGGGAGCTGCGTGTGCGAGGGGTCGTGGAGCGGAGCTGCGTGTGCGAGGGGTGGGTGAGGTAGTGGTGCAGAGGTGTTGGGAGCTGCGTGTGCGAGGGGTGGGTGAGGTACTGGTGCCGAGGTTTTGGGAGCTGCGTGCGCGAGGGGTGGATGAGGTAGTGGCTCAGAGGTGTTGGGAGCTGCGTGTGCGAGGGGCCGTGGAGCGGAGCTGCGTGTGCGAGGGGTGGGTGAGGTAGTGGTGCAGAGGTGTTGGGAGCTGCGTGCGCGAGGGGTGAGTGAGGTAGTGGCGCAGATGTGTTGGGAACTGCGTGTGCGAGGGGCCGTGGAGCGGAGCTGCGTGTGCGAGGGGTGGGTGAGGTAGTGGCGCAGAGTTGTTGGGAGCTGCGTGTGCGAGGGGTGGGTGAGGGAGTGGCGCAGAGGTGTTGGGAACTGCGTGTGCGAGGGGTCGTGGAGTGGAGCTGCGTGTGCGAGGGGTGGGTGAGGTAGTGGTGCAGAGGTGTTGGGAGCTGCGTGCGCGAGGGGTGGGTGAGGGAGTGGCGCAGAGGTGTTGGGAACTGCGTGTGCGAGGGGTCGTGGAGCGGAGCTGCGTGTGCGAGGGGTGGGTGAGGTACTGGTGCCGAGGTGTTGGGAGCTGCGTGCGCGAGGGGTGGATGAGGTAGTGGTGCAGAGGTGTTGGGAGCCGCGTGTGCGAGGGGCCGTGGAGCGGAGCTGCGTGTGCGAGGGGTGGGTGAGGTAGTGGCGCAGAGTTGTTGGGAGCTGCGTGTGCGAGGGGTGGGTGAGGGAGTGGCGCAGAGGTGTTGGGAACTGCGTGTGCGAGGGGTCGTGGAGTGGAGCTGCGTGTGCGAGGGGTGGGTGAGGTAGTGGTGCAGAGGTGTTGGGAGCTGCGTGCGCGAGGGGTGGGTGAGGGAGTGGCGCAGAGGTGTTGGGAACTGCGTGTGCGAGGGGTCGTGGAGCGGAGCTGCGTGTGCGAGGGGTGGGTGAGGTACTGGTGCCGAGGTGTTGGGAGCTGCGTGCGCGAGGGGTGGATGAGGTAGTGGTGCAGAGGTGTTGGGAGCCGCGTGTGCGAGGGGCCGTGGAGCGGAGCTGCGTGTGCGAGGGGTGGGTGAGGTAGTGGCGCAGAGGTGTTGGGAGCTGCGTGTGCGAGGGGCCGTGGAGTGGAGCTGCGTGTGCGAGGGGTGGGTGAGGTAGTGGCGCAGAGGTGTTGGGAGCTGCGTGTGCGAGGGGCCGTGGAGTGGAGCTGCGTGTGCGAGGGGTGGGTGAGGTAGTGGTGCAGAGGTGTTGGGAGCTGCGTGCGCGAGGGGTGGGTGAGGTAGTGGTGCAGAGGTGTTGGGAGCTGCGTGCGCGAGGGGTGGGTGAGGTAGTGGCGCAGAGGTGTTGGGAGCTGCGTGTGCGAGGTGTCGTGGAGCGGAGCTGCGTGTGCGAGGGGTGGGTGAGGTAGTGGTGCAGAGGTGTTGGGAGCTGCGTGCGCGAGGGGTGGGTGAGGTAGTGGCGCAGAGGTGTTGGGAGCTGCGTGTGCGAGGTGTCGTGGAGCGGAGCTGCGTGTGCGAGGGGTGGGTGAGGTAGTGGTGCAGAGGTGTTGGGAGCTGCGTGTGCGAGGTGTCGTGGAGCGGAGCTGCGTGTGCGAGGGGTGGGTGAGGTAGTGGTGCAGAGGTGTTGGGAGCTGCGTGTGCGAGGTGTCGTGGAGTGGAGCTGCGTGTGCGAGGGGTGGGTGAGGTAGTGGTGCAGAGGTTTTGGGAGCTGCGTGTGCGAGGTGTCGTGGAGTGGAGCTGCGTGTGCGAGGGGTGGGTGAGGTAGTGGTGCAGAGGTGTTGGGAGCTGCGTGTGCGAGGTGTCGTGGAGTGGAGCTGCGTGTGCGAGGGGTGGGTGAGGTAGTGGTGCAGAGGTGTTGGGAGCTGCGTGTGCGAGGGGTCGTGGAGCGGAGCTGCGTGTGCGAGGGGTGGGTGAGGTAGTGGTGCAGAGGTGTTGGGAGCTGCGTGCGCGAGGGGTGGGTGAGGTAGTGGCTCAGAGGTGTTGGGAGCTGCGTGTGCGAGGTGTCGTGGAGCGGAGCTGCGTGTGCGAGGGGTGGGTGAGGTAGTGGTGCAGAGGTGTTGGGAGCTGCGTGCGCGAGGGGTGGGTGAGGTAGTGGCGCAGAGGTGTTGGGAGCTGCGTGTGCGAGGGGCCGTGGAGCGGAGCTGCGTGTGCGAGGGGTGGGTGAGGTACTGGCGCAGAGGTGTTGGGAGTTGTGCGTCCGTGGGCGTGTAGGGAAGGTAGTCGGGCCCTGGAGCGGAGCTGCCTGCGCACGGAGCGTAGGGCAGGTTATGGGGCAGAGGGGCGGGAGCGGTACGCCTGCCTGTCAGCGTATGGGAGCCCCGGCGGCCAGGCGTCGCGTGGGGCTCTGTGGTGGGCGGGGTTGCGTGAGCAGTGGGGTTTGCCGCCTGCAGAGTCTCCGTGGGGGCTCTGCAGAGTGAAGTGAGCTTGGAGTGGGCAGAGCTGGGAGGCTGTGGGGTTCAGGGTGCTTCCCACTTTCTTATCCCCCCCCCCCCCCCCCGTTTCTGCAGGTGTCCTTCCTGACATCGAGTCGTTCTTTCGCATTGGAGACAGCAGCTCCGGGCTCCTGCAGACAGGTATGGGGCCAGCGTCCCTAAGCGACAGGAGGGACACGCCTTGGGTGCTGCAGGAGTGTGTTCGTGGGGTGAGGGCTGGGGGTAGCAGGGCGGAGAGGGACTGTTGTATCCCCACACAGCACCCCAGTTCTGACCCCCTCCTGCCCCACAGTGTTTATCTGCAGCTACATGGTGCTGGCCCCAATCTTTGGGTACCTGGGAGACCGCTACCACCGCAAGTGCCTGCTCTGCCTGGGCATTGTCTTCTGGTCGGCTGTCACGCTGGGCTCCAGCTTCGTCCCCAAAGAGGTACCCGGCTGTGCGGTGGGAGCTGTGCCCTGGGGTGGAGCTCTGCAGGGTGCGCAGAGGGGCTTGGGGCTGTGCGGGGGAGTTGCGGTAGGGGTGGGGGCTGGAGCAGTGTGGGGATGTTGTTGTCATAGGAGGCGAGAGCTGGAGTGGTGCAAGGGGTGGGACTGTTCATGGGGGCGTTGCTGTAGCAGCTGGGGAGCTGGAGCGATGTGGGGGGTAGTGCCTGGGCTGTGGGGAAGGTGTGAGTGTCTGACGAGGGGAGAGGGGGTGCTGTTCTCGGGGCAGGCGTGGTAGGGGGTGTGAATGGAAGTGGAAGTGGGTGAGCGGAGGGGCTGGGTGCGTCTGTTGTCAGAGGTACGTGCTGAGCGCTGGCAGGTTGTGGGCAATCAACGACCCAATCCACCGAAAGCGGCGTGGTGACGACGTGTTCTTGTAACAGATAAAGTCTCTGCGTTCCTCAGTGCTCACATAACCTGTGCCCAGCTCCTTGGTATATAATGGCCCCAGGAGCAAGGGGGGTGCAGATGGGTTTGGGGCTGTGTGGCAATGCAGATGAGTTCAACCCCACTGGCTCATGCCAGCCCCAGGCTCATCAGGCTGATGGGGAGATGAGGGATGCGTTGAGCAGGCCGGCTCTGGAGCTCGCAGTGGGCTGTGGGTGAGCTCTCAGCCCCAGGTAAGCTGGGCTGCATGGCCGTGTCTGAGCTCTCTCTTCCCCCCAGCGGTTCTGGCTGCTGCTGGTGACTCGGGGGCTGGTGGGGGTGGGGGAGGCCAGCTACTCCACCATCGCCCCCACCATCATCGCAGACCTGTTTGTTAGCGACCAGCGGAGCCGCATGCTGGCCCTCTTCTACTTTGCCATCCCCGTCGGCAGGTGAGGGGCTGGGCTGGGTCAGGTGGGGAGAGGGCAGGAGTCCCAGTGCTGGCTTCCTTCCCCCACTGCAGGTTGTGGGGGAGGGGTCAGCAGGGGAAGGTGGTGGGTACTTAAAGTGAAATCCCGTCAAGCTGCCTGGAAACTTTTTAAGGACACCATCATTGAGGCTCAACTTAAACGTATACCCCAAGTCAGGAACCGTTGTGAGAGAACCAAAAAAGTGCCACCGTATTTAAACAATAAAGTAAAAGTGGCAATGAGAGCCAAAAAGACATCCTTTAAAAATGGAAGTTAAATCGTAGGGAGGAAAATAGAAAGGAACATAAATGCCGCCACGTGAAGTGTACAAATGTAATCAGGAAGGCCAAAAAAGAATGTGAAGAACAGCTAGCCAGAGAGTCAAAACGTAATAGCAAACACAGTTTTAAGAACATCAGAAGCAGGAAGCTGCCAAACAACCAGTAGGGCAACGGGATGATGGAGATGCTAAAGGAGCACTCGAGGATGATAAGGCCATTGCAGGGAAACTAAATGATTTCTTTGCATCAGTTCTCAGGGCTGAGGATGTGAGGGAGATTCCGAAAGCTGAGCAGTTCTTTTCAGGTAATAAACCTGAACTGTCTCAAGAGGTGTCATGAGAGAAGGTTTTGGAACAAATTGATAAACTAAACAGTAATAAGTCACCAGGACCAGGTGGTGTTCACCCAAGAGTTCTGAAGGAGCTCAAAGTGAAACTGCAGAACTACTAACTGTAGTTTGTAACCTGTCATTTAAATCCGCTTCTGTTCCAGATGACTGGAGGATAGCTAATGTGTCGCCAACCTTTAAAAGGGGCTCCAGAAGTGATCCTGGCAGCCACAGGCCAGTCAGTCTGACTTCAGTACTGGGCAAACTTGTTGAAACTCTAGTAAAGAACAGAATTTGTTGGGGAAGAGTCAATGCAGCTTTTGTAAAGGGAAATTGTGCCTCGCCAATCTACTAGAATTTTTTGACAGGGTCAACAAGCATGTGGACGGGGTGATCCTGTGGATGTGGTGTACTTAGGTTTTCAGAAGGCCTTTGACAAGGTCCCTCACCAAAGGCTCTTAAGCAAAGTTAACG
Organism: Carettochelys insculpta; assembly: GCF_033958435.1. Taxonomy (NCBI): domain Eukaryota; kingdom Metazoa; phylum Chordata; order Testudines; family Carettochelyidae; genus Carettochelys; species Carettochelys insculpta. The sequence continues at coordinate 127,006,533 of NC_134142.1, read as the reverse complement.
GTCCTGGGCTAAGAGGGAAGATTCTTTTCTTGGACTGGTAACTGGTTAAAAGATTGGAAACAAAGGGTAGGAATAGGGTCCGTTTTCAGAACGGAGCGAGGTAAATAGTGGTGTGCCCCAGGGGTCTGTGCTGGGACCAGTCCTATTCAACATAGTTATAAATGGTCTGGAAAAAGGAATAAATACTGAGGTGGCAAAATTTGTAGATGACACAAAACTGCTCCAAATAGTTAAGTCCCAAGCAGACTGTGAAGAGCTACAAAAGGTTCTCAAATACACTGGGTGATTGTGCAACAAATGACAGATGAAATTCAGTGTTGATAAATGCAAAGTAATGCATGTTGGAAAATATAATCCCAACTATACATATAAAATGATGGGGTCTGACTTAGCTGTTCCCACTCAAAGAGATCTTGGAGTCACTGTGGATAGTTCTCTCAAGACATCCACTCAGTGCGCAGCGAAAGTCAAAAAAGCGAACAATGTTGGGAATGATTAGGAAAGGAATAGATAAAACACAAAATGTCATTACCTTCATATAAATCCATGGTATGTCCATATCTGGAATACTGTCTATAGATGTGGTCTTCCCATCTCAAAAAAGATATGTTGGACTTGGAAAAGGTTCAGAAAAGGGCAACAGAAAGGATTAAGGGTATGAACCGTCTGCCATATGAGGAGCGAGTAATAAGACTGGGACTTTTTAGCTTAGAAATAAGATGATTAAGGGGGGATATGACCGAGGTCTGTAAAATCCATGACTGGTGTGGAGAAAATAGAGAAGGAATTGGTATTTTTTACTCCTCACAACACAAGAACAGCGGTCACCAAATGAAATTAATAGGCAGCAGGTTTAAAACAAACAATAGGAAATATTTTTTCACACAAGGCAGTTAACCTGTGGAACTCCTTGCTGGAGGGCGTCATGAAGGCCAAGACTGTAGTAGCATCTAAAAAAAGAACTAGATGAATTCATGGGGGACAGGTCCATCAGTGGCTATTGAGGCTAACAAGGGTGTCCCTGGCCTCTGTTCGCAAGAGGCTGGAACTGGGCGACAGGGAATTGATCACTTGATGATTCCCTGTTCTGTTCATTCCCTCTGTGGCACCCGGCATTGTTCACTGTCGGAAGACAGGAGACTGGGCTTGATGGACCTATGGTGTGAGCCAGTACTGCTGCTCTTATGTTGAGGAAGAGGATGGGGAGCTGATGTGGGGCTCTGTAGGGAGTGCTGGGGTCAGGGCGGAGGAGGGTGGATGGTTAGGTTGGAGGGGGTGCATGTGTGTTGGGGTCAGAGCTGGGAGAGTGGGCCAGGTGGGATGGGTTGGGGGTGCAGGGGTGTTGGTGGCACAGGGTTGGGCGTTGGTGAGGGGGTATTGGCATCAGATGAGGGGGATGGAGGTTTGGGGGCATTGAGGGTGTGTGGGGGCAGGGGAGGGAAGCTGGGTGGGAGGGGGGTGGGGAGGCAGTGGAAGGGCTCTGGTGCCTGGTGCTAACCCCTCCTCCCCTGCAGTGGACTGGGCTACATCGTGGGCTCCAAGGTGAAGGACTTGGCTGATGACTGGCACTGGGCCTTGCGGGTGAGTCTGTGAGGCAGGCTGGGTAGGGCCTGGGCAGAGGTGGGGTGTGCCAGGGTACAGGGCTGGGTTTGCCGGGGGAAGTGTGTCCTGGCGCACAAGCAGAGGGCTGGGAGGTGGCAGGGTGTCCCAGGGTACAATCTGTAATGTGGGAGGTGTTCCTGGGCACGGCCGAGAGGCCAAACCAGGGCAAACTGCTTCACGCAGGGCCACTGCCAGCCCAGGCTGGGGCCCTCCGCTGTAAGGCACCAAGCCACTCACACGGGCACCTCCGCGGGCACCTGGCCAGCCAGGAGTCACAGCAGCCGTTCCCTCACCACTCCAGCCCCCTGGTGTCGCAGCCAGTCCCCTCCCTAGCCAGAGGAGAGGTTACGAAAACCACTCGCACCAGATCCCCAGAGGTGCTTCCAGCCCCACAGGCCCGGCTGGGTCAGTGTGCACCTCCGATCTCACCCCAGGGGCACTCTGGGCCCGTCCTTTGGCAGCTAACAGCTAGCGGGCTACTAAGAAAAGAGAGAGAGAGCAGCTGAAGGGTACAATTGTTAAAGCACTCGACTTCCATAGGCCAGTCACACAGGTCTGGGTGCAGGCTGCAGCAGGTGGAACGGCCGCTCTCTGACCCGTCTCTGGAGTACGTCCTCTGCTGGGACGGGTCAGCGACCCTCCCGGGCCCAGCTCATAGCAGAGATGTTCCCCGCACACGTGATGAGCTGGAGCGAAGGCAAACGGGGGAGCCCCAGGGTCCCCTTTGTCCCCTTACCCGCGTGGAGGGAATTCCATTGTTCCCCTTCAGCGGGAGCACATCCTAAATGGAGCCTGTCCCCTGCCCATGGCCTTGTTTGGGCACTCGGTCACGGCAGCCTCCCGGGCTACGCGTTCAGAGCCACGTTCCTCAGGCATGGGGTGGAGTGAAGCGCTGCTGTGGCTGGTGCCAGGCCGCCCGCTGTGGTCTCCCAGAGCCTAACGGGTCAGCTACAAGCCCAGAGCCAGCGCTCCGAACGCCACATGTAAAAACGCTACCGACAGATCAGCAGCGCAGAAAGAGCCAGCGAGTCGCCAGTGTCCATCAGACCCGCACGGCGCCGCCTGGCACGAGGTCTGGTGCAGACTTAGGGCAGCGGTTCCCCATTCACTTCCACGTCCACTAATGTCGCATCCCAAAGTAAAATTGATTCCGGAAGGATGCCAGTAACATCACTAAGTACACCACTGGGCCTTCCCATGCCTGGCTGTGTTACTGCGGGTTCTGATCCAACATTAGAACTACCTGTATGTTCCTTTACAAATCCAAGGTAAGACTAGGACTGTGTGTTGGACCTGCTTTTGCAGCTTGGTTCTATATGACTTAGGTGATTTTTGCCAAGATGTAAACAAAACAGTGAACTTAGCCATATAGGCTCTGGCAAATGTTTGGAATTCAGTATGCATCCAGTGAATGTGGAGAGACGTTTTCCCTAGTGTAGGATCCCTGGCAATTATCCATGCGGGTGAGATGGTGGTTGTGTGCCTGTTTACATATTAAGTCCGGAATGTCTGTTCTCATGTGAAAATTACAAGACTAATTACCTCGCATGCGTCCGATGAAGCGGGTCTTTGCCCATGAAAGCTTATGCTCCAAAATGTCCATAAGGTGCCACAGGACTTCATGTTGTTCTCCCATCTCTCTTCGGTGCCTCTCTGATGCTAGAATTAGGAGTCTGTAAACGGGCAGTCTTTGTTATGCACCAATGTTACTAGCATGTTCTCGGGTTTCTTAGCAGATCATGCACATAGTATGTCTTAGCAGCTTTTGGTGCCAGTAGCTCAACGGTTACAACAGATAACATCAGTGAGAGCGGCTCTTTTCCCCTGTAATGTCGCAGAACAGCGTTCTGCCACCGTCATTTTTAAAATGCAGCTCCCTGCCTGCTGCCCTACTGGGACGCCACTGCCACCCCGGCCTCGCTCAGGTGCACGGTCAGGCTGGGGCTGGAGCTCAGGGGGTGAGAAAAGGGGGCTGGGACTGGGGTTGTCACAGTGTGGAGCTTGGACCGGAGCCCTGCATGACGTGAGGACTGAGCCCTGTATGGTGTGGGGCCAGAGTCCCCCTGGATCTCCCACAGGGCCGGAGGCACCACCCCCCAGAGTCCCCCATGGGGCTGGGACAGAACTGCAGGCTAGAGGCCTACTGGGCTGGTCCCTGCCTGGGGCTGGAGCCCTGTGCAGTGCGAGAGCAGAACCTCCCTTGCTAGAGCCCCCACTGTGTCACAGGGCCAGAGCCCTGTAGGTGTGGGGTCGAGGCTCCCCAGACCACTTGTGGGGCTGGAGGCTGCCCCCCCCCACCCTCGGAGTCCCTGCCATGGGGCCGGAGCTGGAGCCGGAGCCTTGTACGGTGTGGGGCTGAGGCCACTCCTTGGACCTTCCATGGGGCTGGAGCCCCCTCCCCTGAGCCCCACTGTGGGGATAGGGTCAGAACCCCTCCGGCATCTGCAGCACAGAGCCCTGAAGGACCTGCTGCAGGCTTGTTTTTCTCCCTAGCCCCAGTGGGTTCTGGCCGAGAAGGAGGGAGCAGGAGCAGGCTGGGGTGGATGTTTGGGGTGCGGGTGGGAAGGAGGGAGCAGGAGCGGGCTGGGGTGGATGTTTGGGGTGCGGGTGGGAAGGAGGGAGCAGGAGCAGGCTGGGGTGGATGTTTGGGGTCTGGGTGGGAAGGAGGGTGCAGGAGCGGGCTGGGGTGGATGTTTGGGGTGCGGGTGGGAAGGAGGGTGCAGGAGCAGGCTGGGGTGGATGTTTGGGGTGCAGGTGGGAAGGAGGGAGCAGGAGCAGCCTGGGGTGGATGTTTGGGGTGCCGATGGGAAGGAGGGTGCAGGAGCAGGCTGGGGTGGATGTTTGGGGTGCCGATGGGAAGGAGGGAGCAGGAGCAGGCTGGGGTGGATGTTTGGGGTGCGGGTGGGAAGGAGGGAGCAGGAGCAGGCTGGGGTGGATGTTTGGGGTGCGGGTGGGAAGGAGGGTGCAGGAGCGGGCTGGGGTGGATGTTTGGGGTGCGGGTGGGAAGGAGGGAGCAGGAGCAGGCTGGGGTGGATGTTTGGGGTGCCGATGGGAAGGAGGGAGCAGGAGCAGGCTGGGGTGGATGTTTGGGGTGCGGGTGGGAAGGAGGGTGCAGGAGCGGGCTGGGGTGGATGTTTGGGGTGCGGGTGGGAAGGAGGGTGCAGGAGCGGGCTGGGGTGGATGTTTGGGGTGCGGGTGGGAAGGAGGGAGCAGGAGCGGGCTGGGGTGGATGTTTGGGGTGCGGGTGGGAAGGAGGGAGCAGGAGCGGGCTGGGGTGGATGTTTGGGGTGCGGGTGGGAAGGAGGGAGCAGGAGCGGGCTGGGGTGGATGTTTGGGGTGCCGATGGGAAGGAGGGAGCAGGAGCAGGCTGGGGTGGATGTTTGGGGTGCCGATGGGAAGGAGGGAGCAGGAGCGGGCTGGGGTGGATGTTTGGGGTGCGGGTGGGAAGGAGGGTGCAGGAGCGGGCTGGGGTGGATGTTTGGGGTGCGGGTGGGAAGGAGGGTGCAGGAGCGGGCTGGGGTGGATGTTTGGGGTGCGGGTGGGAAGGAGGGAGCAGGAGCGGGCTGGGGTGGATGTTTGGGGTGCGGGTGGGAAGGAGGGAGCAGGAGCGGGCTGGGGTGGATGTTTGGGGTGCGGGTGGGAAGGAGGGAGCAGGAGCGGGCTGGGGTGGATGTTTGGGGTGCGGGTGGGAAGGAGGGAGCAGGAGCGGGCTGGGGTGGATGTTTGGGGTGCCGATGGGAAGGAGGGAGCAGGAGCAGGCTGAAGTGTGGGGGACGGTTCAGGAGCGGGTTGGAGGTGAGGAGTCTGGGTGGGAGCAAGGGTGCAGGAACAGGCTGAGGGTGGGGGTCTGGGCAGGAGCAGGGTGGGTGAAGTGGGGGATGCTTCTCTCCCTGCAGCACTGTCCCCGCCCCCACAGGGAACCTCAGTGGGGAGAAGTGCCTTGGAGAGACTTTTTGGAGACCCGGTCCCATCCCCTGTCCATCCCCACTGCTCTGATTGGCAGGAGTTCCAGGCAGTCAGAGCGGCAAATGATGGCTCTCTCCAGGTAACCTCTGTTGCTGGGGCTTCCTAGTTCAGTGACCTGTGGTCCTGCTGGACCATGGACGTTGCTGGACCAGAGAATGCAGGGTAAGGTTGCCCCGCATTAGGTTGCCCCATCCCCAGGTCAAGTTGCCCCATCCCCAGGTCAAGTTGCCCCATCCCCAGGGTAAGGTTGCCCCACCCCCAGGTCAGTGTGCACCTCCAGTCTTACCCAAAGGAGCACCGGGGTCAGTCCTTTAGAATCTAAAGGCTTATTAATAAAAAGAGAGAAAAGATAGAGTGCAAGTAAAATTGTTAAAGCGATCAAGTCCCTTACGCCAGTCACACAGGTCTGGGTGCAGGCTGCAGCAGGTGGAACGGCCGCTCTCTGACCCGTCTCTGGAGTACGTCCTCTGCTGGGACGGGTCAGCGACCCTCCCGGGCCCAGCTCATAGCTTCTGAAGTGATGCGCTGCCATGAACGCAAATGGAGGAGCTCTCAGGGCCCCCTTTATGCCCTTGGCCACATGGAGGGTACTCTGTTGTCCTCCCTCTGCAGAAGACCTCCCAGCTGGAGCCTGTCACAGGGGCAGGCCACCTCTCCAAGTCCTTTTTAGGCAATCTGCCATTACCTCTCTGCTGAGTTACACCTTTCAGCCAGATTCCTCAGAGGTCAATGGGAGGCTGATCAGGCCCTTTGTCAAGTACGGTCTCAACTGACTAGGGACCCTGTCACAGTAGCATGTCGTGCCTCCTATCGTGGTCTCGAGAAACCACAATCACTAGTGCAAGCCCAGAGCCAATACTTACAAACGCCACATATCAATATGAACAGTATAAGTAGATTCAGTGACTCCAGTGCTTTCAATAGACACCTGTTGTATGACGGGGCTTCTGGGCATAGCTAAGGAAATCAAACCCGGGTATCTTTGCCTAAAACAGGGCCACTTACAGCCCCAGGCTGGGATTTCCTTCTGACTATGGCATATCCAACCAGCCACCACAGCACCTCTGCCAGCCCCACTGGCCAGCCAGAAGCCACACAAGCAAACCCACAGACTGCCCAGCTGCTGCACCAGCCCAGACCAACAACCCCAACTCAGGTGCGAGGTTCCTAATGCCTATTTCACCAACTCTGCTCACATTTTTCTGGGCCCCAGAGGGTCCAGCCACAGTCCCCAGTCAATGTATACTGGGATCTTACTCAAATTGCCACGCTTGCCCCAAATTCTTTAGATCTAAAAACTAAAAGTTTATTAACAAAGAAAGAAAGAAGAGGGTTCGAGAGAGGAATGGTTAAAGCACTGCTTTACATACATCAGTTACAGCTACTGCTGCAGCCAGTGATGTTCTGTGCTGGTTTGTGAAAGTCTTTGCAAGTGTCTGAGTGAGGGACGGGCCCCCAGTCCGGACAGGCTTCAGTCATGAGCACAGAAGAGCCAAGAATGTCCTTGCCAGGGCCCATCTGTGATGGGGCTTGGGGCTCCCCTAGGCTCTGCACCCTGTCCGCAGGCAGGAGTGACTCTCACTGGCAGGAGAACAGCGGGTTTATTAGCCGACAGGACACAGCGTTGTACAGAGGAGTCAGTGCAGCCGGCAGAGACAGCCAGTCCCATCCATGTGGGGAGAGGAGGCCCCGAGGGGCCCCCAGAGCCAGGGCCTGGCCCCCTCCTTTGTCTCTCTCTCTCTCTCCCAGCCCAGACTCACTGCTTCCAACTCCCAGTTCCAATTCAAACCCCTCAGGCTCCACCTCCTCCTTTGTCTGCAGCCCAGAGGTGTCACCTGGGCGCCAGGTTACCCTCAGCAGGAGCCCCCCACCTCCTGTGAACCTCTCTCTCTCTCTCTCTCTCTCTCTCTCTCTCTCTCTCTCTCTCTCTCTCTCTCACACACACACACACACACACACACACACACACACACACACACACACACACACACACACACACACACACACACACACACACACACACACACACACACACACACACACACGTGTATGCCCCACTCCATCACATCTCTCCCGCCTTCCAGACTGAACTGAGCGGGGTCACTCAGCTGGTGACCTGGGGAAGTTCGGGGCCCTTCCCGCGTGATTGGGCATCGGCTGTACCCTCGGTGCTCCCCTCAATGTGCACCACCTCCATGTCATAATCCTGCTGGGGGAGGCTCCAATTCAGGAGCTTGGTCTTGGCCCTTTTCATGTGAGGCAGCCGGGCAAGTCCCATTGGTTCCCTCGGGTTGGTTGGTCTCCCTGCTTCTGTCTCCGGTCCATCAGCCACGTTCTCAAGTCGAGCAGGCAGAGCCCATACAGCTGCTGCAGCACCAGCAGATCAAACAGTTCTTCTCTGGTCTGGGGCCTGCCCCATCTGCCCACCAGCCCATACAGCTGCTCCAGCCAATGTTGGGAATTCAGTTACAGTCCAGTAAAGGAAGGTACAAATGCTTTCCACCCTCGGCATTTAGCCAGACCACCAAAATGGCTGTGTGCCTCAGTTTCCCCTTCCACGCCACACAATAGGTTTGGAATGTTCCTCCTCATGTGAGAGGTTGCCGGACTAGTTACAGGGAACAACGGTGACATTTCAGAATTACAAACTCCTTCAACGTACAATTCATGCTTCTACATCCATGTCATCACGTTACATGGCTCTTTCCAACCCTTCAGGACATGGTACACTCCTACAGCGTTTGGTAGCAGCACCCCTTGGTTACAGCAGTCAGCGTGAGCAACAGAACGAACCCATTGCAATTGTACATTCACATTGCTCTTTGGTAGACCACAACCTTTGTGTAACCTCCTTGAGAATCCGGTATTTTGGGGCTAAATGGCTGAGGCCTTTCTTAGCACCATCAAGTTCTAATCTCCCGTCTTGCCCCCTGGGGTGGAAATCTGATCTCTCTGGGTGTGCCCTCCCTTCTAACAAGAGCTGGGCCATTGATGATCTCAGGGAGACGGCCCCCTCCCAGCCAGTCTGGAAATTTGCAAACCAAACTGCTTTCTGAGAGTTGTTTTGTGAGTCCCAGACTCAGAATCCACATGAAGGAATTACTGTTTATCCCTTACTGGCCCACCAGGCCCACAGCTCCTTTGTCCTTCCACCTCCAACTTCTGCCTCCCCCATGGAATCAGAAGTGGAGTCCAGTATGAGAATATAAGTGTTTCCACCATCTGGAGATGGGGAGTTGCTGGTGCTCTCCTGCATCCTACAGAGACTGACTGTGCAGCTGTTTTACTTGGTTTTCACAGGGCTGCTCGCCTCCCTGATAGTTTTCACATTACTTGGACCAACTTCCAGTTCCTGAGAAACCTTTGTCCTGCCTGCTCTGGAGCCTTCCAGAGCCCAGCGAGTGGCTTCACACTCAGGCAGGTTCTGGCCATCGGGCTGAAACAAACGTCTCCCCAGGCAAAGGGCTGCTCAGGCTCTCACAGACGTGCACCTTTCCTGTTTGCTTTCCTTCACCTGACTCCCATTTTCTGCAGTCCCCACAGCCGGGTCAGGAAAAGTTTCAGGGAAATTCTCTTCCTCAAGAGCTCCCCCGAACAACTACTCACCCCTGTCTGCCTCCCCAGGGGCACTGCTCCCTTGAGCCACAACCAGCTCCTGGAGTTCACCTACACCCAGGATCGTTTCTGGCCCATCAGGCCGATTCCCACATAACCCCCTTCCAGGCAGACAGCTAGTACCACTCGACAGAAGGTTAGGATCCCTTTCCTCCCTTCTGCTACCAGCTTCTTTATCTTCATCAGGCAGCGTAACTCCATTGCCAGTCTGCTCTTCCTGTGTCCTGGCTAGAGGATGACTCTGGTAGGACAGAGTCTCTCACCCCTTCCAGTAACACCTCAACACCAGACAAAGAACAAGTGCCAGAATCGCCTGGTCTCTGGGATTCCCTGATGATACTAACTGGATCAGACTGAGTTAAAGCACCATCCTCCCTGAGAGACGCAGAGGAGGCCCACTTCCCATCTGGGCTTCAGCTGCCCTCAGATCCAGCTCTGGGATCTTGGCCCCATCTCGAGCCCCCACAGGCTCAGACAAAGGAGTCACTTCGCCGGAAGCAGAAGCTCCTTTCTTGCACCAAGGACCAGTGTCCTTAGCAGGGACACCACTGCCCATCCCAGAGCCATTCCCTCTGTTCCAGCCCCCATGGCTGGATTCAGAGTCACACCTGGAATGCTCTTTCCTGGTGGTTCCCTCTCCAGCCAACCCAGGCTGGGGAATTTTCCTCAGACAATGGACTAGTTTCCTTGGTGGCACCTTTTCCAAATGCAGGCTCTGCTCTCTCCCCAGGCTGCTGCTCTTCAACACAGACAGACAATGGGAGACACTCTCTCCTTTGTCCCAGCCCCCTGGCTGGTCTCCACACACACCCAGAAGGTGAGGCAGCTTCTCTCACAGACAACTTGCCATTCCCAGTGGACAAGCTGCTTTCCTGCACAGACACACAGGCACCTTCCTCAGCCCAGGCCTGGAAAACTTCGCAGGTCTGTCTTGGCCACTGGTAGATGATGGGTTGGAATCGCCCCTTCCCTCCTTGAGCTGCGGCAGGCCACTCGGTTCAGAACTCCAGGCAGTCCAGGGTTTCCTGCCCCGATCTGGGCTCACCTCTGCAGGATTCTCCTTAACCCTCAGCTCTGCCACTGCACATCCACGCTGCCTTGTCCAGCTCCTTTAATCTCAATTCAGTTTCCAGGAGCTGCCGCTTCACAGCGGAATTGCTGAGCGTGTTTGCAGGCTCACAGGCCGATGCCCTCTGCACCCCACAATCCCTGGAAGAATCCCTTCAGTGTGCCAGACTCCTTGCAGGTCACAAGCTCCCCGGGGTTAGGCTGTAGGCCCCTCTGCCCTCTGGGATTGACTCCATCAGACTCCCAGAGGAACCCCTTCTTCAGTGTGACACCCGCTCTCAAGGGCCATGTGCACACGTAGGTCTCTTGTTCCTGGGGGTTGGGCCCTCGGCCCCTCTGCCTCCTTCGACCCACTCCAACTGACTCCCAGGAGTAACCCCTGCTCGGGTGTGACACCCCCTCTCGAGGGCCACGACCGCAGTTGCTCAGGTTTGACCGCAGGCCCCTCCGCCTTGGGGACCTGCACCTCACTGCCCATCAGCACACCTGGGTCTCTTGGTCCCCCCTTCTGATTTCTGGGCCCCCGTCACTTACTACTGGATGCTCCATCCTCGGGGTGCAGTACATCCCACTCCTAACACCAGTGTGACGGGGTTCGGGGTCCCCAAGCTCTGCCCCCATCCGTAGGCAGGAGTGACTCTCACTCAGCAGGAGAACAGCAGGTTTAGTAGCTTACAGGACACAGCGTCGTATGGAGGAGTCAATGCAGCCGGCAGAGACAGCCAGTCCAATCCGTGTTGGGGAGATGAGGCCCCAAGGGGCCCCCAGAGCCGGGGCCTTGCCCCCCCCTTTGTCTCTCTCTCCCCCAGCCCAGACTCACTGCTTCCAACTCCCAGTTCCAATTCAAACCCCTCAGGCTTCACCTCCTCCTTTGTCTGCAGTAGAAAGGTGTTACCTGGTCATCAAGGTTACCCTCAGCAGAAGACACACATGCTCTGTGAGCCACACACACACACACACAGAGGTATACCCCACTCCATCACACCATCTTACAATTGTTTCTATGTGGAGGGAAAATGTCTTCTGCTGTAGGTTTGGGCTCACCACCTGACCAGAACAAAAAGCAGTGAAGTAGCACTTTAAAGACTAGCAAAATAGTTTATTAGGTGAGCTTTTGTGGGACAGACCCACTTCTTCAGACTGTAGCCAGATCAGAACAGATTCAATATTTAAGGCACAGAGAACCAAAAACAGTGAGCAAGGAGGACAAATCAGAAAAAGATAATCAAGGTGAGCAAATCAGAGAGTGGAGGGTTGGGGGGGAAGGTCAAGAATTAGACTGAGCCAAGTACGCAGACAAGCCCCTACAGTGACTCAGAAAGTTCCCATCACGATTTAAACCATGTGTTAATGTGCCAAATTTGAATATAAAAGCCAGCTAGGCTGCTTCTCTTTCCAAAATGGTGTGATAATTCCTTTTCAGTAACACACATACCTTTAGGTCATTGACAGAATGCCCCATTCCATTAAAATGTTGACTAACTGGTCTGTGGATCTGGAGTGTTTTGATGTCTGTTTTGTGCCCGTTGACTCTTTGTCTAAGGGAGTTAGACGTCTGTCCAATATACAAAGCATCTGGGCATTGTTGGCACATGATGGCATATATGATGGTAGTAGAGGAGCATGAGAAAGTGCCCGTGATTCTGTGAGTAACCTGGTTAGGTCCAGTGATGGTATTTCCAGAGAAGACATGTGGACAAAGCTGGCAGAGGGCTTTGTTGCAGGGAAAGGTTCCAGGACTGGTGTTCCTGCGGTATAGACTGTGGCTGTTGGTGAGGATCCTCATAAGGTTGGGAGGTGTCTGTAGGAGAGAACAGGCCTGTCACCCAGGGCCTTCTGGAGTGTAGCATCCTGATTAAGAATAGGTTGTAGGTCTTTAATAATTCGTTGCAGTGGTCTGAGTTGGGGGCTGTAGGTGATGACCAGTGGTGTTCTGTTCTTAGCTTTTTTGGGCCGATCTTGGAGTAGCTGGTCTCTGGGTATTCGTCTGGCCCTGTCGATTTGTTTTTTTACTTCTCCTGGTGGGTAATTCAGGTTTATGAATATTTGGTAAAGTTCTTGTAGTTTTTGGTCTCTGTCAGTTGGATCAGAGCAAATGCGATTGTATCTAAGAGCTTGACTGTAAACAATGGATCTAGTCACATGTGCAGGATGGAAACTAGAAGGGTGTAGATAAGTACAGCGATCAGTGGGTTTTCGGTACAGTGTGGTACTGATCAGGCCATCCTTGATTAGTAGTGTAGTGTCCAGGGAATGTATCTCTTGCATGTTGTAATCGAGGCATAAGTTGATGGTGGGGTGGCAGGTTGTTAAAGTCTCTGTGGAATTCCTCTAGAGCCTCTGTACCATGGGTCCAAATCGTAAAGATGTCATCAATGTATCTTCAGTAGAGGAGTGGTAATAGGGGACGAGAGCTGAGGAATCGTTGTTCCAGGTCAGCCATAAATATATTAGCATATTGTGGGGCCATGCGGGTGCCCATAGCAGTTCCACTACTCTGGAGGTATAAATTGTCCCCAAAATGGAAACAATTGTGTGTGAGAACAAAGTTACAGAGGTCAGACACCAGATTGGCTGTGGTGGCATCAGGGATGGTGTTCCTGATTGCTTGTAATCCGTCTCTGTGTGGAATATTAGTGTACAGAGCCTCTACATCCATTGTGGCAAGGATGGCGTTATCAGGAACTTTTCCGACATTTTGTAATTTCTTCAGGAAGTCGGTGGTATCTCGGATATAGCTGGGGGTGTTGGTGGCATAGGATTTGAGGAGGGAGTCCACGTAACTGGGTAGTCCGGTGGTAAGGGTGCCAATACTCAAAATGACAGGGTGTCCAGGGTTTCCAGGTCTGTGGATTTTGGCAAGTAAATAGAATAATCCAGGCTGCGGCTCAGATGGTGTGTCTGAGTGAATGAGGTCCCGAGTAGCAGCAGGGAGTTCCTTCAGTAGTTGTTGTAATTTCCTTTGGAATTCCAAAGTGGGATCAGCGGAGAGAGGTCTGTAAAACGTGGTGTTGGAGAGTTGTCTGGCTGCCTCCTGTTCATAGTCTGACTTATTCATGATGACAACAGCACCCCCTTTGTCAGCTGGTTTGATTATGATGTCTGGGTTATTTTTGAGACTCTGGACAGCATGGCGTTCAGCATAGTTCAGATTGTGTCTCATTTGGCATTGTTTGTGTATAATGTCAGACTGAGCACGGTTGCGGAAGCACTGTACGTAGAAATCCGGACTTTCACTACAACCCTCAGGGGGAGTCCACGTAGAGTTCTTCTTCTTTTGTTGTTGGTAGGGGGGGTCGAGAGAGTCAGACTGTTGTTCATAGGTGTGCTGGAAAAATTCCTTTAGACGGAGGCGGCGAAAGAAGGCTTCAAGGTCACCACAGAATTGTATTAAGTTCGTGGAGGAGGTAGGGCAGAAGGAAAGACCCCAAGATAAGAGAGACTCCTCTGCTGGGCTGAGTTGGTAGTTTGAAAGGTTAACAATGTTGTTGGTCGAGCTACTGTTATTGTGGTTGAAATATCCTGGGGAATGAAGTAATGAAGAAAATTTATTCTCTCTTCTTTTTTGTAGAAAGAGGAAGTGTGTTTTATAAATATCTTGTCTGGCACTGGTAAAGCCTCGTACTGTGGGGTCTTGCGTGGGTGCTGTGTTGCCATTCGTTGCAGCTCAGGAGGAGAGCCACATTCCCATCTAGGTCTTGGCTGTCTGGGCCTTTGCTTAGGCCATTGTCCTGGCTGGGGTGGAGCCACCTCCCATTGTGAATCTTTGCACTGAGAAAGTCAAGTAGCACTTTAAAGTGCTACTTGACTGCTTTTTGTTTTGATAGTGTATAGACTAGCACGGCTTCCTCTCTGTTACTATTTGCACTGAGAGTATGAGAGAGGGAGCCGAGTTAGTCGGTGTGTTGAAAAACAGCAAGAAGTCCCATGGCACCTTATAGACTAACATGTTTTGGAGCATCAGCTTTCGTGAGCAGAGACCCGCTGCGTCAGGTGCATGAGTGGGGGCGGGTTCAGAGCAGGATTTAAGGAGGGGTCTCAGTAAAGGGGAGGGCCGGAGCTGATGAGAGCTGTTCAGCTGGGGGGGATGTGGCCTATTATGGGCTGGTGATCTGGAGTTATGAACAGCAAAAGAGGAGAAATCAAGTCGGTTCACTCAGAGGGACGTGGCCCCTTGTCAGTCGCTAATGTGGAGGGGTGAACATCCAGAGCGGAGTTTCCGGGTGGCAGCAGGGGCGTCCTGGAGTGTGGGGGCAGGGTGTAGGCAGGGCTGGTGTGCCCTGAAGCGCGGGGGCGGGGTGCAGGTGGGGCGCAGGCGGGGGCAGGGTGCCCTGGAGCGCAGGGGTGGGGTGCAGGTGTGGGTGGGGCGCAGGTGGGGCCGGGGCGTCCTGCAGCGCGGGGGCGGAGCGCAGGCAGGGATGGGGATGGGGCGTCCTGGAGCACGGGGGCGGGGCGCAGGCAGGGTTGTCCTGGAGTGCAGGTGATGGAGTGGGGGGGTGCATGTGTGAGGCTCAGGCTGGATGTGAGAGACAAGCAGAGCAGCTCCCAGTGGCTAAGGATGACCCTGGGGCTATAACCTAGGCTGGCAGGTAACACCTCAGCCCTGAACAAAGAGGAGGGTGGAGCTGAGCTGGTTTTTGAATCGGGGGTGGCAGTTAGAGGCGAGGGGGAGAGGGAGCTGGAAGGCAGCCAGCCTGAGGAGGGGGAAAGCTACACCCCAGAGGGGCACCCCTCGGGGTCTTCTCCGCAGGACGGGTTGGAAGGACTGTTTCTGCCGGCTGCACTGACACCTCTGTGCTGAGCTGGGCTCTGTCACCTTGTGTTGGAGTGCGGGGGGTGCATGTGTGAGTCAGGCTGGATGTGAGAGGCAAGTAGAGCAGCTCCCAGTGGCTAAGGATGACCCTGGGGCTATAACTGGCAGGTAACACCTCTGCCCTGAACAAAGAGAAGGGAGGAACCGAGCTGGGTTTGAATGGGGTGGGGGGCGCGGTGGCAGTTAGAGGCTAGGGGGAGAGGGAGCTGGAAGGCAGCCAGCCTGAGGAGGGGGAAAGCTGCACCCCAGAGGGGCACCCCTTGGGGTCTTCTCCCCAGGACGTGTTGGAAGGACTGTCTCTGGCTGCTGCACTGACGCTTCTGTGAGAAACTGGGCATCTGTTGCCTAATAAACCTCCTGTTGTACCTGCTGAGTGAGAGTCACTCCTGCCAGCGGACAGGGTGCAGTGCAGGGGGACCCCTGAACCCCATCACAGGGGCTCCTGCTGAGGGTGACCTTGACAACCAGGTGACGCCTCTGAGCTGCAGACAAAGGGGGAGGTGGAGCCTGAGGGGTTTGAATTGGAACTGGGAGTTGGAAGCAGTTAGTCTGGGCTGGGAGAGAGAGAGACAAAGGAGGGGGCCAGGCCCCAGCTCTGGGGGCCCCCTCTCCCCAGCATGGATGGGACTGGCTGTCTCTGCTGGCTGCACTGACCCCTCTGTACAACGCTGTGTCATGTCGGCTACTAAACCTGCTGTTCTCCTGCTGAGTGAGTGTCACTCCTGCCTGCGGACGGGGGCAGAGCCTGGGGACCCCGAGCCCCATCACGCGCCTGCCTGCGGACGGGGGCAGAGCCTGGGGACCCCGAGCCCCATCACGCGCCTGCCTGCGGACGGGGGCGGAGCTGGGGGGACCCCGAACCCCATCACACGGGGGGACGCAGGGAGAAGCAGAGTGTCCTGACTTGTGGGTGGCCCCAGTGTCTGCCCTCCGCCTTCTGGGCTGTCCCTGGCCGACCCCATTCTCTGCCCTCTGCCTGGCACACAGGCCGGTTTGCTGCGCGAGCTTTCCTAGAAGCAAGCTGGGCTGTCTCTTGTGAGAAACCGTCCCCTCCCCATAGCCAGGGCCCTGCCCTGCCCTGCCACCTAGCCTGTGTCCAGGGCAGAGCCTGGGGTGCGTCCGTGTATGCAACTGTCAGGATCTGCGTCTGCCCAGCCGGGCCGGTCCAGGAAAACCCTCCAGCACCATCCCAGGGCCCCTCTCCCGCAGGCTCCGCACAGACTTTTCTTGAGCTCCTCTCAGGGGCTCCCCAGCCGTGCCCTCCACAGGCCCCTCTGCCGCGCTGGCTGATGGAGGAGCACAGAGGAGGCCGGGGCACTACAAAAATCCCACTCAGCCATATGGTCTCGCTTCCTGCCCCCAGGTGACCCCGGCACTGGGCGTGCTGGCCGTGGTGCTGCTGGTGACGGTGCTGCGCGAGCCGCCCCGTGGGGCTGTGGAGCGTCGCTGTGACTCCCCCCTGCGCTACACATCCTGGGCCGCCGACATCAGGGCGCTGAGCCGCAAGTGAGAGGAGCCGGGAGGAGCGGGGCTGGGACGGGGCTGGGGCTGGGGCTGGGGCTGGGGCCGGGGCCGGGGCTGGGACCAGGCTCAAGGGGACGGCCCTCACCTCCCCCACTTCCCCTGTCAGCCGCAGCTTCGTGCTGTCATCGCTGGGCTTCACGGCGGTAGCGTTTGTGACGGGCTCACTGGCGCTGTGGGCCCCGGCCTTCCTCTACCGCTCCTGCCTGGCCACCGGGCGCTGCCAGCCCTGTCCTGATGGGGACCCCTGCAGCTCCCAGGAGAGGTGAGCACTGTGGGGCTCGGCCTGGCCCTGCCCCCCCCCGGCGACCCCCGAGCTCTGCCCCTGGCTGTTGGGTTGTTCTCTCTCCAGTGACCCCGAACTCTGCCCCCCGGCTGTTGGGTTGTTCTCTCTCCAGTGACCCCCGAGCTCTGCCCCTGGCTGTTGGGTTGTTCTCTCTCCAGTGACCCCGAACTCTGCCCCCCGGCTGTTGGGTTGTTCTCTCTCCAGTGACCCCCGAGCTCTGCCCCTGGCTGTTGGGTTGTTCTCTCTCCAGTGACCCCGAACTCTCCCCCTGGCTGTTGGGTTGTTCTCTCTCCAGTGACCCCCGAACTCTGCCCCTGGCTGTTGGGTTGTTCTCTGCCCAGTGACCCGCGAGCTCTGCCCCTGGCTGTTGGGTTGTTCTCTGCCCAGTGACCCCCGAGCTCTGCCCCCCGGCTGTTGGGTTGTTCTCTGCCCAGTGACCCCCGAGGTCTGCCCCCCGGCTGTTGGGTTGTTCTCTTCCCCGCGACCCCTGAGCTCTGCTCCCTGGCTGTTGGGTTGTTCTCTTCCCGGTGACCCCCGAGCTCTGCCCCCCGGCTGTTGGGTTGTTCTCTTCCTGGTTACCCCCGAGCTCTGCCCCCTGCTGTCGGGTTGTTCTTTTCCTGGTTACCCCCGAGCTCTGCCCCCCGGCTGTTGGATTGTTGTCTCCCCGGCGACCCCCGAGCTCTGCCCCCCGGCTGTTGGGTTGTTCTCTCCCCGGCGACCCCCGAGCTCTGCCCCCCGGCTGTTGGGTTGTTCTTTTCCCGGCGACCCCCGAGCTCTGCCCCCCGGCTGTTGGGTTGTTCTTTTCCTGGTGACCCCCGAGCTCTGCCCCCGGCTGTTGGGTTTTTCTCTCTCCGGTGACCCCCGAGCTCTGCCCCCCGGCTGTTGGGTTGTTCTTTTCCCGGTGACCCCCGAGCTCTGCCCCCCGGCTGTTGGGTTGTTCTTTTCCTGGTGACCCCCGAGCTCTGCCCCCGGCTGTTGGGTTGTTCTCTCTCCGGTGACCCCCGAGCTCTGCCCCCCGGCTGTTGGGTTGTTCTTTTCCTGGTGACCCCCGAGCTCTGCCCCCCGGCTGTTGGGTTGTTCTCTCCCTGGCGACCCCCGAGCTCTGCCCCCCCGGCTGTTGGGTTGTTCTCTCCCTGGCGACCCCCGAGCTCTGCCCCCCCGGCTGTTGGGTTGTTCTCTCTCCGGTGACCCCCGAGCTCTGCCCCCCCGGCTGTTGGGTTGTTCTCTCTCCGGTGACCCCCGAGCTCTGCCCCCCCGGCTGTTGGGTTGTTCTCTCTCCGGTGACCCCCGAGCTCTGCCCCCCCGGCTGTTGGGTGGTTCTTTTCCTGGTGATCCCCGAGCTCTGCCCCCGGCTGTTGGGTTGTTCTTTTCCTGGTGACCCCCGAGCTCTGCCCCCGGCTGTTGGGTTGTTCTCTCTCCGGTGACCCCCGAGCTCTGCCCCCGGCTGTTGGGTTGTTCTCTCTCCGGTGACCCCCGAGCTCTGCCCCCGGCTGTTGGGTTGTTCTCTCTCCGGTGACCCCCGAGCTCTGCCCCCGGCTGTTGGGTTGTTCTCTTCCTGGTGACCTCTGCCTCCTGCAACCCTCAGTCTTCACAGCCTGATCTTCGGCCTCATCACCTGTGTGACGGGCTTCCTGGGCGTGGGGGCGGGCGTGGAGATCTCCCAGCGCCTGCGCAGAACCAACCCCCGGGCTGACCCTCTGGTGTGTGCCGCCAGCCTGCTGGGCTCTGCGCCCTTCCTCTTCCTCGCCCTGGTGTGCGCCCGGGCCAGCAGCGCCGCCACCTACGTGAGTGCCATGGCCCAGGGCTGCCAGGGGGGGTCTGGGCGGGGGGGGGCCGTGACCTCGGTGAGCGGCCCACGGTCTGGTATGGGGCCTGGTGTGGGCGGGGGGGCCGTGACCTCTGTGACCGGCCCACAGTCTGGTCTGGGGCTCTGGGGGGGGGGGCCGTGACCTTGGTGACCGGCCCACGGTCTGGTCTCGGGCGCTGGGGGGGGCTGTGACCTCGGTGACCGGCCCACGGTCTGGTCTGGGGCCCTGTGGGGGGGGCTGTGACCTCGGTGACCAGCCCACGGTCTGGTCTGGGGCCTTGTGGGGGGGCCGTGACCTTGGTGACCGGCCCACGGTCTGGTCTGGGGCCTGGTGTGGGCGGGGGGGCTGTGACCTCGGTGACCGGCCCATGGTCTAGTCTGGGGCCCTGTGGGGGGGCCGTGACCTTGGTGACCGGCCCACAGTCTGGGCGGGGGGGGCCGTGACCTCGGTGACTGGCCCATGGTCTGGTCTGGGGGACTGTGGGAGGGCCGTGACCTTGGTGACTGGCCCATGGTCTGGTCTGGGGCGCTGGGGGGGGCTGTGACCTCGGTGAGCGGCCCACGGTCTGGTCTGGGGCCCTGGGGGGGGGGCCGTGACCTCGGTGAGCGGCCCACGGTCTGGTCTGGGGCCTGGTGTGGGCGGGGGGGCCGTTACCTCGGTGAGTGGCCCACGGTCTGGTCTGGGGCGCTGGGGGGGGGGGGGGCTGTGACCTCGGTGACTGGCCCACGGTCTGGTCTGGGGCTCGGGGGGGGGGGCCGTGACCTCGGTGAGCGGCCCACGGTCTGGTCTGGGGCCCTGTGTGGGGGGCCGTGACCTCGGTGAGCGGCCCACGGTCTGGTCTGGGGCCCTGTGGGGGGGGCTGTGACCTTGGTGACTGGCCCACGGTCTGGTCTGGGGCCCTGTCGGGGGGGCTGTGACCTCAGTGACCGGCCCACGGTCTGGTCTGGGGCCTGGTGTGGGCGGGGGGGGCCGTGACCTCGGTGAGCGGCCCACGGTCTGGTCTGGGGCCCGGTTGGGGGGGCTGTGACCTCGGTGACTGGCCCACGGTCTGGTCTGGGGCCCTGTGGGGGGGGCTGTGACCTCAGTGACCGGCCCACGGTCTGGTCTGGGGGGCCGTTACCTCGGTGAGCGGCCCACGGTCTGGTCTGGGGCACTGGGGGGGGGCCGTGACCTCGGTGAGCGGCCCACGGTCTGGTCTGGGGCCCGGTGGGGGGGGCCGTGACCTCGGTGACCGGCCCACGGTCTGGTCTGGGGCCTGGTGTGGGCGGGGGGGCCGTGACCTTGGTGACTGGCCCACGGTCTGGTCTGGGGCCCTGGGGGGGGGCCGTGACCTCAGTGACCGGCCCACGGTCTGGTCTGGGGCCCGGTGGGGGGGGCTGTGACCTCGGTGAGCGGCCCACAGTCTGGTCTGGGGCCCGGTGGCGGGGGCTGTACCTCAGTAACTGGCTCCCTGTCGTCGCAGGGGTTCATCTTTGCTGGGGAGCTGCTGCTGTCTCTGAACTGGGCCATCGTGGCGGACATGCTGCTGGTGAGTGTCCTGGGCCCAGGTGTGGGGCCCCAGGGCCGGCTTTGGGCGTTCGGCAGCCCTGCAGAACAACACCCCTTGCCCTGTAGCCAGCACTGGGGAGCGGCCCCCATGGGGGACGTCCGGGCAGAGGGCTTAGAGACGGGCTCTGGAGCCAGGAGCTGGGGCTTGGCTGCAGACCAGTTGCCCAGGCTGGCCGGCCAGGCAGGCGCTGAGCCAGGAATGCCGTGGCTCACTGCATTGTCCTGTGCCAGCGCTGGGGCCCTGCCTGCGCCCAGCCACCCTCTGCCCGTCCCCAGGGAGCAGCCACCTGCCCGGTCAGCTCGTGTGCCGCACACTCACCCAGAAGCAGGCTGCGGCCCTCCCCTGGAGCCCCACCCAGCGGCTCACTCGGGGCAGGGTGGAAGGGCGAGAGCTCAGAGCGTGACAGGAGCCAGCTCTGTGCCGGGCGTCCAGCGCCCAGGCGCTCGTCACGGGGCCCCCCGCATTCTGCACAAAGCGAGCAGCGACCGCTCCGGTACAGGCCTGGGGGCCGGCACCGTGTGCGACGTCCCACCCCTACGTGCCTCTGACTCCCCGGGTAACGGTCACTGAGCCGTCCTCTCCTGGGCTTCTCCCCTTCCTCTCTCCTCGCGGTCCTGCGCTCTGCCAGCCGCCAGGCCTGGGTCACTCCAGGCTGCTCCTGTCAGCCTCTGCGAGCTGCGCTGTCACAACCGAGCGCTGGCCGCGGCTGGGACGCACGGATGTGCACCGCAGGCTCCTTGCCCCCGCACGGGGCAGCAGGGACAGAAGGATGGACACAGAGCCGGGCTCATTTCCCCGCAGGGACAGACGGATGCACGCTGCAGGCTCCCTGCCCCGGCGTGGGGCAGCAGGGACAGAGGGACGGACACACAGCCGGGCTCATTTCCCTGCAGGGACAGAGGGCCGGACACACAGCAGGGCATGATTCCCCACAGGGACAGACGGACGGACACATAGGTGTGATGGGGTTCAGGGGTCCCCAAGGTCCGCATCTGTCCTCAGGCAGGAGTGACTCTCACTCACCAGGTAGAACAGGGGGTTTATGAGGCGACAGAGCCCAGCTCAGCACAGAGGTGTCAGTGCAGCCGGCAGAGACAGTCATTCCAACCCGTCCTGGGGAGAGGAGCCCGAGGGGGGGCCCCTCTGGGGTGTAGCTCCCCCCTCGCCAGGCTGGCTCCTTCCAGCTCCCTCTCCCCCAGCCTCTAACCGTCGCCTCCGATTCAAACCCAGCTCGGCTCCTCCCTGCTCTGTGCTCAGGGCTGAGGTGTTACCTGCCAGCCTAGGTTATAGCCCCAGGGTCATCCTTAGCTGCTGGGAGCTGCTCTGCTTGTCTTACACATCCAGCCTGAGTGTCACACGCACCCCCCACTCCATCACACTCTCTCCTCCCGCTGTCTCTCTTGTAGCTGGCGCTCGTGCTCACGCTCTCTTTCCCGTTCCTGGTGCTCATGTTCCCTCTGCTGTTCCTGGGCTTCCAGTTCCTTTAATCTCACCTTGAGCTCCAGCCATCGCAGCTCTGCGGCGGGGGACTCTGCCCGCGATGGACCACCGCTAGCTGAGCACGACCTGGCGGGCACCGTGTGTGTCTGACGGCGTCGAGCCCCTGCTCCTGTCGGAGAATCCGAAACGCTTCCCAAGGGTGACCGGCCACTTCCTGCCAGGACAGGCTCTGCCCCCCCGGATCGGTCATTCTCTTCCAGCTGTGCAATCAGCTGGGCCTTGGTCGCCTTCCCCACGGTCAGGCCCCTCTCTCTGCACAGCCCCACTAACTCTGCCTCCAGGAATCGGGTATAATCCATCTCCCCGCTGTCTCCCAGGGTGTCCACTCACCAGCAGCAGCTGCAGGAATGGCTCTGCTCCCCCTCTGGCTCTTGTGAGGCTCCTTCCTTCTCCTGCGCTCAGTCAGCCACTGCTGGGAGCTCATCCGTGGGTGCAGTGCATCCCACTTCTGACACCAGTGTGATGGGGTTCAGGGGTCCCCATCCCCTGCATGCCGTCCGCAGGCAGGAGTGACTCTCACTCAGCAGGTAGAACAGGAAGTTTATTAGGAAACAGAGCCCAGCTCAGCACAGAGGTGTCAGTACAGCCGGCAGAGACAGTCCTTCCAACCCGTCCTGGGGAGAGGAGCCCGAGGGGTGCCCCTCTGGGGTGTAGCTCCCCCCTCGCCAGGCTGGCTCCTCCCAGCTCCCTCTCCCCGAGCCTCTAACCGCCGCCTCCGATTCAAACCCAGCTCGGCTCCTCCCTGCTCTGTGCTCAGGGCTGAGGTGTTACCTGCCAGCCTAGGGTACAGCCCAGGGGTCATCCTTAGTCGCTGGGAGCCGCTCTGCCCCCCCGCCCTCCCCCACACACAGAGAGACAGACAGACGGACAGCCTGAGTCTCATAGCACGTTTCCGAGCAGGGATGGACACAGAGCAGGGCTCATTTCCCCACAGGGACAGATGGACGGACTCAGAGCAGGACTCGTTTGCCTGCAGGGATGGATGGCGGGACACACAGCAGGGCTCATTTCCCCACGGGGACAGATGGATGGACACATAGCAGGGCTCGTTTCCCCGCAGGGACAGATGGACGGACACACAGCAGGCTCGTACCTCCCCCTCGTGCTGACCTGGTCCTTCTCTCCTGCAGTATGTTGTGGTCCCCACGCGCCGCTCCACGGCTGAGGCCTTCCAGATCCTCCTGTCGCACCTGCTGGGGGACGCTGGCAGCCCCTACCTCATTGGAGTGGTGAGTGCCCACCGGGGCACCGCTGGGGGAACCTCGCAGCATGTGGGGGAAGCACCCGCTGGGGGCACCGCTGGGGGAACCTCGCAGCACATGGGGGCAGGACCCGGTGGGGGCACCGCTGGGGGCAGCTCGCAGCATGTGGGGGAAGCACCTGCTGGGGGCACCGCTGGGGGAAGCTCGCAGCACGTGGGGGAAGGACCCGCTGGGGGCAGCTCGCACTGGGGGCACCGCTGGGGGAAGCTCGCAGCACGTGGGGGAAGCGCCCGCTGGGGGCACCACTGGGGGAAGCTCGCAGCACGTGGGGGAAGGACCCGCTGGGGGCAGCTCGCACTGGGGGCACTGCTGGGGGAAGCTCGCAGCACGTGGGGGAAGTTCGCGCTGGGGGAAGCTCGCAGCACGTGGGGGAAGCGCCCGCTGGGGGCACCACTGGGGGAAGCTAGCAGCACATGGGGGCAGGACCCGGTGGGGGCACCGCTGGGGGAAGCTCGCAGCATGTGGGGGAAGCACCTGCTGGGGGCACCGCTGGGGGAAGCTCACAGCACAGGGAGGGCCTGGCAGGGGCACTGCTGGGGGAAGCTCGCAGCACAGGGAGGGCCTGCTGGGGCACTGTGTGTTGTGTGTGCTGGGGGTTGTGGGATGGTGTGGCTCATCCTCTTCCCCCACCAGATCAGCGACAGGATCCGGCGGGGCCGACCCCCGTCCTACCTCCTGGAGTTCCACAGCCTGGAGTACTCCCTCATGCTGAGCACCTTCGCGGGGGTGCTGGGAGGCGGCTTCTTCCTCGCCACCGCACTCTTCATCCAGGGGGATCGCAGGCGTGCCGAGCTCTGTGCCCAGGGTATGTGCCCCCCAGTGCCCCCATCCCCATCCCCCCACAGCCCCATCCCACCACCGCGCCCTTCGTCCTGGCTGATTGCAGGCACCGAGCTCTGTGCCCAGGGTATGTGCCCCCCAGCCCCATCTCACCACCGCGCCCTTCGTCCTGGCTGATTGCAGGCACCGAGCTCTGTGCCCAGGGTATGTGCCCCCCAGCCCCATCCCATCACCGCCCCCCACAGCCCCATCCCACCACCGCGCCCTTCGTCCTGGCTGATTGCAGGCACCGAGCTCTGTGCCCAGGGTATGTGCCCCCCAGCCCCATCCCACCACCGCGCCCTTCGTCCTGGCTGATCGCAGGCACCGAGCTCTGTGCCCAGGGTATGTGCCCCACAGCCCCATCCCACCACCGCCCCCCACAGCCCCATCCCACCACCACGCCCTTCGTCCTGGCTGATTGCAGGCACCGAGCTCTGTGCCCAGGGTATGTGCCCCACAGCCCCCTAGTGCCCCCATCGTCACCTTCCCCAGGATCCAGCTGCCTCCCAGCTGTGTGCCAGGGAGCGTACTGCCCCAAACCTTGGCACCATGAATACCTGCCCCTCCCCGTGGCACCTGCCCCACTGTGCCAGCCCCCTTCTCTCCCCTTTCTCCAGGGCTGCTGCCGGAGGAGCCTGAGACAGAGGATGGGATTGTGGTGCCACAGTGCGGGCGATCCACCAAAGTGCCCGTCTCCAGCGTCCTCATCTGACATTGGTGCCCCTCGAGTGCCGGTGGGCAGAGGCTCCGGGTGCCCCCACAGGCGCCAGCAGGCACAGACTGTGGGTGTCCCTTAGTGCTGGGCTCAGGCCCCGGCAGGCAGAGGTTCCAGGTGTCCCCGTAGCACTGGGCTCAGGCCCCGGCAGGCAGAGGCTCCGGGTGCCCCTGCAGGCACCAGCGGGCACAGACTGTGGATGACCCTTAGCACTGGGCTCAGGCCCCGGCGGGCAGAGGCTCCGGGTGCCCCTTAGCACTGGACTCAGGCCCCGGCGGGCAGAGGCTCCGGGTGCCCCTTAGCACTGGGCTCAGGCCCCGGCGGGCAGAGGCTCCGGGTGCCCCTTAGCACTGGGCTCAGGCCCTGGCGGGCAGAGGCTCCGGGTGCCCCTTAGCACTGGACTCAGGCCCCGGCGGGCAGAGGCTCCGGGTGCCCCTTAGCACTGGGCTCAGGCCCTGGCGGGCAGAGGCTCCAGGTGCCCCCACAGGCGCCAGCGGGCACAGACTGTGGGTGTCCCTGTAGTGCTGGGCTCAGGCCCCGGCGGGCAGAGGTTCCAGGTGTCCCCGTAGCACTGGGCAGAGGCTCTGGGTGCCCCCACAGGCGCCAGCGGGCACAGACTGTGGGTGTCCCTGTAGTGCTGGGCTCAGGCCCCGGCGGGCAGAGGCTCTGGGTGCCCCCACAGGCGCCAGCGGGCACAGACTGTGGGTGTCCCTGTAGTGCTGGGCTCAGGCCCCGGCGGGCAGAGGCTCTGGGTGTCCCCTTAGCACTGAGTTCAGGCCCCAGCAGACAGGGCCTCTGGGTGCCCCACGAGGCAGGCTGGGGGAGTGGCTGGAACCCCACCAGTTTGGGGGCTGGTGTTTGACATGGTCGCAGAGCCTCTGGGCTCTGGCCAGCTCAGGGACAGACAGCTGGGCACCCTGGGCGGCCTTGGACGGGACCCCGAGATGCCCGGCTCCAGGAGGGGCTCCTGGATTGCTGGCCCAGGTCCTCCAGTGCCCAGGGGGTGCAGCTGCCCCGTTCTCTCATTAAACTCTTGTTACGTCTCCTGCCGTCGGTGTCTGTCCTGCGGGGGCTGCCTCCCCTCGCCCCCTCCCTTTCCCTGGGAGCCCCGCTCAGCCCCTGGCTGGGAGCCCCATCCCCCTCACACAAGAGTGTGAGCCCTCGTGTGCTGTGCGCTGGGGGGACGTGAGCCTCTGAGCCTTGCACACCTGCCACTTGCTGAGCCCTACGACTTCCTGCTGGGAGCTCGTTGCTGGCCGCAGCTTCCTGCCGGGTAGAGCGCGCAGCGCGGCACCGGGCGGGCGTCAGTGCTAGAGGAGCCAGCGCCGGACGCCCCACGGCCCAGGTAGGTGCCAGCCCCCCCGGCTGGCTGCGGCCACCGGAAGCCGGACGTGGCGTCTGTCCCTTGGGGCCAGCCACAGATGCGGCTCTTGCTCCGCCTGGGGGCTGAGTCAGACTGAACACCACCCTGCAGTGTGGGCGTGGGGGGCAGCGCCGCTCCCCCAGCCTCCGTGGCCTGGCCCTGACCCACGGCGCCCTTCGCAGCCCTTGCTCCAGCCGGGGGCTCTGACCCCCAGCCCAGGCTGTGCCTGTGAGCCCTGCAGGGACAGAAGCTGGGAGATAAGCTTCATCCTGGAGCTGGGCCGCCAGGGCTGGAGGCCTGGCCCAGGCCATGGGGGGCTTGCAGAGGAGGCCCCAGAGCAGTGGGGTGAGCTGTGCAGGCAGGAGGCTGTGGGAGCCGGGTGTCCGTGCCGTGCTGTGCCCCCTTTTCATGCAGGGTGCCTGGAGCACCAGCTCCATCCCATGGGGCGTTGGCACAGCCATGGGGCCCCCCCACTGGGAGTGGGGCACTGGAGCACAGCCTAGAACCAAGGAGCTCATGGGTCACGCGTGGCACCCTACGGGTGGACCTCTCTGCCCGACCCACTACCCGCCTTACAGCCCTGGGCTCCCTGCACCTCCCCAGTGCCCCTCTGCCTGACCCACTGCCCCCCCTTACAGCCCTGGGCTCCCTACACCTCACCAGTGCCCCTCTGCCCGACCCACTGCCCCCCCTTAGCTCCCTGCACCTCCCCAGTGCCCCACTGCCCCCCTTAGCTCCCTGCACCTCCCCAGTACCCCCCGCCCGACCCCCTGCCCCCCCCTTAGCTCTCTGCACCTCCCCAGTGCCCCCCTGCCCGACCCACTGCCCCCCCTTAGCTCCCAGCACCTCACCAGTGCCCCTCTGCTTGACCCACTGCCCCCCTTACAGCCCTGGGCTCCCTGCACCTCCCCAGTGCCCCTCCCCTTATAGCCTTGGGCTCCTCACACCTCCCCCGTGCCTCTCTGCTGGACCTACTGCTCCTCCTTAGGTCTGGGCTCCCCACACCTCCCCCGTGCCACTTGCCCCCAGGGTGCTACACACACTACCCCCAGTCCTGCTGGAGTTCAGCATGGTGCTCCCTGCCACTCCTGACCCATAACCCCAGATTTGGTTTGCCCCGGAGCGTTCTGCAAGCGCCCTCCCCCCGGTTCCCCCCCAGCAGTCCCAAGTGCTGCTCCTTTCGCCCCAAGCACTCTGGTAGTTTGTGGTCACCCCTTTGCCACTCCAGGGCGACCTGTGTGGGGCTGAGCCTCTCTGACACATGGGCAATGGAACAGGAGCAGGATGGGAGTTGTGGCCATGAGCCAGGACTCCTGAGTTCTCTGCCCGGCGCTGGGAGGGCAGTGGGGCTGGTGGTGAGAGCAGGGGGCCGGGAGCCAGGACTCCTGGGTTCTCTCCCGGCGCTGGGAGGGCAGCGGGGGCGGGGCTGGGGCTGAGAGCAGGGGGCCGGGAGCCAGGACTCCTGGGTTCTCTCCCGGCGCTGGGAGGGCAGCGGGGGCGGGGCTGGGGCTGAGAGCAGGGGGCCGGGAGCCAGGACTCCTGGGTTCTCTCCCGGCGCTGGGAGGGCAGCGGGGGCGGGGCTGGGGCTGAGAGCAGGGGGCTGGGAGCCAGGACTCCTGGGTTCTCTCCCGGCGCTGGGAGGGCAGCGGGGGCGGGGCTGGGGCTGAGAGCAGGGGGCCGGGAGCCAGGACTCCTGGGTTCTCTCCCGGCGCTGGGAGGGCAGCGGGGGCGGGGCTGGGGCTGAGAGCAGGGGGCCGGGAGCCAGGACTCCTGGGTTCTCTCCCGGCGCTGGGAGGGCAGCGGGGGCGGGGCTGGGGCTGAGAGCAGGGGGCCGGGAGCCAGGACTCCTGGGTTCTCTCCCGGCGCTGGGAGGGCAGCGGGGGCGGGGCTGGGGCTGAGAGCAGGGGGCCGGGAGCCAGGACTCCTGGGTTCTCTCCCGGCGCTGGGAGGGCAGCGGGGGCGGGGCTGGGGCTGAGAGCAGGGGGCCGGGAGCCAGGACTCCTGGGTTCTCTCCCGGCGCTGGGAGGGCAGCGGGGGCGGGGCTGGTGGTGAGAGCAGGGGGCCGGGAGCCAGGACTCCTGGGTTCTCTCCCGGCGCTGGGAGGGCAGCGGGGGCGGGGCTGGTGGTGAGAGCAGGGGGCCGGGAGCCAGGACTCCTGGGTTCTCTCCCGGCGCTGGGAGGGCAGCGGGGGCGGGGCTGGGGCTGAGAGCAGGGGGCCGGGAGCCAGGACTCCTGGGTTCTCTCCCGGCGCTGGGAGGGCAGCGGGGGCGGGGCTGGGGCTGAGAGCAGGGGGCCGGGAGCCAGGACTCCTGGATTCTCTCCCGGCGCTGGGAGGGCAGCGGGGGCGGGGCTGGGGCTGAGAGCAGGGGGCCGGGAGCCAGGACTCCTGGATTCTCTCCCGGCGCTGGGAGGGCAGCGGGGGCGGGGCTGGGGCTGAGAGCAGGGGGCCGGGAGCCAGGACTCCTGGGTTCTCTCCCGGCGCTGGGAGGGCAGCGGGGGCGGGGCTGGGGCTGAGAGCAGGGGCTGGGAGCCAGGACTCCTGGGTTCTCTCCCGGCGCTGGGAGGGCAGCGGGGGCGGGGCTGGGGCTGAGAGCAGGGGGCCGGGAGCCAGGACTCCTGGGTTCTCTCCCGGCGCTGGGAGGGCAGCGGGGGCGGGGCTGGGGCTGAGAGCAGGGGGCTGGGAGCCAGGACTCCTGGGTTCTCTCCCGGCGCTGGGAGGGCAGCGGGGGCGGGGCTGGGGCTGAGAGCAGGGGGCCGGGAGCCAGGACTCCTGGGGTTCGGGGTCTGCGGGTCCCTGTCTGTCTCCCGTGGCTGCGGGTCTGGCTCCCCATGTCCCGGCAGCAGGGGCGAGGGGTGACCGGCAGCGCCCGGCGAGGGGAGGGGGCGGGAGCGGGAGCGGGAGCGGGAAGTGGTGGGGGCTGGGCGTGTGGGAGCCGGGCCAGGCCGGGCTGCGGTCGCGGTGCCGCTCGCTCAGCGCAGGCCCAGCCCGGCTCCCCGGGGGCGGCGCAGCGGGGTTTGGAAACCGCAGCTGGAGCGGAGCCGCCCTGCCTCCACCTCCCGCCGGCTGCAGCAGCAGCTCCCCGCGGCTGAGTCAGCCGCGCTCCCCCGCCAACGCCCGCTCGGAACTGCAGGGCACGGGCCGTGCTCGGCGCTGCTCAACCCTGCAGCCGCCGCGGGACAGCCCCAGGCCCGCAGGTCCCTCTCTCCTCCCACAGCTGGAACAGCCCAGCAGTCAGGGCTCCCTAGCGACGACCCCCAAGCCGGCGGGGGAACCCAGGAGTCCGGGCTCCCACCCCCTGCAGTAACTCATGGACTGCCTCCCCTCCCACAGCTGGGGATAAAACTAGGAGTGCTGTGTGCCCCATCCCCCTTCCCTACATGTGCGGTCAGTGCCCAACCCCTGTGCCCCCGGTGCGATGGAGGTGGTGTCTGGTCAGTACCCAACCCCTGTGCCCCCAGGTGCGATGGAGGCCATCTCTCTGGCTGGGGTGCTCTGGGCCTTCACACTGGTTCTCCCGGCTCTGCTGGTGATGGCTCTGTGCATTGGTTGCCGAGACAACAGCTCCCCCGGTAAGTTCAGCTACTGCACCCACAACCTCCGGTGGGCGTTCCATGCTCCAGTGGGACCTTCCCCATGCACACAACTCCCCTCATCGTGATTGCCCCTACACACACAGCTTCCCTGGCCAGGATGCCCCCGCATGCACACAGCTCCCCTGACTGGGATGGGGTTCGGGGTCCCCCAAGCTCTGCACCCATCTGCAGGGAGGAGTGACTCTCACTCAGCAGGACAGCGGGTTTATTAGCCAACAGGACACAGTGTCGTACAGAGGAGTCAGTGCAGCCGGCAGAGACAGCCAGTCCCATCCATGTGGGGAGAGGAGGCCCCGAGGGGCCCCCAGAGCCGGGGCCTGGCCCCCTCCTTTGTCTCTCTGTCCCTCAGCCCAGACTCACTGCTCCCAACTCCCAGTTCCAATTCAAACCCCTCAGGCTCCACCTCCCCCTTTGTCTGCAGCAGAGAGGTGTCACCTGGGCGCCAGGTTACCCCCAGCAGGAGCCCCCCACCCTGTGTGAGACACACACACACACACACGTGTCCCCCACTACGTCACATCTCTCCCGCCTTCCAGACTCAGCTGGTGACCTGGGGAAGTTCGGGGTCTTCCCCAAGGGATAGGGCATCGGCTGTACCCTTGGTGCTCCCCTTGATGTGCACCATCTCCAGGTCATAATCCTGCTGGGGGAGGCTCCAAGGCAGGAGCTTGGTCTTGGCCCCTTTCATGTGATGCAGCCGGACAAGTCCCGTTGGTTCCCTCGGGTTGGTTGGTCTCCCTGCTTTGGTCTCCGGTCCATCAGCCACATTCTCAAGTCGGGCAGGCAGAGCCCATACAGCTGCTGCAGCACCAGCAGATCAAACAGTTCTTCTCTGGTCTGGGGCCTGCCCCGTCTTCCCACCAGCCCATACAGCTGCTTTGGCCAATGTCTGGAATTCAGTTACAGTCCAGTAAAGGAAGGTACAAATGCTTTCCACCCCCGGCATTTAGCCAGACCACCACAATGGCTGTGTGCCTCAGTTTCCCCTTCCACGCCACACTATAGGTTTGGAATGTTCCTTCTCATGTGAGAGGTTGCAGGACTAGTTACAGGGAACAAGGGTGACATTTCAGAATTACAAACTCCTTCAACGTACAATTCATGCTTCTACATCCATGTCATCATGTCACATGGCTCTTTCCAAACATTCAGTACATGGTACAATCCTACAGCGTTTGGTAGCAGCACCCACTGGTTACAGCAGTTAGCGTGAGCAACAGAATGAACCCATTGCAATTGTACATTCACATTGCTCTTTGGTAGACCATAAGCTTTGTGTAACCTCCTTGAGAATCTGGTATTTTGGGGCTAAATGGCTGAGGCCTTTCTTTGCAAGTAACAAGTCTCCAGGACCAGATGGTATTCACCCAGTAGTAGTAGTAGGCATCCTTCAGTCTGCGTCCTTTAAAGTTTCAATTGAGGACTTCATTTACAGCATTTATTATGACTATAAAGACCCACACGAGAGCGACAGTCCTTGCTGCATCTCTTGCAGATGTAGTGGGTGTCTGGCAAGTCCTTATTGTGCTTTCTGTGCGCTCGCTTCTCCTCTGCTAGCTGTCTGATCTTCATCTCGCCCTTCTGAAGGCCCTTGTGTAACCCCTGCCTCCATCTGCCGCGGTCGTCTGCTAGTTCTTCCCAGTTGTCCAGCTCGATGTCTACCTCTCTGAGGTCTCTCTTGCAGACATCTTTGTAGTGCAACTGGGGGCGTCCGGGAGGTCTTTTGCCAGAGGCTAGCTCACCATACAGGATGTCTTTTGGAATCCTTCCATCCTTCGTCTTGTGGACGTGGCCAAGCCAGCGGAGCCGACGCTGCCTGAGGAGGGTGTGCATGGTTGGGATTCCAGCTTGCTCGAGGACATAAGAACATAAGAACATAAGAATGGCCATACTGGGTCAGACCAAAGGTCCATCCAGCCCAGCATCCCATCTGCCGACGGTGGCCAATGCCAGGTGCCCCAGAGAAGGAGAACAGAAGACAATGATCAAGTGATTTATCTCCTGCCATCCATCTCCTGCCCTTGTTCTGATGGCTAGGGGCACCATACTTTATCCCTGGCTAATAGCCATTTATGGACCTAACCTGCAAAAATTTATCAAGCTCTTTTTTAAACCCTAATAGAGTCCTGGCCTTCACAGCCTCCTCAGGCAAGGAGTTCCACAGGTTGACTGTGCGCTGTGTGAAGAAAAATTTCCTTTTATTAGTTTTGAACCTACTACCCATCAATTTCATTTGGTGTCCCCTAGTTCTTGTATTATGGGAAAAGGTAAATAATTTTTCTATATTCACTTTCTCCACACCATTCATGATTTTATATACCTCTATCATATCGCCCCTCAATCGCCTCTTTTCCAAACTGAAAAGTCCCAGTCTCTCTAGCCTCTCCCCATATGGGATCCTTTCCAAGCCCCTAATCATCTTAGTCGCCCTTTTCTGAACCTTTCCTAATGCCAATATATCTGTTTTGAGGTGAGGAGACCACATCTGCACGCAGTACTCAAGATGTGGGCGTACCATAGTTTTATATAGGGGAAGTATGATATCTTTTGTCTTATTATCGATCCCTTTTTTAATAATTCCTAACATCCTATTTGCCTTACTAACTGCCGCTGCACACTGCGTGGATGTCTTCAGAGAACTATCCACTATAACTCCAAGATCCCTTTCCTGATCTGTCGTAGCTAAATTTGACCCCATCATGTAGTACGTGTAATTTGGGTTATTTTTTCCAACATGCATTACCTTACACTTACCCACATTAAATTTCATTTGCCATTTTGCTGCCCAATCACTCAGTTTGCTGAGATCTTTTTGTAGTTCTTCACAATCCCTTTTGGTTTTGACTGTCCTGAACAACTTGGTGTCATCTGCAAACTTTGCCACCTCACTGCTTACCTCATTTTCTAGATCATTGATGAACAAGTTGAACAGGATCGGTCCCAGGACTGACCCCTGGGGACCACCACTAGTTACCCTCCTCCATTTTGAAAATTTACCATTTATTCCCACCCTTTGTTTTCTGTCTTTTAACCAGTTCCCGATCCATGAAAGGACCTTTCCTCCTATCCCATGACCACCTAATTTACATAAAAGCCTTTGGTGTGGGACCGTGTCAAAGGCTTTCTGAAAATCTAGGTATATTATGTCCACTGGGTGCCCCTTGTCTGCATGTTTATTAACCCCTTCAAAGAATTCTAATAGATTAGTTAGACACGACTTCCCTCTGCAGAAACCATGCTGACTTTTGCCCAACAATTCGTGCTCTTCTATGTGCCTTGCAATTTTATTCTTTACTAGTGTTTCTACTAATTTGCCTGGTACTGATGTTAAACTTATCGGTCTATAATTGCCAGGATCTCCTCTAGAGCCTTTTTTAAATATTGGTGTTATATTGGCCGTCTTCCAGTCATTTGGTACCAAAGTGGATTTAAAGGATAGGTTACAAACCACTGTTAATAACTCCGCAATTTCACATTTGAGTTTTTTCAGAACCCTTGGGTGAATGCCGTCTGGTCCTGGAGACTTGTTACTATTCAGCTTGTCAATTTATTCCAAAACCTCCTCTAATGTCACTTCAATCTGAGTGAGTTCCTCAGATTTGTCACCTAAAAAGGCTGGCTCAGATTTAGGAACCTCTGTAACATCCTCAGCCGTGAAGACTGAAGCAAAGAAATCATTTAATCGCTCCGCAATGGCACTGTCTTCCTTGATCGCTCCTTTTATATCTTTATCGTCCAAGGGCCCCACTGCTTTTTTAGCAGGCTTCCTGCTTCTAATGTATTTAAAAAACATTTTACTATCATTTTTTTGAATTTTTGGCTAGCTGTTCCTCAAAATCTTTTTTGGCTTTTCTTACTACATTATGACACTTAATTTGGGAGTGTTTATGTTCCTTTCTATTTTCCTCACTAGGATTTGACTTCCACTTTTTAAAAGCTGCCCTTTTCTCTCTCACTGCCTTTTTAACATGGCTGTTTAGCCATGGTGGTTCTTTGTTAGGGTTGGTCACTCTGTCCTTCCATGATATTCCAAGGATGCGCCTGAGGCAGCGCAAGTGGAAGACGTTCAGCCTCTTTTCCTGGTGGGCATACAGGGTCCAAGTCTCGCTGCCATAAAGGAGGGTGCTGAGGATGCAGGCTCTGCAGACTTGCATTTTGGTGTGAGTGTACAGCTTGTTGTTATTCCACACTCTCTTGCTGAGTCTGGACAGAGTTGTGGCCGCTTTTCCGATCCTCCTATTTAGCTCAGTGTCCAACGACAGGGTGTCAGTGATGGTGGACCCGAGGTAAACGAACTCGTGGACAACCTCTAACGTATAGTTAATGCTGATTGATGGGGATTCAGCAACATCCTGACCGAGTACGTTCGTCTTCTTTAGGCTGATGGTAAGCCCAAAGTCCTTGCACGCTTTGGAGAACCGATCCAGCAGTTTTTGAAGCTGGTCTTCTGTGTGAGACACTACGGCAGCATCGTCTGCGAACAGCATGTCTCTGATGAGGACTTCCCACACCTTAGTCTTAGCTCTCAGCCTTGCAAGATTAAACAGTTTCCCATCAGATCTTGCGTGCAGCAAGATGCCCTCTGTTGAAGATCCAAAGGCATGCTTCAGGAGGAGTGCGAAGAAGATCCCGAACAGTGTTGGCGCAAGCACGCATCCTTGTTTGACGCCGCTCCTGATTCTGAAAGCATCCGATAATGCGCCGTCATATTGGACGGTTCCTCTCATGTCTTCGTGGAACGACTGGATCATCTTGAGTAACCGTGGAGGACAGCCGATCTTGTGGAGCAGTTTGAACAGACCATCCCTGCTGACCAAGTCAAAGGCCTTGGTCAGGTCGATGAAGGCTATGTAGAGTGGCTTTCCCTGCTCCCTGCACTTCTCCTGCAGCTGCCTTAGAGGGAAGACCATGTCAACGGTAGATCTCTCTGCGCGGAATCCGCACTGCAATTCGGGATACACCCTCTCAGCAATCTTCTGGAGTCTGCCAAGGATGACAAACAGTTTACCAGTGACGCTTAGGAGGGAGATTCCACGGTAGTTGTTGCAGTCGCTTCTGTCTCCTTTGTTCTTATACAACGTTATATTCACCCAAGAGTTCTGAAAGAACTCAAATGTGAAATTGCGGAGTTAACAGTGGTTTGTAACCTAGCCTTTAAATCCGCTTCGGTACCCAGTGACTGGAAGATGGCCAATATAACGCCAATATTTTAAAAAGGCTCTAGAGGAGACCCTGGCAATTATAGATCGATAAGTCTAACATCAGTACCAGGCAAATTAGTAGAAACAATAGTAAAGAATAAAATTGCAAGGCACGTAGAAGAGCACGAATTGTTGGGCAAAAGTCAGCATGGTTTCTGCAGAGGGAAGTCGCGTCTAACTAATCTATTAGAATTCTTTGAAGGGGTTAATAAACATGCGGACAAGGGGCACCCAGTGGACATAATATACCTAGATTTCCAGAAAGCCTTTGACACGGTCCCACACCAAAGGCTTTTATGTAAATTAGGCGGTCATGGGATAGGAGGAAAGATCCTTTCATGGATCGGGAATTGGTTCAAAGACAGAAAACAAAGGGTTGGAATAAATGGTAAATTTTCACAATGGAGGGGGGTAACTAGTGGTGTTCCCCAGGGGTCAGTCCTGGGACCGATCCTGTTCAACTTGTTCATCAATGATCTAGAAAATGAGGTAAGCAGTGAGGTGGCAAAGTTTGCAGATGACACCAAGTTGTTCAGGACAGTCAAAACCAAAAGGGATTGTGAAGAACTACAAAAAGATCTCAGCAAACTGAGTGATTGGGCAGCAAAATGGCAAATGAAATTTAATGTGGGTAAGTGTAAGGTAATGCACATTGGAAAAAAATAACCCAAATTACACGTACATTGTGATGGGGTCAAATTTAGCTACGACAGATCAGGTAAGGGATCTTGGAGTTATAGTGGATAGTTCTCTGAAGACATCCACGCAGTGTGCAGCGGCAGTTAGTAAAGCAAATAGGATGTTAGGAATTATTAAAAAAGGGATCGATAATAAGACAAAAGATATACTTCCCCTATATAAAACTATGGTACGCCCACATCTTGAGTACTGCGTGCAGATGTGGTCTCCTCACCTCAAAAAAGATATATTGGCATTAGAAAAGGTTCAGAAAAGGGCGACTAAGATGATTAGGGGTTTGGAACGGGTCCCATATGGGGAGAGACTAGAGAGACTGGGACTTTTCAGTCTGGAAAAGAGGCGATTGAGGGGCGATATGATAGAGGTATATAAAATCATGAATGGTGTGGAGAAAGTGAATATAGAAAAATTATTTACCTTTCCCCATAATACAAGAACTAGGGGACACCAAATGAAATTGATGGGTAGTAGGTTCAAAACTAATAAAAGGAAATTTTTTTTCACACAGCGCACAGTCAACCTGTGGAACTCCTTGCCCGAGGAGGCTGTGAAGGCCAGGACTCTATTAGGGTTTAAAAAAGAGCTCGATAAATTTTTGCAGGTTAGGTCCATAAATGGCTATTAGCCAGGGTTAAAGTATGGTGCCCTGGCCTTCAGTACAGGGGCAGGAGATGGATGGCAGAAGATAAATTACTTGATCATTGTCTTCTGTTCTCCTTCTCTGGGGCACCTGGCATTGGCCACTGTCGGCAGACGGGATACTGGGTTGGATGGACCTTTGGTCTGACCCAGTATGGCCATTCTTATGTTCTTATGCACCATCACGTTCTAATCTTCTCTCTTGCCCCCTGGGATGGAAATCTGATCTCTCTGGCTGTGCCCTCCCTTCTAACAAGAGCTGGGCCATTGATGATCTCAGGGAGACAGCCCCCTCCCAGCCAGTCTGGAAATTTGCAAACCAAACTGGTTTCTGAAAGTTGTTTTGTGAGTCCCAGACTCAGAATCCACATGAAGGAATTACTGTTTATCCCTTACTGGCCCACCAGGCCCACAGCTCCTTTGTCCTTCCACCTCCAACTTCTGCCTCCCCCCTGGAATCAGAAGTGGAGTCCAGTATGAGAATGTGTTTGCAGCATCTGGAGATGGGGAATTGCTGGCCCTCCCCTGCATCCTACAGAGACTGACTGTGCAGCTGTTTTACTTGGTTCTCACAGGGCTGCTCACATTCCCTGATGGTTTTCACTTTACTTGGACCAGCTTCCAGTTCCTGAGAAACTTTTACCCTGCCTGCTTTGGACCCTTGCAGAGCACAGCCAGTGGTTCACACTCAGGCAGGTCCTGGCCTTCAGGAGCTGAAACAAACTTCTCCCCAGACAAAGGTCTGGCTCTGGCGCTTGCAGACAAGCACCTTTCCTCCTCACTCTCCTTCACCTCACTCCCATTTTCCCCACAGACAGCTCAGAAAAAATTTCAAAGGACATTCTCTTCCTCAAGAGCTCCCCCAATCAACAACTCACCCCTGTCTGGCTCCCCAGGGGCACTGCTCCCTTGAGCCACAACCAGCTCCTATGTTTCGCCTACATCCAGGATCACTTCCGGATCATGAGGCGGATTCCCACATAACCCCCCTCCAGGCAGACAGCCAGTACCACCGGACAGAAGGTCAGGGTCCCTTTCCTCCCTCCTGCTACCAGCTCCTTTATCTTCATCAGTCAGCGTAACTCCATTGCCAGTCTGTTCTTCCTGTGTCCTGGCTAGAGGATGACTCTGGTAGGACAGAGTCTCTCACCCCTTCCAGTAACACCTCAGCATCAGGCACAGAACAAGTACCAGAATCGTCTGGTCTCTGGGATTCCCTGATGATACTAACTGGATCAGACTGAGTTAAAGCATCATCCCCCCTGAGAGACACAGAGGAGGCCCACTTCCCATCTGGGCTTCAGCTGCCCTCAGATCCAGCTCTGGGATCTTGGCCCCATCTCGAGCCCCCCACAGGCTCAGACAAAGGATTCACTTCCCCAGAAGCAGAAGCACCTTTCTTGCACCAAGGACCAGCGTCCTTATCAGGGATACCACTGCCCATCCCAGAGCCATTCCCTCCGTTCCAGCCCCCATGGCTGGATTCAGAGTCACACCTGGAATGCTCTTTCCTGGTGGTTCCCTCTCCAGCCACGCCAGGCTGGGGGAATCCTCCTCAGACAATGGACTAGTTTCCTCCTTGGCACCTTTTCCAAACGCAGGCTCTGCTCTCTCCCCAGGCTGCTGCTGTTCAGCACAGACAGACAATGGGAGACACTCTCTCCTTTGTCCCAGCTCCGCTGGCTGGTCTCCACACACACACAGAAGGTGGAGCAGCTTCTCTCACAGACAACTTGCCATTCCCAGTGGACAAGCTGCTTTCCTGCACAGACACACAGGCACCTTCCTCAGCCCAGGCCTGGAAAACTCTTCGCAGGTCTGTCTTAGCCACTAGTAGACAATGGGTTGGAATCGCCCCTTCCCTCCTTGAGCTGTGGCAGGCCACTCGGTTCAGAGCTCCAGGCAGTCCAGGGTTCCCTGCCCCGATCCGGGCTCACCTCTGCAGGATTTTCCTTAACCCTCAGCTCTGCCACTGCACATCCACGCTGCCTTGTCCAGCTCCTTTAATCTCAATTCAGTTTCCAGGTGCTGCCACTTCACAGAGGAGTTACTCAGCGCGGTTGCAGGCTCACAGGCCGATGCCCTCTGCACCCCACAATCCCTGAAAGAATCCCTTCAGTGTGCCAGACTCTTTACAGGTCACAAGCTCCCCAGGGTTAGGCCATAGGCCCCTCCACCCTCTGGGACCGACTCCAAGAGACTCCCAGAAGTACCCCTTCTTCGCTGTGACACCCGCTTTCAAGGCCCAGGACCACACTGTCTTGGGAATAACTCATTCAGCGTGTCAGCCTCCTCATGGGTCACTTGTTCCTGGGGGTTGGGCCCTCGGCCCCTCCACCTTCTGGGGCCGACTCCAATGGACTCCCAGGAGTAACCCCTCCTCGGGTGTGACACCCCCTCTCGAGGACCATGACTGCAGTTGCTCGGGTTCAGCCACAGACCCCTCCGCCTTGGGGAACTGCGCCTCCCTGCCCGTCAGCACACGTGGGTCTCGCTGGCCCCCTTCTTCCTCCTGGACCCCCATCACTTACTGCTGGATGCTCCATCCTCGGGGTGCAGCACATTCCTCTCCTGACACCAGTGTGATGGGGTTCAGGGGTCCCCAATCTCTGCACCGTCCGCAGGCAGGAGTGACTCTCATGAGGCAGGAGAACAGAGGGTTTATTAGCTGACAGGACACAGCGTCCTACAGAGGAGTCAGTGCAGCCGGCAGAGACAGCCAGTCCCATCCATGTGGGGAGAGGAGACCCTGAGGGGCCCCCGGAGCCAGGGCCTGGCCCCCTCCTTTGTCTCTCTCTCCCAGCCCAGACTCACTGCTTCCAAATCCCAGTTCCAATTCAAACCCCTCAGGTTCCACCTCCCCCTTTGCCTGCAGCACAGAGGTGTCACCTGGTCGCCAGGTTACCCCCACCAGGAGCCCCCCCACCCTCTGTGACCCACTCACATGCACACAGGTACCCCCCACTCCATCACAGATGCCCCCCAATGCACACAACTCCCTTTCCCAGGATCCCCCCCAAAGCACACAGCTCCCCAGGTCGGGATCCCCCCCCCGGCACACAGCTCCCCAGGCCGGGATCCACCCCCCCGGCACACAGCTCCCCGGGCTGGGATCCCCCCCCCCGGCACACAGCTCCCCTGGCTGGGATCCCCCCCAGGCACACAGCTCCCCTGGCCGGGATCCCCCCCAGGCACACAGCTCCCCTTGCTGGGATCCCCACCCCCCACACACAGCTCCCCTGGCCGGGATCCCCCCCAGGCACACGGCTCCCCTGGCCGGGATCCCCCCAGGCACTGGGGCAGCTGCCTGGACAGGTTCAGGGGCCGGGCAGGAGGCGCCCGCAGCTGGTAGCTGTTCCTGTGTTCCTTCGCGAGGTGCACGGCTCGCTTGCCTCAGTGCACAGAACAGTGTTTATTCTGCCCCTAACGCTGCGCTCTGCTCTCTCGCCAGCCCACGGCGCCCAGGCGGTGGCAGACTACGAGTACAAGTGAGTCCATCTGTCGCTGTGTCCATGTGTCTGTTGCATGCCCCGGGCCTGCCCAGCAGGCTGCCTGGGGTCCCTGGGGGAGTGGCTGGGGGGCTGGAGTGGGGGGTTGGATCGAGGCAGGGCAGGTGCTGGGGGGACCTTGCCTGAGTTAATGGAATCTTCTGTGCCCTGCAGGCCCCCCCCCTATGTCACCCACAACAGCTTCATGGTGCTGACGCGAACCACCTGTGAGTACCCCCCACCCCATCCCTTCTTCCCCACCCCCTGTGCCCTATTCCCCGCCCCCTTGTCCCCTGCCCCCCGCTGCCCTATTCTCTGCCCCTGTCCTATTCCCTGCCCCCTTCTTCCCTGCCCCCCTGTTCTGTTCCCCACCCCCCTGTCCTATTCCCTGCCCCCTTGTCCCCCCCTCCATGCCCTATTTCCCACCCCCTTGTCCCCTGCCCCCATCCTGTTCCCTTCCCCTGTCCTGTTCCCCACCCCCTTGTCCCCCGCCCCCCCCGCCCCTGTCCTATTCCCGGCCCACAGAATCGCAGAATCCCAGGGCTGGAAGGGACCTCAGGAGGTCATCTAGTCCAGCCCCCTGCTTTAAGCAGGATCAACCCCCACTAAGTCATCCCAGCCAGGACCTTGTCCAGCCGGGACTTAAAAACCTCCAGGGGTGGAGAATCCACCACCTCTCTCGGCAGCGCATCCCAGTGCTTCACCCCCCGCCTGGGGAAGGAGTTTTTCCTAATCTCTAACCTACACCTCTCCCCCTTCAACTTCAGCCCATTGCTCCTTGTTCTGCCACCTGACACCACTGAGAGCAGTTTCTCTCCCTCCTCTTTAGAGCTCCCCTTCAGGAAGTTGAAGGCTGCCCCCCCCCCCCCCACACACACGTTCTGCAGCTGCTACACACGTGCACATACACGTTCTGCAGCTGTTACACACACACACATTCTGCATCTGCTAAACACACACACACGTTCTGCAGCTGCTACACACTTGCACATACACGTTCTGCAGCTGCTACACACGTGCACATTCTGCATCTGCTAAACACACACACACGTTCTGCAGCTGCTACACACGTGCACATACACGTTCTGCAGCTGTTACACACACACACATTCTGCATCTGCTAAACACACACATGTTCTGCAGCTGTTACACACACACACATTCTGCATCTGCTAAACACACACACATGTTCTGCAGCTGCTACACACACACATTCTGCAGCTGCTACACACACACATCCTGCAGCTGCTACACACACACACACACACACACACACACACACACACATCACAGAATCGCAGAATCCCAGGGCTGGAAGGGACCTCAGGAGGTCATCTAGTCCAGCCCCCTGCTTCAAGCAGGATCAACCCCCCCACCAAGTCATCCCAGCCAGGACCTTGTCCAGCCGGGACTTAAAAACCTCCAGGGATGGAGAATCCACCACCTCTCTCGGCAGCGCATCCCAGTGCTTCACCCCCCGCCTGGGGAAGGAGTTTTTCCTAATCTCTAACCTACATCTCTCCCCCTTCAACTTCAGCCCATTGCTCCTTGCTCTGCCACCTGACACCACTGAGAGCAGTTTCTCTCCCTCCTCTTTAGAGCTCCCCTTCAGGAAGTTGAAGGCTGCTATTAAATCACCCCTCAGTCTTCTCTTCTGTAAACTAAACAAGCCCAAGTCCCTCAGCCTCTCCTCATAGTTCATGTGCTCCAGCCCCTTGATCGTTTTTGTTGCCCTCCACTGAACCTGCTCCAGCAAATCCACATCCTTTTTATACTGGGGGGCCCAAACCGGGCACAATATTCCAGCTGTGGCCTCACCGGTGCCGAATAGAGGGGAACAACCACTTCTCTAGATCAGCTCGAAATGCCCCTCCTAATGCACCCCAGTCTGCCGTTAGCCTTCTTGGCTACAAGGGCCCACTGGTTACTCATATCCAGCCTTTCATCCACCATAACCCCTAGGTCCCTTTCCATCGTACTGCTGCTGGGCCAGTCAGCCCCTAGTCTGTAACAATGCTGTCCTATTCCCCGCCCCCTTGACCTATTCCCCACCCCTTTCTCCCCTGCCCCCCTGTGCCCTATTCCCCACCACCACATCCCCTGCCCTCCACCACCCCACTCTCCTCTGCCCCACATGTTCCCCACGCCCTATTCTCCACCACCATGCTTTGACCTCACCCTCATGTCCCCAGTCCCCTGCAGTGCACCCCACACTGTATCTCTGTATCCCTGTACCTCCATATTTCTGCCCCACAGTCCGGCCACTGATCTGTTTGCTGGTGTCTCCCCAGATCCCTCCAGGAACCAGATCAAACAGCAACCCGTGGGGCCAGCTGAGCAGTTCCTGTCCATCCCGTGAGTGCCGGCCGGCGCCCCCCAGCCCTATGCCCCACATCCACCCCCCAGCTGAGCAGGAAAGACTCGGAGAGCACCCCGCAGGGCGCTGTGGTTGTTCCGGTGCCAGCAGTCGTGGGGGGCCCACGTGGCACGGCTGGCTCATTCAGACATGGAGCTGTGCACAGCTCATGGGTGGGAGGGACCTTGAGAAGTCCCTCAGCCCAGTCCCCAGCCCTCCTGGCAGCACCTGCTGCCCCAGGCCCTTGAATCCCCCAAGCCCAGAATTCACAACCCCAAAACTCTAACCAGTGAGCTGCCCCCCACAGGAGAGTGCAATGGGCGCGGCCCACGGCACAGGAGGCCTCAGTTAACCAGAGAGAGGCAGGTTAATTCTTAGCCAGCCCCAAACC
Source organism: Carettochelys insculpta (assembly GCF_033958435.1). Classification (NCBI taxonomy): domain Eukaryota; kingdom Metazoa; phylum Chordata; order Testudines; family Carettochelyidae; genus Carettochelys; species Carettochelys insculpta. The sequence continues at coordinate 126,964,275 of NC_134142.1, read as the reverse complement.
CAGCCGTGCTTGGGAGAGCCCCAGGTGGCAGCAATGCCAAGCCCTGCCCTGCCCTGCCCCTGGCCCTCTGACCAACCTGCATCTGCCCCACACCAAGAGCTGGTGCCAGTCACACCTGCGTCTCTGGGCCGTGCCCTTACCCGCCACTTGTCGAACCAGACAGCATGGGGGAAACTGAGGCATGCCCAACAGTTGCCCACAATCAAAGCTTCGCCCTCCATCGGGGTGCTCATGCCCTGCATGTGGGGCACGTGAGTCCTGGGACCACTGGGAGAGGCGGCTGTCCAGGTGGCGGGGGCTCAGGCCTGACCTGCCCCCCCTGACCCAGAGCTCCATTTCCAGGCAATCCCCACAGGTGCCCCAGAGCCGCCAGGCCTCCTTCAGCAGGACAGAGACCGACAACGGTGAGTGGGGGTGTGGAGATAAATGGGGGCGTGGGCGGTGGGGGAGTGCGCAGCTCCGACACTGTAATGCACAGATGGGCAGAAGAGGGTCAGGCAGATGAGGGATGGACAGACAGATGGCGGGGTGGGTGGAGGAGCACAGTGACTGTAATATTAGAGTATTTCCAGGCTCAGCTGAGAGGCCAAACCAGGGCAAACTTCTTCATGCGGGGCCACTGCCAGCCCCAGGCTGGGGCCCTCCGCTGTAAGGCACCAAGCCCCTCACACAGGCACCTCCGCGGGCACCTGGCCAGCCAGGAGTCACAGCAGCCGTTCCCTCACCACTCCAGCCCCCTGGTGTCGCAGCCAGTCCCCTCCCTAGCCAGAGGAGAGGTTACGAAAACCACTCGCACCAGATCCCCAGAGGTGCTTCCAGCCCCACAGGCCCGGCTGGGTCAGTGTGCACCTCCGATCTCACCCCAGGGGCACTCTGGGCCCGTCCTTTGGCAGCTAACAGCTAGCGGGCTACTAAGAAAAGAGAGAGAGAGCAGCTGAAGGGTACAATTGTTAAAGCACTCGACTTCCATAGGCCAGTCACACAGGTCTGGGTGCAGGCTGCAGCAGGTGGAACGGCCGCTCTCTGACCTGTCTCTGGAGCACGTCCTCTGCTGGGACGGGTCAGCGACCCTCCCGGGCCCAGCTCATAGCCGAGATGTTCCCCGCACACGTGATAAGCTGGAGCAAAGGCAAACGGGGGAGCCCCAGGGTCCCCTTTGTCCCCTTACCCACGTGGAGGGAACTCCATTGTTCCCCTTCTGCGGGAGCACATCCTAAATGGAGCCTGTCCCCTGCCCATGGCCTTGTTTGGGCACTCGGTCACGGCAGCCTCCCAGGCTACGCGTTCAGAGCCACGTTCCTCAGGCGTGGGGTGGAGTGAAGCGCTGCTGTGGCTGGTGCCAGGCCGCCCGCTGTGGTCTCCCAGAGCCTATCGGGTCAGCTACAAGCCCAGAGCCAGCGCTCCGAATGCCACATGTAAAAACGCTACCGACAGATCAGCAGCGCAGAAAGAGCCAGCGAGTCGCCAGCATCCATCAGACCCGCACGGCCCCGCCTGGCACGAGGTCTGGTGCGGACCTAGGGCAGCGGTTCCCCATTCACTTCCATGTCCGTGAACGTCGCACTTGGTCCAGCCCAATGCCCAGAGGGCTCTTGTCACGCAAGAAGAGCCAGGAGCCCTTTCAGGAGGGGCCATGCCTGCGGCTGGGGTTCCCGGCAGCCCGGAGCTGGGCCATAACTCCACGGGCAGAAGGGCTGCGTGCACCAGAGTGGCACACCCAGCCAGCCACTCAGCAGCCTGGCACAGACCCTGCCCAGCCACGGCAGATCTGCTGCAAGCCTGCAGCAGGGCTTGGGGCCCCATTCTGCGCGTGCCTCTCCACCGTCTGTGGCGCCCGGGGGCAGCGGGGCTGTCACTGGCACTTGGGGTGACTGACGCTCTCTCTCCTCCCCTTCAGACAGCGTGCCCAGCTACGAGAATGCGGGTGAGTGTGGAACCCCGGGGACGGGGAGCAGGGGCCGGAGGAGGGGGTTAGTGCACTCAGGCCCCACGCACTAACCCCCACACATCTCTGCTTGCAGAGCGGCCCCACGGGGACGGGGACGAGGACAACGACTATAACAATGACCTCTACGCCACCGGCTACGTGTAAGGGCTTGGCTGGGGGGAGATGGGCCGGGAGGGGGGTCAGGGAATGGGGGGACAGGCTGGGGGAGGGGAGATGGGCCTGGAGGGGGTCAGGGAAGGGGGGTGGGATGAGGGGAGGGGAAATGTCCCTGGAGGGGGTCAGGGAAGCAGGGGGACAGGCTGGGGGAGGGGAGATGGGCCTGGAGGGGGTCAGGGAAGGGGGGTGGGATGAGGGGAGGGGAAATGTCCCTGGAGGGGGTCAGGGAAGCAGGGGGACAGGCTGGGGGAGGGGAGATGGGCCTGGAGGGGGTCAGGGAAGGGGGGTGGGATGAGGGGAGGGGAAATGTCCCTGGAGCGGGTCAGGGAAGCAGGGGGACAGGCTGGGGGAGGGGAGATGGGCCTGGAGGGGGTCAGGGAAGGGGGGTGGGATGAGGGGAGGGGAAATGTCCCTGGAGGGGGTCAGGGAAGCATGGGGACAGGCTGGGGGGAGTCAGGCAGAGGAGGTTGGCGGGGGGCGATGGGGTAGCAAGACTTCGGGTGGCTCTGCCTCCCAGTCTAAGGTTCGGGTCATGGGCAGGGGCTGTTGCTGGGGGCACAGGGCAGGGCAGGGCAGGGCAGGGCAGGGGTTGGCACGTGCTCAGGCTGCTCTGTGCGGCTGTCCATCCATCCCCCTGCCGGCACAGGGAGGTGCTCCCCGACAGTGTCACGGAGATGCCCCCCACTGAGCTGGTCACCTCGACGCCGGACAGGGGCAACGCGTCCTCGGGTGAGTCAGAGCCACGTCCTTCCCGCACCCCGCTGGCTGCCGGGGACCTGGGGCAGGTCCCAGCTGCTGCCGCAGGGTGCAGAGCAGAGCAAAGGCTCGCTGCGGGGGGCTGGGGCACCGGGAGCTGCCCTCCCTGACCCCTTCTCACTCACTGGCAGCGGCGCCAGCGGAGGACTACGAGAACGCGCCAGAGGCCCAGAGACAGTCCTTGGGTGAGTGCGGGACCCAGGCCGTCTGTTGGCGCCTGCTGCTGGGGTGGCCTGGAGTGGGGAAGAGGGCTGTTCCCAAGCATGGCCCATGGGGGGGAGCAGCAAGGGTGAGACAGAACCCGCAGGGGCTGGGAAGGGATCCTTGTGCATGGGGGTGGAGGTCAGGAGTGAGCCCCCCAGGCCCTGGTACAGGGGCTTCCCACCTGGGACTGGGCCAGGCAGGTCCCCCCAGTCAGGGATCACCCTGTGCGCCCCACGGCTCACTCCCCTCATCGCTCCCCACAGCCGACAGCTTGGAGTACGTCAACATGCCCGAGCCTGGCTGCAGCCTCCCTGATGACCACTGTGGTGAGTGTGCGTGTGCACGGGGCGAGCTGTGTTGCCAGCGTGTAACAGGCAGGTCACAGGCGTGCTCTGGGGACACACTGTGGCAGTACCACTTCAAGCGAGCAGCTGAGAAACCAGGCAGCCCCGCTCCCAAAGAGCACCTCTCTGCCACCGCACGGAGCCAGACGTGCTGTTCCCGTCCCCAGGCGCGGGATGGACAACGGCTCCCAAGCTAAAGGCTCTCTGGTCCCCCAGGGCCAGCGCACGCCCCGGCCAACGTGCGCGCGGCACGGCTGCCCCTCTGCCAGGCTGCGTTCACGCTGCAGGGCCAAGTCGAATGACTTTGTGAGCGTCGGCAGGTGCATGCGCTGTCAGAATAGCTCGGCAGGGCGGGCGCCTCATTTCGAAAGCGGTGCCCGTGGCAGGCGGGGGCAGCGCCTGGTTTCAAACAGGGCAGATGCGGCGCTGCTGAGACATGGGCTGGTGCCACATTGAAATAGTCCGAGGCGGCGCCGGTGGCTCTGTCTCAGAACAGGTGTGATGGGGGCGGATGTAATGTAGCAGGTTTCCCTGGGCACGGCCAAGAGGCCAAACCAGGGCAAACTGCTTCACGCAGGGCCACTGCTAGCCCAGGCTGGGGCCCTCCGCTGTAAGGCACCAAGCCCCTCACACGGGCACCTCCGCGGGCACCTGGCCAGCCAGGAGTCACAGCAGCCGTTCCCTCACCACTCCAGCTCCCTGGTGTCGCAGCCAGTCCCCTCCCTAGCCAGAGGAGAGGTTACGAAAACCACTCGCACCAGATCCCCAGAGGTGCTTCCAGCCCCACAGGCCCGGCTGGGTCAGTGTGCACCTCCGGTCTCACCCCAGGGGCACACTGGGCCCGTCCTTTGGCAGCTAACAGCTAGCGGGCTACTAAGAAAAGAGAGAGCGAGCAGCTGAAGGGTACAATTGTTAAAGCACTCGACTTCCATAGGCCAGTCACACAGGTCTGGGTGCAGGCTGCAGCAGGTGGAACGGCCGCTCTCTGACCCGTCTCTGGAGTACGTCCTCTGCTGGGACGGGTCAGCGACCCTCCCGGGCCCAGCTCATAGCAGAGATGTTCCCCGCACACGTGATGAGCTGGAGCGAAGGCAAACGGGGGAGCCCCAGGGTCCCCTTTGTCCCCTTACCCGCGTGGAGGGAATTCCATTGTTCTCCTTCAGAGGAAGAGTGTTGGGGTTCAGGGGTCCCCCAGCTCCGTACCCATCCGCAGGCAGGAGTGTGATGGGGTTCTGGGGTCCCCCACGCTCTGCACCCTGTTCGCAGGCAGGAGAGTCTCTCACTCAGCAGGAAAACAGCAGGTTTATTAGCCGACAGGACACAGCATCATACAGAGGAGTCAGTGCAGCCGGCAGAGACAGCCAGTCCCATCCATGTGGGGAGAGGAGACCCTGAGGGGTCCCCAGAGCCGGGGCCTGGCCCCCTCCTTTGTCTCTCTCTCCCTCAGCCCAGACTCACTGCTTCCAACTCCCAGTTCCAGTTCAAACCCCTCAGGCTCCACCTCCTCCTTTGTCTGCAGTACAAAGGTGCTACCTGGTCGTCAGGGTTACCCTCAGCAGGAGCCCCACACCCTCTGTGAGCCCCTCACACACACACAGGTATCCCCCACTCCATCACATCTCTCCCCCCTTCCAGACTGAACTGAGCGGGGTCACTCAGCCAGTGACCTGGGGAAGTTCAGGGCCCTCCCCTCGTGACAGGGCATTGGCTGTACCCTCAGTGCTCCCCTTGATGTGCACCACCTCCATGTCATAATCCTGCTGGGGGAGGCTCCAATTCAGGAGCTTGGTATTGGCCCTTTTCATGTGATGCAGCCGGGCAAGTCCCTTTACTTCCCTCAGGTTGGTCGGTCTCCCTGCTTCTGTCTCTGGTCCATCAGCCACGTTCTCAAGTCGAGCAGGCAGAGCCCATACAGATGCTGCAGCACCAACAGATCAAATAGTTCTTTTCTGGTCTGGGCCCTGCCCTGTCTGACCACCAACCCATACAGCTGCTCCGGCACATGTCTGGAATTCAGTTACAGTCCAGTAAAAGAAGGTACAAATGCTTCCACCCTCGGCATTTAGCCAGACCACCACAATGGCTGTGTGCCTCAGTTTCCCTTTCCCTGCCACACAATAGGTTTGGAATGTTTCTCCTCATGTGAGAGGTTGCCAGACTAGTTACAGGGAACAATGGTGACATTTCAGAGTTACAGACGCCTTCAACATACAATTCATGCTTCTACATCAATGTCATCATGTCACATGGCTCTTTCCAAACATTCAGTGCATGGTACAATTCTACAGCTTTTGGTAGCAGCACCCCTTGGTTACAGCAGTCAGCGTGAGTTACAGAACGAACCCATTGCAACTGTACATTTACGTTGCTCTTTGGTAGACCACAACCTTTGTGCAACATCCTTGAGAATCTGGTATTTTGGGGATAAATGGCTGAGGCCTTTCTTAGCACCATCAAGTTCTAATCTTCTCCCTTGCCCCCTGGGGTGGAAATTTGATCTCTCTGGGTGTGCCCTCCCTTCTAACAAGAGCTGGGCCATTGATGATCTCAGGGAGACGGCCCCCTCCCTGCCAGTCTGGAAATTTGCAAACCAAACTGCTTTCTGAGAGTTGTTTTGTGAGTCCCAGACTCAGAATCCACATGAAGGAATTACTGTTTATCCCTTACTGGCCCACCAGGCCCAAAGCTCCTTTGTCCACCTCCAACTTCTGCCTCCCCATGGAATCAGAAGTCGAATCCAGTATGAGAATATAAGTGTTTCCACCATCTGGAGATGGGGAATTGCTGGCCCTCTCCTGCATCCTACAGAGACTGACTGTGCAGCTGTTTTACTTGGTTCTCACAGGGCTGCTCACATTCCCTGATAGTTTTCACTTTACTTGCATCAACTTCCAATTCCTGAGAAACTTTTACCCTGCCTGCTTTGGACCCTTGCAGAGCACAGCCAGTGGTTTCACACTCAGGCAGGTCCTGGACATCAGGAGCTGAAACAAACTTCTCCCCAGGCAAAGGGTTGCTCTGGTGCTTACAGACAAGCACCTTTCCTGTTCACTCTCCTCCACCTCACTCCCATTTTCTGCAGTCCCCACAGACGGGTCAGGAAAAGTTTCAGGGAAATTGTCTTCCTCAAGAGCTCCCCCAAAAAATAACTCACCCCTATCTGGCTCCACAGGGGCACTGCTCCCTTGAGCCACAACCAGCTCCTGGGGTTCACCTACACCCAGGATCACTTCTGGCCCATCAGGCAGATTCCCATGTAATCCCCCTCCAGGCAGACAGCCAGTACCACCGGACAGAAGGTTAGGGTCCCTTTCCTCCCTTCTGCTACCAGCTCCTTTATCTTCATCAGTCAGCGTAACTCCATTGCCCGTCTGTTCTTGTGTCCTGGCGAGAGGATGACTCTGGTAGGACAGAGTCCTCTCACCCCCTCCCAGTAACACCTCAGCATCAGGCAAAGAACAAGTACCAGAATCGTCTGGTCTCTGGGATTCCCTGATGATACTAACTGGATTAGACCGAGTTAAAGCATCATTCCCCCTGAGAGACACAGAGGTAGGCCCACTTCCCAGCTGGGCTTCAGCTGCCCTCAGATCCAGCTCTGGGATCTTGGCTCCATCTCGAGCCCCCACAGGCTCAGGCAAAGGATTCACTTCCCCAGAAGCAGAAGCACTTTTCTTGCACCAAGGACCAGTGTCTTAGCAGGGACACCACTGCCCATCCCAGAGCCATTCCCTCTGCTCCAGCCCCCATGGCTGGATTCAGAGACACACCTGGAATGCTCTTTCCTGGTGGTTCCTTCTCCAGCCACCCCAGGCTGGTGAATCTTCCTCAGACAATGGTCTAGTTTTCTAATTGGCACCTTTTCCAAATGCAGGCTCTGCTCTCTCCCCAGGCTGCTGCTGCTGCTGCTGCTGCTGTTCAACACAGACAGACAATGGGAGACACTCTCTCCTTTGTCCCAGCCCCCCGGCTGGTCTCCACACACACACAGAAGGTGAAGCAGCTTCTCTCACAGACAACTTGCCATTCCCAGTGGACAAGCTGCTTTCCTGCACAGACACACAGGCACCTTCCTCGGCCCAGGCCTGGAAAACTCTTCACAGGTCTGTCTTGGCCACTAGTAGATGATGGGTTGGAATCGCTCCTTCCCTCCTTGAGCTGTGGCAGGCCACTCGGTTCAGAGCTCCAGGCAGTCCAGGGTTCCCTTCCCCGATCCGGGCTCACCTCTTCAGGATTTTCCTTAACCCTCAGCTCTGCCACTGCACATCCACGCTGCCTTGTCCAGCTCCTTTAATCTCGATTCGGTTTCCAGGTGCTGCCACTTCACAGCGGAGTTGCTCAGCGTGGTTGCAGGCTCTCAGGCTGATGCCCTCTGCACCCCACGATTCCTGGAAGAATCCCTTCAGTGTGCCAGGCTCCTTGCGGGTCACAGGCTCCCTGGGGTTAGGCCGTAGGCCCCTCTGCCCTCTGGGACCAACTCCAACAGACTGTCAGAGGAACCCCTTCTTCAGTGTGACACCCGCTCTCAAGGACCACGACCACACTGTCTTGGGAAGAACTCATTCAGCGTCAGCCTCCTTGTGGGTCACTTGTTTCTGGGGGTTGGGCCCTCGGCCTCTCCACCTTCTGGGACCGACTCCAACAGATTCCCAGGAGTAACCCCAGCTCGGGTGTGGCACCCCCTCTCGAGGACCACAACCGCAGTTGCTTGGGTTCGGCCGCAGGCCCCTCTGCCTTGGGAAACTGCACCTCACTGCCCGTCAGCACACCTGGGTCTCGCAGGCCCCACTTCTTCCGGGGCCCCGGTCACTTACTGCTGGATGCTCCACCCTCGGGGTGCAGAAGATCCCACTGCTGACACCAGTGTGATGGGGTTCTGGGGTCCCCCAAGCTCTGCACCCCATCCGCAGGCAGGAGAGTCTCTCACTCAGCAGGAGAGCAGCGGGTTTATTAGCCGACAGGACACAGCATCGTACAGAGGAGTCAGTGCAGCCGGCAGAGACAGCCAGTCCCATCCATGCTGGGGAGAGGAGGCCCCGAAGGGCCCCCAGAGCTGGGGCCTGGCCCCCTCCTTTGTCTCTCTCTCCCTCAGCCCAGACTCACTGCTTCCAACTTCCAGTTCCAATTCAAACCCCTCAGGCTCCAGCTCCTCCTTTGTCTGCAGTACAAAGGTGTTACCTGGTCGTCAGGGTTACCCTCAGCAGGAGCCTCACACCCTCTGTGAGCCACTCACATACACACAGGTATCCCGCACTCCATCACAAGGAGTGACTCTCACTGGCAGGAGAACAGCAGGTTTATTAACTGACAGGACACAGCGTCGTACAGAGGAGTCAGTACAGCCGGCAGAGACAGCCAGTCCCATCCAGGCTGGGGAGAGGAGGCCCCGAGGGGCCCCCAAACCCGGGGCCTGGCCCCCTCCTTTGTCTCTCTGTCTCCCAGGCCAGACTCCCTGCTTCCAACTCCCAGTTCCAACTCAAACCCCTCAGGCTCCACCTTCCCCTTTGTCTGCAGCACAGAGGTGTCACCTGGTCGCCAGGTTACCCCCAGCAGAGCCCCACACCCCCTGTGAGCCACTGGTCTTCCCCACTCCATCACAGCCAGTCACACAGGTCTGGGTGCAGGCTGCAGCAGATGGCACAGCTGCTCTCTGACAGGTCTCTGGAGTACGTCCTTCTTGAGACATTGTGCCATCAGTGGCCTCCACAGCCACACTGCCTGAGGTGTGGCTCAGAGTCTGACGAAGCCCTTTCTCTGCTACGTGCAGCTTCAGATCACTGTGGGTGTGCCTGGCCTGGCCTTGTGCTCTCCCAGGAACTAACATTTCAAATCGCAGCCCGGAGCCGGGATGTGCAGTGTCCCATACGCAAACGCCACAGACGTCCGAGCAGCGTGAACAGGCCCAGCAATCGCCGGCTCCCAGCACACACCCTGCTGGGCCGGAGATCTGGTGTAAAGCCAGGGCAGTGAGAGCACTAATGGTTCCATAAAGTCCCTGGGGCCCGACAGCGCCAGGGCACCTGTCCCCCATTCCTCAGCTGGTGTGCAAAGGGGCGCGAGGGGGGGCAGGGACGCAGCATGGAACTGAGCTTGTTAGCACAGGAAACGGTTGTGATGGGGTTTGGGGTCCCCCAGCTCTGCACCTCCTCCCCCGGCAGGAGTGACTCTCACCCAGCAGGTAGAACAGGGGGTTTATGAGGCGACAGAGCCCAGCTCAGCACAGAGGTGTCAGTGCAGCCGGCAGAGACGGTCATTCCAACCCGTCCTGGGGAGAGGAGCCCGAGGGGGGCCCCTCTGGGGTGTAGCTCCCCCCTCGCCCGGCTGGCTCCTCCCAGCTCCCTCTTCCTTCCAGCCTCCAACTGCCACCCCCCCACATTCAAAAAACAGCTCGGCTCCACCCTCCTCTTTGTTCAGGGCTGAGGTGTTACCTGCCAGCCTAGGTTATAGCCCCAGGGTCATCCTTAGCCACCGGGAGCTGCTCTGCTTGTCTCTCACATCCAGCCTGAGTCTCACACATGCACCCCTCCACTCCATCACAGCGGTGACTTAGCTCAGTCCATCACGGGGGCCCCAGCTGGACCCCCTGCACCCCCCCAACAGCAGAACTGCCCAACCCCCAACACACCAGCTCCCCTCCCCCAGAGCCCCTGTCACCTGCTTGCAGTCCCTCCTAAGCTCAGGGTCTAGAGACCAGGCACCCCATCCTCACGTTTCCAAAGGGTCTGGGCAAGAATCACATGCCCAGATCACCACCACCGGGGAACCTGAGGCATGCACAGCCGTTGCTGGCCTGCGCTCTCGTACAGTAGCCCGAGGGACACTCCTCACTTGGGAACCGCCTGACAGACGAGGTGTGGGAGCGGTGCCCGGCTCTGGTTGTGGGGCACTTGTGTGCAGGGCCTGGGGGCTCTAAGAAAGCCCCAGCTCACCCCTCCCCCGGCTGCCTTGCAGGCTCCAGCAACCGGGAGAGCGAGGACGACGGTCCAGACTACGAGAACCTGCACCGCTGAGTCCGAGGTACTGACCCCCGGGCTCCAGCGCTGCCCGGCCCCGGCCCCGGCCCCACCTGGCTGTGTTCTCCCGTCTCTGCCCCTGCCTTGTGACTTGTTCCACTTCCCTGTCCTTGTGTCCAGCACCCCTCCACCCCAGGGCCAGCAGCTCTGGCTGCCCCGCGTGCGCTGTGGGAGAGGGTCCCGCTACGGGTTTCGGCGGGGGCGGGCTAAGTTCTGCGCTGCGCAGGGCGGCGTGTGCGGACGTTCAGCACCCCCAGGACACCCTGCCGGCTGGGGACCGGGTGTGGGGGAAAGGTGGGGGCAGGGGCAGGGCCCCTGTTGGCTGGGGGTGGCTGCAGGCGCTCTGATCACCAGCTGGACAGTAGCCAAAACTCTTGTGGGCGGCTGCCAAATGCTCAGCGGATGGAGAGTCCTGCATGGGAGTCTCTGGCCCTGCCAATATTTGAATTGCTACCTGGGGCGCCCCTTCTGCCCCAGTCACCCATGCTGGGAGGTGTCTCCCCTGCCATGGCTGGACCGCCCCCCCATCTCCATTACCTGAGCCCTGCCCAGGCCGTCCCCTAACCCCATGGCTCTCTGTTGCAGGCAGACGCAGTGGCAGGAGGGAACCAGCCCTGGAACGAGGCACCGTACAGCTGGCTGAGCCCCAGGAACCTCGCCGAGAGGGGCTGGTCCCCCCAAGAACCCTCTGTTGTGGGGCTGTCCCCTGAGAATCGCCCCTGGTGCCCCTGCCTGCACCCCACAGCCTGAGAAACTGCCTGAGAAGGCCCCGCTTGAGGTGTCCTCTGCCCCCTGAGATCTGCCCCCTCCCAGGCTTGCCTGGGCCTCCTCTCCCCAGCTCCATGGATAATTTATTACCCTTTCCCACTCCACGCTGGCTCTGCACCTTTTCTGACATTGCCTGAGAATTTCCCAGCATCTTTTGCTGCCTCCCCCATGTCCCCTGCCCGTGGGGCAGCCTGGGGCCCCAGACACCCAGGGGGCACCAACACCCGGGCTGCCCTGGGTGACCCCAGCGCCTGTGGTCACTGAATAAAGCCATCAGTGCCACCCACGCCCGTCTCTCCAGCCTGTCTCTGTTCTCCCACGGAAGGGCTGGGCTGCCCTTGCTGCCATGGGGCTCCAGGTGGGCGCTGCCTGGCCAAGGGAGCAGGGAGGGGCAGGCACAGGTGGAGGCAGGCAGCCTTTGCGTCCACGTGCACAGTGAAGTCTGGTAGGTGCCCTGCCGAGCGACACAGCGCTGCTGCATTGGTGCCCAAGGAGGAGCTGGGGCGTCGGGGGGGGCTCAAGGCTGGGCAGCATGTGGCCTGGGAATGTGGGATGGTGTTGAGGGATGTGGGTACAGGCTCCTCCCAAACCTCTCAGCACAGCAGCAGCTCGGGCCAAGGGCCGAGGCCTTTTTGCTGTGTGCCCAGCCAGTGCGGCAAGTGGGGTCATTGCTGGGCTACCCCGGAGCTGCTCTGCCATCCCCGCCGTGTGCCAGCCCTGCCCTGCTAGGGACAGCCGCCCGTCCCCGCAGTGTGCCAGCCCTGCCCTGCCCTGCTAGGGACAGCCGCCCGTCCCCGCCGTGTGCCAGCCCTGCCCTGCCCTGCTAGGGACAGCCACCCGTCCCCGCCGTGTGCCAGCCCTGCCCTGCCCTGCAAGGGACAGCCGCCCGTCCCCGCCATGTGCCAGCCCTGCCCTGCCCTGCTAGGGACAGCCGCCCGTCCCCGCAGTGTGCCAGCCCTGCCCTGCCCTGCTAGGGACAGCCACCCGTCCCCGCCGTGTGCCAGCCCTACCCTGCCCAGCTAGGGACAGCCGCCCGTCCCCGCAGTGTGCCAGCCCTGCCCTGCCCTGCTAGGGACAGCCACCCATCCCCGCCGTGTGCCAGCCCTGCCCTGCCCTGCTAGGGACAGCCGCCCGTCCCCGCAGTGTGCCAGCCCTGCCCTGCCCTGCTAGGGACAGCCGCCCGTCCCCGCCGTGTGCCAGCCCTGCCCTGCTAGGGACAGCCGCCCGTCCCCGCAGTGTGCCAGCCCTGCCCTGCCCTGCTAGGGACAGCCGCCCGTCCCCGCAGTGTGCCAGCCCTGCCCTGCCCTGCTAGGGACAGCCGCCCGTCCCCGCAGTGTGCCAGCCCTGCCCTGCCCAGCTAGGGACAGCCGCCCGTCCCCGCAGTGTGCCAGCCCTGCCCTGCCCTGCTAGGGACAGCCGCCCGTCCCCGCAGTGTGCCAGCCCTGCCCTGCCCTGCTAGGGACAGCCGCCCGTCCCCGCAGTGTGCCAGCCCTGCCCTGCCCTGCTAGGGACAGCCGCCCGTCCCCGCAGTGTGCCAGCCCTGCCCTGCCCAGCTAGGGACAGCTGCCCGTCCCCGCAGTGTGCCAGCCCTGCCCTGCCCTGCTAGGGACAGCCGCCCGTCCCCGCAGTGTGCCAGCCCTGCCCTGCCCAGTTAGGGACAGCCGCCCATCCCTGCAGTGTGCCAGCCCTGCCCTGCCCTGCTAGGGACAGCCGCCCGTCCCCGCAGTGTGCCAGCCCTGCCCTGCCCTGCTAGGGACAGCCGCCCGTCCCCGCAGTGTGCCAGCCCTGCCCTGCCCAGCTAGGGACAGCCGCCCGTCCCCTCAGTGTGCCAGCCCTGCCCTGCCCAGCTAGGGACAGCCGCCCGTCCTCGCAGTGTGCCAGCCCTGCCCTGCCCAGCTAGGGACAGCCGCCCGTCCCTGCAGTGTGCCAGCCCTGCCCTGCCCAGCTAGGGACAGCCGCCCGTCCCCGCAGTGTGCCAGCCCTGCCCTGCCCTGCTAGGGACAGCCGCCCGTCCCCGCAGTGTGCCAGCCCTGCCCTGCCCTGCTAGGGACAGCCGCCCGTCCCCGCAGTGTGCCAGCCCTGCCCTGCCCTGCTAGGGACAGCCGCCCGTCCCCGCAGTGTGCCAGCCCTGCCCTGCCCTGCTAGGGACAGCCGCCCGTCCCCGCAGTGTGCCAGCCCTGCCCTGCCCTGCTAGGGACAGCCGCCCGTCCCCGCAGTGTGCCAGCCCTGCCCTGCCCAGCTAGGGACAGCCGCCCGTCCCCGCAGTGTGCCAGCCCTGCCCTGCCCTGCTAGGGACAGCCGCCCGTCCCCGCAGTGTACCAGCCCTGCCCTGCCCTGCTAGGGACAGCCGCCCGTCCCCGCAGTGTGCCAGCCCTGCCCTGCCCTGCTAGGGACAGCCGCCCGTCCCCGCAGTGTGCCAGCCCTGCCCTGCCCTGCTAGGGACAGCCGCCCGTCCCCGCAGTGTGCCAGCCCTGCCCTGCCCAGCTAGGGACAGCCGCCCGTCCCCGCAGTGTGCCAGCCCTGCCCTGCCCTGCTAGGGACAGCCGCCCGTCCCCGCAGTGTGCCAGCCCTGCCCTGCCCTGCTAGGGACAGCCGCCCGTCCCCGCAGTGTGCCAGCCCTGCCCTGCCCAGCTAGGGACAGCCGCCCGTCCCCTCAGTGTGCCAGCCCTGCCCTGCCCTGCTAGGGACAGCCGCCCGTCCCCGCAGTGTGCCAGCCCTGCCCTGCCCTGCTAGGGACAGCCGCCCGTCCCCGCAGTGTGCCAGCCCTGCCCTGCCCTGCTAGGGACAGCCGCCCGTCCCCGCAGTGTGCCAGCCCTGCCCTGCCCAGCTAGGGACAGCCGCCCGTCCCCGCAGTGTGCCAGCCCTGCCCTGCCCAGCTAGGGACAGCCGCCCGTCCCCGCAGTGTGCCAGCCCTGCCCTGCCCTGCTAGGGACAGCCGCCCGTCCCCGCAGTGTGCCAGCCCTGCCCTGCCCTGCTAGGGACAGCTGCCCGTCCCCGCAGTGTGCCAGCCCTGCCCTGCCCTGCCCTGCTAGGGACAGCCGCCCGTCCCCTCAGTGTACCAGCCCTGCCCTGCCCAGCTAGGGACAGCCGCCCGTCCCCTCAGTGTGCCAGCCCTGCCCTGCCCAGCTAGGGACAGCCGCCCGTCCCCGCAGTGTGCCAGCCCTGCCCTGCCCAGCTAGGGACAGCCGCCCGTCCCCGCAGTGTGCCAGCCCTGCCCTGCCCAGCTAGGGACAGCCGCCCGTCCCCGCAGTGTGCCAGCCCTGCCCTGCCCTGCTAGGGACAGCCGCCCGTCCCCGCAGTGTGCCAGCCCTGCCCTGCCCAGTTAGGGACAGCCGCCCGTCCCCGCAGTGTGCCAGCCCTGCCCTGCCCTGCTAGGGACAGCCGCCCGTCCCCGCAGTGTGCCAGCCCTGCCCTGCCCTGCTAGGGACAGCCGCCCGTCCCCGCAGTGTGCCAGCCCTGCCCTGCCCAGCTAGGGACAGCCGCCCGTCCCCTCAGTGTGCCAGCCCTGCCCTGCCCAGCTAGGGACAGCCGCCCGTCCTCGCAGTGTGCCAGCCCTGCCCTGCCCAGCTAGGGACAGCCGCCCGTCCCTGCAGTGTGCCAGCCCTGCCCTGCCCAGCTAGGGACAGCCGCCCGTCCCCGCAGTGTGCCAGCCCTGCCCTGCCCTGCTAGGGACAGCCGCCCGTCCCCGCAGTGTGCCAGCCCTGCCCTGCCCTGCTAGGGACAGCCGCCCGTCCCCGCAGTGTGCCAGCCCTGCCCTGCCCTGCTAGGGACAGCCGCCCGTCCCCGCAGTGTGCCAGCCCTGCCCTGCCCTGCTAGGGACAGCCGCCCGTCCCCGCAGTGTGCCAGCCCTGCCCTGCCCTGCTAGGGACAGCCGCCCGTCCCCTCAGTGTGCCAGCCCTGCCCTGCCCAGCTAGGGACAGCCGCCCGTCCCCGCAGTGTGCCAGCCCTGCCCTGCCCTGCTAGGGACAGCCGCCCGTCCCCGCAGTGTGCCAGCCCTGCCCTGCCCTGCCCTGCTAGGGACAGCCGCCCGTCCCCGCAGTGTGCCAGCCCTGCCCTGCCCAGCTAGGGACAGCTGCCCGTCCCCGCAGTGTGCCAGCCCTGCCCTGCCCTGCCCTGCTAGGGACAGCCGCCCGTCCCCTCAGTGTACCAGCCCTGCCCTGCCCAGCTAGGGACAGCCGCCCGTCCCCTCAGTGTGCCAGCCCTGCCCTGCCCAGCTAGGGACAGCCGCCCGTCCCCGCAGTGTGCCAGCCCTGCCCTGCCCAGCTAGGGACAGCCGCCCGTCCCCGCAGTGTGCCAGCCCTGCCCTGCCCAGCTAGGGACAGCCGCCCGTCCCCGCAGTGTGCCAGCCCTGCCCTGCCCTGCTAGGGACAGCCGCCCGTCCCCGCAGTGTGCCAGCCCTGCCCTGCCCAGTTAGGGACAGCCGCCCGTCCCTGCAGTGTGCCAGCCCTGCCCTGCCCTGCTAGGGACAGCCGCCCGTCCCCGCAGTGTGCCAGCCCTGCCCTGCCCTGCTAGGGACAGCCGCCCGTCCCCGCAGTGTGCCAGCCCTGCCCTGCCCAGCTAGGGACAGCCGCCCGTCCCCTCAGTGTGCCAGCCCTGCCCTGCCCAGCTAGGGACAGCCGCCCGTCCTCGCAGTGTGCCAGCCCTGCCCTGCCCAGCTAGGGACAGCCGCCCGTCCCTGCAGTGTGCCAGCCCTGCCCTGCCCAGCTAGGGACAGCCGCCCGTCCCCGCAGTGTGCCAGCCCTGCCCTGCCCTGCTAGGGACAGCCGCCCGTCCCCGCAGTGTGCCAGCCCTGCCCTGCCCTGCTAGGGACAGCCGCCCGTCCCCGCAGTGTGCCAGCCCTGCCCTGCCCTGCTAGGGACAGCCGCCCGTCCCCGCAGTGTGCCAGCCCTGCCCTGCCCTGCTAGGGACAGCCGCCCGTCCCCGCAGTGTGCCAGCCCTGCCCTGCCCTGCTAGGGACAGCCGCCCGTCCCCTCAGTGTGCCAGCCCTGCCCTGCCCAGCTAGGGACAGCCGCCCGTCCCCGCAGTGTGCCAGCCCTGCCCTGCCCTGCTAGGGACAGCCGCCCGTCCCCGCAGTGTGCCAGCCCTGCCCTGCCCTGCTAGGGACAGCCGCCCGTCCCCGCAGTGTGCCAGCCCTGCCCTGCCCAGCTAGGGACAGCCGCCCGTCCCCGCAGTGTGCCAGCCCTGCCCTGCCCTGCTAGGGACAGCCGCCCGTCCCCGCAGTGTGCCAGCCCTGCCCTGCCCTGCTAGGGACAGCCGCCCGTCCCCGCAGTGTGCCAGCCCTGCCCTGCCCAGCTAGGGACAGCCGCCCGTCCCCTCAGTGTGCCAGCCCTGCCCTGCCCTGCTAGGGACAGCCGCCCGTCCCCGCAGTGTGCCAGCCCTGCCCTGCCCAGCTAGGGACAGCCGCCCGTCCCCTCAGTGTGCCAGCCCTGCCCTGCCCTGCTAGGGACAGCCGCCCGTCCCCGCAGTGTGCCAGCCCTGCCCTGCCCTGCTAGGGACAGCCGCCCGTCCCCGCAGTGTGCCAGCCCTGCCCTGCCCAGCTAGGGACAGCCGCCCGTCCCCGCAGTGTGCCAGCCCTGCCCTGCCCTGCTAGGGACAGCCGCCCGTCCCCGCAGTGTGCCAGCCCTGCCCTGCCCTGCTAGGGACAGCCGCCCGTCCCCGCAGTGTGCCAGCCCTGCCCTGCCCAGCTAGGGACAGCCGCCCGTCCCCGCAGTGTGCCAGCCCTGCCCTGCCCAGCTAGGGACAGCCGCCCGTCCCCGCAGTGTGCCAGCCCTGCCCTGCCCTGCTAGGGACAGCCGCCCGTCCCCTCAGTGTGCCAGCCCTGCCCTGCCCTGCTAGGGACAGCCGCCCGTCCCCGCAGTGTGCCAGCCCTGCCCTGCCCTGCTAGGGACAGCCGCCCGTCCCCTCAGTGTACCAGCCCTGCCCTGCCCAGCTAGGGACAGCCGCCCGTCCCCTCAGTGTACCAGCCCTGCCCTGCCCAGCTAGGGACAGCCGCCCGTCCCCGCAGTGTGCCAGCCCTGCCCTGCCCAGCTAGGGACAGCCGCCCGTCCCCGCAGTGTGCCAGCCCTGCCCTGCCCTGCTAGGGACAGCCGCCCGTCCCCGCAGTGTGCGAGCCCTGCCCTGCCCTGCTAGGGACAGCCGCCCGTCCCCGCAGTGTACCAGCCCTGCCCTGCCCTGCTAGGGACAGCCGCCCGTCCCCGCAGTGTGCCAGCCCTGCCCTGCCCAGCTAGGGACAGCCGCCCGTCCCCGCAGTGTGCCAGCCCTGCCCTGCCCTGCTAGGGACAGCCGCCCGTCCCCTCAGTGTGCCAGCCCTGCCCTGCCCAGCTAGGGACAGCCGCCCGTCCCCGCAGTGTGCCAGCCCTGCCCTGCCCTGCTAGGGACAGCCGCCCGTCCCCTCAGTGTGCCAGCCCTGCCCTGCCCTGCTAGGGACAGCCGCCCGTCCCCGCAGTGTGCCAGCCCTGCCCTGCCCTGCTAGGGACAGCCGCCCGTCCCTGCAGTGTGCCAGCCCTGCCCTGCCCCATGGCGGCGGGGGCCATGGTGCTGGGGATGTTGCAGGGCCGGGGGTGTGGTGCAGACCAGGGAGGGCTGTGTGGCCCTGGTGCTGGGGAGGGGGAAGAGGGCCCTGCTCTCCCTGCGTGGGGCCCATCGGAAGTGGCAGGCGATGTGGGGCAGGGGGGAGGGGAGCAGTGACAGGAAGCTGCAGTGCAGCTTCGCAGACACAGCCGACCCTGAGACCAGGTGCGTGAGCAGCGGGGCTGGAGAAGGGCTGGGGTCTGCCCTGCCAGCCGGCCCCACAGTGTGGGGTGGGGGTCTACCCTGCCAGCCGGCCCCATAGCGCGGGGTGGGGGTCTGCCCTGCCAGCCGGCCCCATAGCGCGGGGTGGGGGTCTGCCCTGCCAGCCGGCCCCATAGTGCGGGGGGGGGGGGGGGGCTGTACCTCTAGCTGGCCCCATAGCATGGCGTGGGGCTGTCCCTTTAGCCAGCCCCATAGCGGGGGGTGGGTCTGGCCCTCTAGCCGGCCCCATAACGCGGGGTGGGGCTGTCCCTGTTAGCTGGCCCCATAGCGTGTGGTGGGGGCTGTCCCTCTGGCCGGCCCCATAGCGTGGGGTGGGGCCTGTCTCTGCCTGTCCCACAGTTTGGGGAGGACTGTCTCCGCCAGGGTGGCCCACAGCCCAAGGGGGCCCTGTCGCTGTCCCACATCGGGTGTGGTGGGAGGCTGCGTCACAGGGCTGAGGCTACACTGGCCAGGAGAGGTTCAGTGGCAGCTCAGTGGGGCAGCAGCCAGAGCCTGGGGGGCATAGGGGTCAGACCAGGGACTCGCCCCATGGAGATCCGGCCCTACTGCCAACCCCAGAGTTGGGCTGATGCGGAAGAGATCCCACGTAAACCAGGGCACCCCTGGAGGGAGCGTCTGTCAGTGTCCACCAACGCCCATTGTGTTCATGTGTTACAGGGTGAGGGGCGCAGTGCCGCAGGGTGTGGAGAGGGGTGTGATGGGGTTCAGGGGTCCCCAGGCTCTGCACCGTCCGCAGGCAGGAGTGACTCTCACTCAGCAGGACAGCGGGTTTATTAGCCGACAGGACACAGCGTCGTACAGAGGAGTCAGTGCAGCCGGCAGAGACAGCCAGTCCCACCCATGCTGGGGAGAGGAGGCCCCGAGGGGCCCCCAGAGCTGGGGCCTGGCCCCCTCCTTTGTCTCTCTCTCTCCCAGCCCAGACTCACTGCTCCCAACTCCCAGTTCCAATTCAAAACCCTCCGGCTCCACCTCCCCCTTTGTGTGCAGCACAAAGGTGTCACCTGGGCGCCAGGTTACCCCAGCAGAAGCCCCCCCACCCTCTGTGAGGTACACACACAAACACACACACACCCCCCACTAGAGCACAGGCCACAGTGCAGCAGGGTGTGGAGGGGTGCAGTGGGGAAGCCATGGGGCACAGTGCAGCAGGGTGCGGAGTGGGGCAGGCCACACGGCACAGTGCAGCAGGTACGGAGGGGTCTAGTGGGGCAGCCATGGGGCACAGTGCAGCAGTGTGTTGACGGGTGGAGTGGGGCAGGACATGGGGCGCAGTGCAGCAGGATGTGGAGGCATGCAGTGGGACAGGCCATGGGGCACAGTGCCACAGGGTGCAGAGGGGCGCAGTGGGGAGGCCACGGGGCGCAGTGCGGCAGGGTGCAGAGGGGCGCAGTGGGGAGGCCACAGGGCGCAGTGCCACAGGGTGCAGAGGGGCACAGTGGGGAGGCCACGGGGCGCAGTGCCACAGGGTGCAGAGGGGCGCAGTGGGGAGGCCACAGGGCGCAGTGCGGCAGGGTGCGGAGGGGCGCAGTGGGGAGGCCACGGGGCGCAGTGCGGCAGGGTGCGGAGGGGCGCAATGGGGAGGCCACGGGGCGCAGTGCGGCAGGGTGCGGAGGGGCGCAGTGGGGAGGCCACGGGGCGCAGTGCGGCAGGGTGCGGAGGGGCGCAGTGGGGAGGCCACGGGGCGCAGTGCGGCAGGGTGCGGAGGGGCGCAGTGGGGATGGCACAGCTGCAGGCCGTGGGCAGTGGCTGTAGCTGGGGATCGGGAATGGGGGGGCTGGGTGCTGTACCAGCTGCAGTCCGTGGGCAGTGGCTGTACCTGGGGGGTCAGGGCTGGGGGGCTGGGTGCTGTACCAGCTGCAGGCCGTGGGCCGTGGCTGTAGCTGGGGGTCAGGGCTGGGGGGCTGGGTGCTGTACCAGCTGCAGTCCGTGGGCAGTGGCTGTACCTGGGGGGTCAGGGCTGGGGGGCTGGGTGCTTTGCCGGCTGCAGGCCGTGGGCAGTGGCTGTAGCTGGGGGTCAGGGCTGGGGAGGCTGGGTGCTGTGCTCCCTGGGTGGCCGTGTCCCTCTGTGTGGGCAGGACCCCACAGGCTGGGCCGGGGGCAGCGCCCCAGGTGCTCCCCACGGCTGGCAGTACCCCGACCGTGCCCCATCTCTCCCCACAGAGCTGCCCATGGCCAAGATGGAGGGCCCGGCCAGCGCCTGGCTTGGGGTCTGGGGGCTTGTCCCCCTGGGGGGCTGCCTGCTGCTCTGTGGGCTCTGCAGGAGAAGTGAGTGAGGGGCACAGGGCCGGGAGGCTGGCAGTGGGGCTGGCGGTGGGTTAGGTACTGGTGTGGGGAGGGGCAGGGCAGGGTGAGCCATCGCTGGGTAATGAGGTGACAGAGCTGATCCATCCCCCTCAGAGCCACTCACCTGCCCCCCAGCAGGTTCTCAGGCTCGGTAAGTGCCCCCCAGACCTGCCCTCTCCCCTGGTGTGCTGCCCCTCTAGACCCCCCACCCCCAAAGCTGCCCCCACCCCACGGATGTCCTGCCCCTCTCCCTTCCATCCCCATCCGCTTCTTCTCCCCCATGACACTGCCTCTGCCCTCCCCACCCTCACCCCATTGTGCCCCCCTCCCGCTGCCCCCTCCTCACTGTGCATTGCAGGGCCTCGCCGCTGGAGCTGGGCTCTCGCTACATCTCAGGTGAGTCCTGGGAGCTGCCCCACCCCGTCCCTGGGGGCAGAGCCCCTGCCCAGCTCACCCTTCTGTCCTCCCAGATCCTACTACTGCCACCAGCAGCGTCGCCCGCCCTCAGCCACCCACCGGCCCCCGCAGCACGGACAGTGAGTACCCGGCCGGCAGGGTGGGGGCGGGCTGCACTCTGAGCGCGGGGCTGCCAGGGGCGGGAGGGGTCACTGCGGCCTGGCCCCAGCCTGAATGTTACCAGTGTGGCAGGCGGGCAGACGGCCTGGCACCCGGACGGCCCAGAGAGCCCGGCCCAGCGCGTGTCCCCTGCCTGGCGCTTGGTCCCCGTCCCGTCTGCGTGCCCAGCTCGTCTGGAACCACCCTGGTGGGGCAGCTTCCCAACCCTGCACCCGGTCTGCGCCTGGCCTCTGCCGCCAGGCAGCGCTGGCACCACCCCGTGCGTCCTGGGTCCCAGCCTCTCTCCCCTCTCCCTAGACGAGGACAAAGATGAAGATGAAGATGAAGACGACGACGACTTCCAGTATCGTAAGTGCTGCAGCAACAGGCGGAGATCGAACGCCCTGGTAACCCTGTGCCACATGGCACCTTCTCGGGGCGCGACGGCATCTCACACCTGCCCTGCGCCCCCAGGCGCGCAGCCCCCGTCGCCCCTGCCCTGCCCCAGACACACAGCCCTCATCACCCCCGCCCTGCCCTGCCCTGCCCCAGACACGCACCCCCATCGCCCCTGCCCTGCCCTGCCCTGCGCTCCCCCAGATGCGCAGCCCCCATCGCCCCCGCCCTGCCCTGCCCTGCCCCAGACACACACCCCCATCGCCCCCGCCCTGCCCCTGCCCTGCCCCAGACACACACCCCCATCACCCCTGCCCTGCCCTGCCCTGCGCTCCCCCAGACGCGCAGCCCCATCGCCCCCGCCCTGCCCTGCCCTGCCCCAGACACACACCCCCATCACCCCTGCCCTGCCCTGCCCTGCGCTCCCCCAGATGCGCAGCCCCATCACCCCTGCCCTGCCCTGCCCTGCCCCAGACACACACCCCCATCGCCCCTGCCCTGCCCCTGCCCTGCCCCAGACACACACCCCCATCGCCCCTGCCCTGCCCTGCCCTGCGCTCCCCCAGACGCGCAGCCCCATCACCCCTGCCCTGCCCTGCCCCAGACACACACCCCCATCGCCCCTGCCCTGCCCCTGCCCTGCCCCAGACACACACCCCCATCGCCCCTGCCCTGCCCTGCCCTGCGCTCCCCCAGACGCGCAGCCCCATCACCCCTGCCCTGCCCTGCCCTGCCCCAGACACACACCCCCATCGCCCCTGCCCTGCCCCTGCTCACCCCCAGACACACACCCCCATCAACCCTGCCCTGCCCTGCCCTGCCCCAGACACACACCACCATCGCCCCTGCCCTGCCCTGCCCTGCGCTCCCCCAGACGCGCAGCCCCCATCGCCCCTGCCCTGCCCCCGCTCACCCCCAGACACACACCCCCATCGCCCCTGCCCTGCCCTGCCCTGCCCCGCCCCACACACACACCCCCATCGCCCCTGCCCTGCCCCCGCTCACCCCCCAGACACACACCCCCATCGCCCCTGCCCTGCCCCCGCTCACCCCCAGACGCGCAGCCCCCATCGCCCCTGCCCTGCCCCCGCTCACCCCCAGACACACACCCCCATCGCCCCCGCCCTGCCCTGCCCTGCCCCAGACACACACCCCGATCGCCCCTGCCCTGCCCCTGCTCACCCCCAGACACACACCCCCATCGCCCCTGCCCTGCCCTGCCCTGCGCTCCCCCAGACGCGCAGCCCCCATCGCCCCTGCCCTGCCCTGCCCTGCGCTCCCCCAGACGCGCAGCCCCCATCGCCCCTGCCCTGCCCCCGCTCACCCCCAGACACACACCCCCATCGCCCCCGCCCTGCCCTGCCCCAGACACACACCCCCATCGCCCCTGCCCTGCCCTGCCCTGCCCCAGACACACACCCCCATTGCCCCTGCCCTGCCCTGCTCACCCCCAGACACACACGCCCATCACCCCTGCCCTGCCCTGCTCACCCCCAGACACACACCCCCATCGCCCCTGCCCTGCCCCCGCTCACCCCCCAGACACACACCCCCATCGCCCCTGCCCTGCCCTGCTCACCCCCAGACACACACCCCCATCGCCCCTGCCCTGCCCTGCTCACCCCCAGACACACACCCCCATCGCCCCTGCCCTGCCCTGCCCTGCCCCAGACACACACCCCCATCGCCCCTGCCCTGCCCTGCTCACCCCCAGACACACACCCCCATCGCCCCTGCCCTGCCCTGCTCACCCCCAGACACACACCCCCATCACCCCTGCCCTGCCCTGCCCTGCCCCAGACACACACCCCCATCGCCCCTGCCCTGCCCTGCCCTGCCCCAGACACACACCCCCATCGCCCCTGCCCTGCCCTGCCCTGCCCCAGACACACACCCCCATCGCCCCCGCCCTGCCCTGCCCTGCTCACCCCCCAGACACACACCCCCATCGCCCCTGCCCTGCCCTGCCCTGCCCCAGACACACACCCCCATCGCCCCCGCCCTGCCCTGCCCTGCCCCAGACACACACCCCCATCACCCCGCCCTGCCCCTGCTCACCCCGCAGACACACACCCGCATCGCCCCTGCCCTGCCCTGCCCTGCTCTGCCCCAGACACACACCCCCATCGCCCCTGCCCTGCCCCTGCTCACCCCCAGACACACCCCCCCATCACCGTGCCCTGCCCTGCCCTGCCCTGCCCCAGACACACACCCCAATCGCCCCTGCCCTGCCCTGCCCCAGACACACACCCCCATCGCCCCTGCCCTGCCCCTGCTCACCCCCAGACACACAGCCCCCATCGCCCCTGCCCTGCCCCTGCTCACCCCCAGACACACACCCCCATCGCCCCTGCCCTGCCCCTGCTCACCCCCCAGACACACACCCCCATCACCCCTGCCCTGCCCTGCCCTGCCCCAGACACACACCCCCATTGCCCCTGCCCTGCCCCAGACACACACCCCCATCACCCCTGCCCTGCCCTGCCCTGCTCACCCCCCAGACACACACCCCCATCGCCCCTGCCCTGCCCTGCCCTGCCCTGCCCCAGACACACACCCCAATCGCCCCTGCCCTGCCCTGCCCCAGACACACACCCCCATCACCCCTGCCCTGCCCCTGCTCACCCCCAGACACACACCCCCATCGCCCCTGCCCTGCCCTGCCCTGCCCCAGACACACACCCCCATCACCCCTGCCCTGCCCTGCCCTGCTCACCCCCCAGACACACACCCCCATCGCCCCTGCCCTGCCCTGCCCTGCCCCAGACACACACCCCCATCACCCCTGCCCTGCCCTGCCCTGCCCCAGACACACACCCCCATCGCCCCTGCCCTGCCCTGCTCACCCCCCAGACACACACCCCCATCACCCCTGCCCTGCCCTGCTCACCCCCAGACACACACCCCCATCACCCCTGCCCTGCCCTGCCCTGCCCCAGACACACACCCCCATCACCCCTGCCCTGCCCTGCCCTGCCCCTGCTCACCCCCCAGACACACACCCCCATCGCCCCTGCCCTGCCCTGCTCACCCCCAGACACACACCCCCATCGCCCCTGCCCTGCCCTGCCCTGCCCCAGACACACACCCCCATCGCCCCTGCCCTGCCCTGCTCACCCCCAGACACACACCCCCATCGCCCCTGCCCTGCCCTGCCCTGCCCCTGCTCACCCCCCAGACACACACCCCCATCGCCCCTGCCCTGCCCTGCTCACCCCCAGACACACACCCCCATCGCCCCTGCCCTGCCCTGCTCACCCCCAGACACACACCCCCATCGCCCCTGCCCTGCCCTGCCCTGCCCCAGACACACACCCCCATCGCCCCTGCCCTGCCCTGCCCTGCCCCAGACACACACCCCCATCGCCCCTGCCCTGCCCTGCCCTGCCTCAGACACACCCCCCCATCGCCCCGCCCTGCCCTGCCCTGCCCCAGACACACACCCCCATCGCCCCTGCCCTGCCCTGCCCTGCTCCAGACACACACCCCCATCGCCCCTGCCCTGCCCTGCTCACCCCCAGACACACACCCCCATCACCCCTGCCCTGCCCTGCTCACCCCCAGACACACACCCCCATCGCCCCTGCCCTGCCCTGCTCACCCCCAGACACACACCCCCATCGCCCCTACCCTGCCCTGCTCACCCCCAGACACACACCCCCATCGCCCCTGCCCTGCCCTGCCCTGCCCCAGACACACACCCCCATCGCCCCTGCCCTGCCCTGCCCTGCCCCAGACACACACCCCCATCACCCCTGCCCTGCCCTGCCCTGCCCTGCCCTGCCCCAGACACACACCCCCATCGCCCCTGCCCTGCCCTGCCCTGCCCCAGACACACACCCCCATCACCCCTGCCCTGCCCTGCCCTGCCCCAGACACACACCCCCATCACCCCTGCCCTGCCCTGCTCACCCCCAGACACACACCCCCATCGCCCCTGCCCTGCCCTGCCCCAGACACACACCCCCATCACCCCTGCCCTGCCCTGCTCACCCCCAGACACACACCCCCATCGCCCCTGCCCTGCCCTGCTCACCCCCAGACACACACCCCCATCGCCCCTACCCTGCCCTGCTCACCCCCAGACACACACCCCCATCGCCCCTGCCCTGCCCTGCTCACCCCCAGACACACACCCCCATCGCCCCTGCCCTGCCCTGCCCTGCCCCAGACACACACCCCCATCACCCCTGCCCTGCCCTGCCCACCCCCAGACACACACCCCCATCGCCCCTGCCCTGCCCTGCCCTGCCCCAGACACACACCCCCATCACCCCTGCCCTGCCCTGCTCACCCCCAGACACACACCCCCATCGCCCCTGCCCTGCCCTGCTCACCCCCAGACACACACCCCCATCGCCCCTGCCCTGCCCTGCTCACCCCCAGACACACACCCCCATCGCCCCTGCCCTGCCCTGCCCTGCCCCAGACACACACCCCCATCACCCCTGCCCTGCCCTGCCCACCCCCAGACACACACCCCCATCGCCCCTGCCCTGCCCTGCCCTGCCCCAGACACACACCCCCATCACCCCTGCCCTGCCCCTGCTCACCCCCAGACACACACCCCCATCGCCCCTGCCCTGCCCTGCCCTGCCCCAGACACACACCCCCATCACCCCTGCCCTGCCCCTGCTCACCCCCAGACACACACCCCCATCGCCCCGCCCTGCCCTGCCCTGCCCCAGACACACACCCCCATCACCCCTGCCCTGCCCTGCTCACCCCCAGACACACACCCCCATCGCCCCTGCCCTGCCCTGCTCACCCCCAGACACACACCCCCATCGCCCCTGCCCTGCCCTGCCCCAGACACACACCCCCATCGCCCCTGCCCTGCCCTGCTCACACCCAGACACACACCCCCATCGCCCCTGCCCTGCCCTGCCCTGCCCCAGACACACACCCCCATCGCCCCTGCCCTGCCCTGCCCTGCCCCAGACACACACCCCCATCACCCCTGCCCTGCCCTGCCCTGCCCCAGACACACACCCCCATCGCCCCTGCCCTGCCCTGCCCTGCCCCAGACACACCCCCCCATTGCCCCTGCCCTGCCCTGCCCTTTATTCCCCCAGTCCCCCCGAGCACTCGCCTGAAGCCCACCGCGGCCCCTCGCTGCGTGCACCCGTCAGTACTGCTGCCTCTGACAGTTTCCCGCCGCGGCTGCCCCCAGTGGGACTCGGTGCGGGGGCGTCACCATCTCCCGTCTTTGTCCTCACAGCTCCGGCTGCCTGCCCAGAGTCGCTGCAGACCCCGCCGTAGGTGTCTCCCCGCGTCCTGCGCTGGGTCCCCTCTGGGCAGCTGCCTGCCCTGGGACAGCGAGCGGGGCTCCACGCCTAGGGGCTAGTGGGGCGGGCTCCCAGGAGCAGGGGGCCCAGGGTGGGGAGGGGCGGAGGGCTCCCAGGAGTGGGAGTTCGGGGTTGGGGGTTTGGGCCCGGGCCGGGACAGGGTGGGGAGCGGGGGTTTGGGGTGGGGGGGTTTGGGCCCAGGGCGGAGCAGGGCGGGGAGCGGGGGGTTGCAGGTTCGGGGTTTGGGCCCAGGGCGGGTAGTGGGGGTTCGGGGCAGGGGGGTTTCGGGCCCAGGGCGGGGAGCGGGGGTTTGGGGCGGGGGGTTCGGGCTCCGGGAGGAGCAGGGCAGGGAGCGGGGGTTCGGGGTGGGGGGTTTGGGCCCAGGGCGGAGCAGGACGGGGAGCGGGGGTTCGGGGTTTGGGCCCAGGGTGGGGAGTGGGGGTTCAGGGCGGGGGGGGTTCGGGCACAGGGCAGGGAGCGGGGGTTCGGGCCGGGGGGTTCAGGCCCAGGGCGGAGCAGGGCAGGACGCGGGGGTTCGGGGCGGGGGGTTCGGGCCCCGGGCGGAGCAGAGCGGGGAGCGGGGGTTCCGGGTTCGGGGTTTGGGCCCAGGGCAGGGCGCGGGGGTTCGGGCCCCGGGCAGAGCAGGGCGGGGAGCGGGGGTTCGGGGCGGGGGGTTTGGGCCCAGGGCGGAGCAGGACGGGGAGCGGGGGTTCGGGGTTTGGGCCCAGGGTTGGGAGTGGGGGTTCAGGGCGGGGGGGTGTTTCGGGCCCAGGGCAGGGTGCAGGGGTTCGGGGCGGGGGGTTCGGGCCCCGGGCGGAGCAGGGCGGGGAGCGGGGGTTCAGGGTTTGGGCCCAGGGTGGGGAGTGGGGGTTCAGGGCGGGGGGGTTTCGGGCCCAGGGCAGGGCGCGGGGGTTCGGGGTGGGGGGTTCGGGCCCCGGGCGGAGCAGGGCGGGGAGCAGGGGTTCCGGGTTCGGGGTTTGGGCCCAGGGCAGGGCGCGGGGGTTCGGGGCGGGGGGTTTGGGCCCCGGGCGGAGCAGGGCGGGGAGCGGGGGGTTGCAGGTTCGGGGTTTGGGCCCAGGGCGGGGCGCGGGGGTTCGGGGCGGGGGGTTCGGGCCCCGGGCGGAGCAGGGCGGGGAGCAGGGGTTCCGGGTTCGGGGTTTGGGCCCAGGGCGGGGTGCGGGGGTTCAGGGCAGGGGGTTTGGGCCCCGGGCGGAGCAGGGTGGGGAGCGGGGGTTCGGGGTTTGGGCCCAGGGTGGGGCGCGGGGGTTCGGGGCGGGGGGTTCGGGCCCAGGGTGGGGAGTGGGGGTTTGGGGCGGGGGGGGTTTCGGGCCCTGGGCGGAGTAGGGCGGGGAGTGGGGGGTCGGGGCGGGGGGTTTGGGCCCCGGGCTGGGGCAGGGCGGGTAGCGGGGTTTTGGGTCGGGGGTTCGGGGCGGGGGGTTCAGGTCAGGGGTTCGGGGCGGGGGTCTCCGGACGAGGAGGGGGTCCTGGCTGCAGAGCAGGGCTTAGACCCACTGTTCCTTCCTCCCACAGGGTGTCTGAGCCCCGCCCGCTGGCCCAGGAGTCTGGCACTGGTGCGTGGGTGGGAACGCGGACCTCCGCCCTGCGGGGTGTGGGGCAGTCCCTGCTCTGCACCCCGTGCCCCCCAGCTGCCCCGCCCTCCCCACCCATCCCCCCCAACTGCCCCGGCCTCCCCACCCATCCCCTCCCCGTGCCCCCCAACTGCCCTGCCCTCCCCACCCATCCCCCCCAACTGCCCCGGCCTCCCCACCCATACCCTCCCCGTGCCCCCCAACTGCCCCACCCTCCGCTACCCATCCCCTCACCCCGCCCTCCAACTGCCCTGCCCCTCCCACCCTCCCCGTGCCCCCCAAGTGCCCCGCCCCTCCTGCCTCTCCCCTCCTGCCCCTTCCCGTGCCCCCAACTGCCCTGCCCTCCCATTCCCATTCCCTCACCTGCCCCACCCTCCCCACCCATCCCCTCCCAGTGCCCCCAACTGCCCCACCCACCCATCCCCTCCCCCTCACTGCTACGTCCCACCCTCCCCTCCCCTCCCGTGCCCACCCGTGTCTCTAACCCCCCTGTCTCTCAGCAGACGGGGACAGCCACGGGAGCTACGTGAACCTCCGTGAGTGCTGGGGGGGCCGGGCACGGGGGGGGCACCGCACCCCAAGTCCTGGCACGCGGCCGGCCGGGCACGGGGGAGCCTGCAAGGGCGCTGTAGAGGGGACGGGAGGGGAGGGGCAGGGGGTGGGGCTCTCTGACCCCCGTGGGGCTGGCACCTCAGGCCGGCTCTGCCCCCCGTGGGGCTGGCACCTCAGGCCGGCTCTCCCCACAGGCTCGCAGGAGGAGTATGAGAATGTGGAGCGAACCGAGCGCACAAGTGAGCGAGATGCGAACTGCGGCGCCCTGCCCCACTGCTCTGCTCCCCACAGACACCCTGCCCCTTGCCCTGTCCCACAGAGACCCTGCCCCACTGCCCTGCCCCACAGAGACCCTGCCCCACTGCCCCGCCCCACTGCTCTGCTCCCCACAGAGACCCTGCCCCTTGCCCTGTCCCACAGAGGCCCTGCCCCACTGCCCTGCCCCACGGAGACCCTGCCCCACTGCCCTGCCCCACTGCTCTGCTCCCCACAGAGACCCTGCCCCCTGCCCTGCCCCACAGAGACCCTGCCCCACTGCCCCGCCCCACTGCTCTGCTCCCCACAGAGACCCTGCCCCCTGCCCTGTCCCACAGAGACCCTGCCCCACTGCCCTGCCCCACAGAGACCCTGCCCCACTGCCCCGCCCCACTGCTCTGCTCCCCACAGAGACCCTGCCCCTTGCCCTGTCCCACAGAGACCCTGCCCCACTGCCCTGCCCCACAGAGACCCTGCCCCACTGCCCCGCCCCACTGCCCTGTCCCACAGAGACCCTGCCCCACTGCCCTGCCCCACAGAGACCCTGCCCCACTGCCCCGCCCCACTGCTCTGCTCCCCACAGAGACCCTGCCCCCTGCCCTGTCCCACAGAGACCCTGCCCCACTGCCCTGCCCCACAGAGACCCTGCCCCACTGCCCCGCCCCACTGCTCTGCTCCCCACAGAGACCCTGCCCCCTGCCCTGTCCCACAGAGACCCTGCCCCACTGCCCTGCCCCACTGCTCTGCTCCCCACAGAGACCCTGCCCCACTGCCCTGCCCCACTGCTCTGCTCCCCACAGAGACCCTGCCCCTTGCCCTGCCCCACTGCCCTGCCCCACAGAGACCCTGCCCCACTGCCCCGCCCCACTGCTCTGCTCCCCACAGAGACCCTGCCCCCTGCCCTGTCCCACAGAGACCCTGCCCCACTGCCCTGCCCCACAAAGACCCTGCCCCACTGCCCCGCCCCACTGCTCTGCTCCCCACAGAGACCCTGCCCCCTGCCCTGTCCCACAGAGACCCTGCCCCACTGCCCTGCCCCACTGCTCTGCTCCCCACAGAGACCCTGCCCCCTGCCCTGCCCCACAGAGACCCTGCCCCACTGCCCCGCCCCACTGCTCTGCTCCCCACAGAGACCCTGCCCCCTGCCCTGTCCCACAGAGACCCTGCCCCACTGCCCTGCCCCACTGCTCTGCTCCCCACAGAGACCCTGCCCCTTGCCCTGCCCCACTGCCCTGCCCCACAGAGACCCTGCCCCACTGCCCCGCCCCACTGCTCTGCTCCCCACAGAGACCCTGCCCCCTGCCCTGTCCCACAGAGACCCTGCCCCACTGCCCTGCCCCACAAAGACCCTGCCCCACTGCCCCGCCCCACTGCTCTGCTCCCCACAGAGACCCTGCCCCCTGCCCTGTCTCACAGAGACCCTGCCCCACTGCCCTGCCCCACAGAGACCCTGCCCCACTGCCCCGCCCCACTGCTCTGCTCCCCACAGAGACCCTGCCCCTTGCCCTGTCCCACAGAGACCCTGCCCCACTGCCCCGCCCCACTGCCCTGTCCCACAGAGACCCTGCCCCACTGCCCTGCCCCACAGAGACCCTGCCCCACTGCCCCGCCCCACTGCTCTGCTCCCCACAGAGACCCTGCCCCCTGCCCTGTCCCACAGAGACCCTGCCCCACTGCCCTGCCCCACAGAGACCCTGCCCCACTGCCCCGCCCCACTGCTCTGCTCCCCACAGAGACCCTGCCCCCTGCCCTGTCCCACAGAGACCCTGCCCCACTGCCCTGCCCCACTGCCCTGCCCCACTGCTCTGCTCCCCACAGAGACCCTGCCCCACTGCCCTGCCCCACAGAGACCCTGCCCCACTGCCCCGCCCCACTGCTCTGCTCCCCACAGAGACCCTGCCCCGTGCCCTGTCCCACAGAGACCCTGCCCCACTGCCCTGCCCCACAAAGACCCTGCCCCACTGCCCCGCCCCACTGCTCTGCTCCCCACAGAGACCCTGCCCCCTGCCCTGTCCCACAGAGACCCTGCCCCACTGCCCTGCCCCACTGCTCTGCTCCCCACAGAGACCCTGCCCCCTGCCCTGCCCCACAGAGACCCTGCCCCACTGCTCTGCTCCCCACAGAGACCCTGCCCCCTGCCCTGTCCCACAGAGACCCTGCCCCACTGCCCTGCCCCACTGCTCTGCTCCCCACAGAGACCCTGCCCCTTGCCCTGCCCCACTGCCCTGCCCCACAGAGACCCTGCCCCACTGCCCCGCCCCACTGCTCTGCTCCCCACAGAGACCCTGCCCCCTGCCCTGTCCCACAGAGACCCTGCCCCACTGCCCTGCCCCACAAAGACCCTGCCCCACTGCCCCGCCCCACTGCTCTGCTCCCCACAGAGACCCTGCCCCCTGCCCTGCCCCACAGAGACCCTGCCCCACTGCCCCGCCCCACTGCTCTGCTCCCCACAGAGACCCTGCCCCCTGCCCTGCCCCACAGAGACCCTGCCCCACTGCCCCGCCCCACTGCTCTGCTCCCCACAGAGACCCTGCCCCACTGCCCTGCCCCACAGAGACCCTGCCCCACTGCCCCGCCCCACTGCTCTGCTCCCCACAGAGACCCTGCCCCCTGCCCTGTCCCACAGAGACCCTGCCCCACTGCCCTGTCCCACTGCTCTGCTCCCCACAGAGACCCTGCCCCACTGCCCTGCCCCACTGCTCTGCTCCCCACAGAGACCCTGCCCCTTGCCCTGCCCCACTGCCCTGCCCCACAGAGACCCTGCCCCACTGCCCCGCCCCACTGCTCTGCTCCCCACAGAGACCCTGCCCCACTGCCCTGCCCCACAGAGACCCTGCCCCACTGCCCCGCCCCACTGCTCTGCTCCCCACAGAGACCCTGCCCCCTGCCCTGTCCCACAGAGACCCTGCCCCACTGCCCTGCCCCACTGCTCTGCTCCCCACAGAGACCCTGCCCCCTGCCCTGTCCCACAGAGACCCTGCCCCACTGCCCTGCCCCACAAAGACCCTGCCCCACTGCCCCGCCCCACTGCTCTGCTCCCCACAGAGACCCTGCCCCCTGCCCTGTCCCACAGAGACCCTGCCCCACTGCCCTGCCCCACAGAGACCCTGCCCCACTGCCCCGCCCCACTGCTCTGCTCCCCACAGAGACCCTGCCCCTTGCCCTGTCCCACAGAGACCCTGCCCCACTGCTCTGCTCCCCACAGAGACCCTGCCCCACTGCCCTGCCTCACTGCCCTGCCCCACTGCTCTGCTCCCCACAGAGACCCTGCCCCCTGCCCTGTCCCACAGAGACCCTGCCCCACTTCCCTGCCCCACTGCTCTGCTCCCCACAGAGACCCTGCCCCCTGCCCTGCCCCACAGAGACCCTGCCCCACTGCCCCGCCCCACTGCTCTGCTCCCCACAGAGACCCTGCCCCACTGCCCTGCCCCACAGAGACCCTGCCCCACTGCCCCGCCCCACTGCTCTGCTCCCCACAGAGACCCTGCCCCCTGCCCTGTCCCACAGAGACCCTGCCCCACTGCCCTGCCCCACTGCTCTGCTCCCCACAGAGACCCTGCTCCACTGCCCTGCCCCACTGCTCTGCTCCCCACAGAGACCCTGCCCCCTGCCCTGTCCCACAGAGACCCTGCCCCACTGCCCTGCCCCACAAAGACCCTGCCCCACTGCCCCGCCCCACTGCTCTGCTCCCCACAGAGACCCTGCCCCCTGCCCTGTCCCACAGAGACCCTGCCCCACTGCTCTGCTCCCCACAGAGACCCTGCCCCACTTCCCTGCCCCACTGCTCTGCTCCCCACAGATACCCTGCCCCTTGCCCTGTCCCACAGAGACCCTGCCCCACTGCCCTGCTCCCCACAGAGACCCTGCCCCACTGCCCTGCCCCACTGCTCTGCTTCCCACAGAGACCCTGCCCCCTGCCCTGTCACACAGAGACCCTGCCCCACTGCCCTGCCTCACTGCCCTGTCCTAGCGCTCTGCCCCCCACAGAAACCCTGCCCCACTGCCCTGCCCCACTGCTCTGCCCCCACAGACACCCTGCCCACTGCCCTACCTCCACAGACACCCTGCCCACACAGAGATCCTGCCCTCCTGTCCTGCCCCACTACCCTGCCCCCCAGAGACCCTGCCCCACTGTCCTGCTTCCCCACAGAGACCCTGCCCCTGTCCTGCTCCCTCACAGAGACCCTGCCCCGCCTGCTTGCCCACAGAGACCCTGCCCCACAGAGACCCTGCCCCACTGCCCTGCCCCCACAGAGACCCTGCCTCTGTAATGTGGGAGGTGTTCCTGGGCACGGCCGAGAGGCCAAACCAGGGCAAACTGCTTCACGCAGGGCCACTGCCAGCCCCAGGCTGGGGCCCTCCGCTGTAAGGCACCAAGCCCCTCACACGGGCACCTCCGCGGGCACCTGGCCAGCCAGGAGTCACAGCAGCCGTTCCCTCACCACTCCAGCCCCCTGGTGTCGCAGCCAGTCCCCTCCCTAGCCAGAGGAGAGGTTACGAAAACCACTCGCACCAGATCCCCAGAGGTGCTTCCAGCCCCACAGGCCCGGCTGGGTCAGTGTGCACCTCCGATCTCACCCCAGGGGCACGCTGGGCCCGTCCTTTGGCAGCTAACAGCTAGCGGGCTACTAAGAAAAGAGAGAGCGAGCAGCTGAAGGGTACAATTGTTAAAGCACTCGACTTCCATAGGCCAGTCACACAGGTCTGGGTGCAGGCTGCAGCAGGTGGAACGGCCGCTCTCTGACCCGTCTCTGGAGTACGTCCTCTGCTGGGACGGGTCAGCGACCCTCCCGGCCCAGCTCATAGCAGAGATGTTCCCCGCACACGTGATGAGCTGGAGCGAAGGCAAACGGGAGGGCCCCCTGTGATGGGGTTCTGGGGTCCCCCAAGCTCTGCACCCCGGCCGTAGGCAGGAGAGTCTCTCACTTAGCAGCAGGACAGCGGGTTTATTAGCCGACAGGACACAGCATCGTACAGAGGAGTCAGTGCAGCCGGCAGAGACAGCCAGTCCCATCCATGTTGGGGAGAGGAGGCCCCGAAGGGCCCCCAGAGCTGGGGCCTGGCCCCCTCCTTTGTCTTTCTCTCCCTCAGCCCAGACTAACTGCTTCCAACTCCCAGTTCCAATTCAAACCCCTCAGGCTTCACCTCCTCCTTTGTCTGCAGTACAAAGGTGTTACCTGGTTGTCAGGGTTACCCTCAGCAGGAGCCCCCCACCCTGTGTGAGCCACACACACACACACACACAGGTATCCCCCACTCCGTCACACCCCCTTACGCCCTTGCCCAGGCGGGGGGACTCCGGGAAGCACGGCTGAGCTGAAGCCTGTCACATGGGCAGCTCGCCTGCCCATGTCCTTTTTGGGCAGTCAGCCATGGCCTGTCTGCTGGCGAGCACCGTCCCAGCCAGACTCCTCAGGGCCGCGGGCACCCGATGAGGTCCTGCCCTGCCGTGTGCGGCCTCGCCTGCCTGGAGCAGTCCCGGGCACCGCAGGGCTCGCGACAGGCTGTGCCGTGCTCCCTGAGACGCGTTCGTGGGCCAGGCCCTCTTCTTCGCACCTGCAGCTTCGGGGGCCGCCCCGCCCCCCGTGGCCTCGTCAGCCAGCGCATAGTGGAGTTGTCTCCCATTGGGTATGGGACTGTGGCTGGGTTGTGGTGATGCAGACTAATGGGGCTACCTCTGGGGGCCGTTCCCAGCGGGGCGCCAGGCCTCCTCTTGTCCCCAGAGACTAACGTGTCAATCGCAGCCCGGACGTGCAGCGCCCCATATGCAAATGGCACAGACCTCTGAGCAGCGTGAACAGGCCCAGTGATTCGCCAGCTCCCAGCAGACACCCCGCTCGGCCGGAGCCCTGCTGCAGACCTGGGCCGGTGCTTGCAGTATTGGTTCTCACGTTAATTTTAAAAGCCAATCACCGTCCCATACACAGACCCTGCCCCACACAACCCCGCCCCTCCCCTGCCCCCCACATGCCATGACCAAGCCCTCTTCCCAGCCCACAGCATCTCACCCACTTCTCCGCCTTGTGCTTTGCAGGTGCAGCAGAGAAGGACAAGGAGTACCTGTGAGTGGGGTTTTGGGGGGGCTGCAGGGTTGGGGCACAGGATGAGCCAGGGGCTCTCAGAGCCCTGGGGTGTGCTCAGGGCCAGAGCCCTTCCTGAGCACATTCCCTGGTGGGTAAGGGGGGGCTGCCCCACACCCCCACACCCTCTGCTCCCCACATCCGCAGGATGCTGCTTCCATCGGCCGCCCACAGGCCCAGAGCTCCGCAGCAGAAAGGCCCCCGTCACCAGGAGGGTAAGTGCAGTGGGGCGCCAGGCTCCCTCCAGTGTGTGTGTGCGCGCATGCATTTTGCCTGCATGATATGTGAGGGTCTGTGTTGTGATGTGCATGTATTTGTGTGTGCAGTGTACACACGCCTGTGTGTGTTTGTTACGCTTACGAGCTGCACCTGGGCTCTTCCTCAGGGGAGAAGCAGTTAGTCTGTGCTCTCAGACACCCACCCACACACCCTCCCAGTCGATATTCCCGCTCTGTCGCTCGCTTTCAATAGTCGGCCAAGCCAATGCTGGACGGGGCTGGCCTGGGACCTTGCTTCGTCAGCCAGGGCGGAGAGCCCAGTGGATGGGGCTGACGGACCCAAACCCTGGGCAGAGCCGTGCCATCCTAGGGCTGTTTTCGTGCCCTGGGATGGGTGGGGTTTGCACCGTTGGGGAGCGCTCTTTGCTCAAGACCCTTCTCATCACTTGTCCCCTCCTGCTGCTTTGAGCGCTGCTTCCTCCTCCTGCCTCAGCAGTGAGCCCCTTCTCGCCCCGGGGTCTGCCCAGGTCCCTCCCTGCCCCAGCTGGTGAGGGGCTCACACACGTCCCACTCGTGCGACGGGGCGGTCACGAGCAGCGTTGGACAGAACTGTCGAGTTAGTTTTAGTTCACCCTCAGCTACAGGTAAACAATTCCCACGTAGGCCTAGATCCCAGCCTCGGCTGGAGTGGGCGCTAACGGAAGGAGAACGTGCTAGTGCCCCTAGGCTGGGGGCGCCTTCCCCCCGGCGAGGAACCCCCAGGTGGCAGGCTCTTGGGTTGGCAGGCTCCCTGTGGGGGCAGCGGGGGTGGTTCCTGAGCTCTGCTGCTGGCAGCCGGGCTGGGGTCCTGTGTTCATGCCCCTTCGGCCCAGAGGAGTGCAACTCTGGCCCTGGCCCTGGCCCTCAGTACCTGCGCTCCGTCAGCTGGCACCAGGTGACTCCGCCCTGCCAGCGTGAGCACAGGTGTTGGTTTCACGCGCATGTACAAGGGTGACTACACAAGGACGGGGCAGTGGGTGTGCGTTGCTCCAGCCTGTGCCTGGCTCTCCCGGCTCACCCGCAGGCCCCCCCCTCTCCCCACAGGTGAAGACGTTTCCTACGTGAACATGGAGGACAAGGAGCCGAAACCCTGTGAGAGCTCTCGCCCCCACCCTGTGCCATTGCCTCTCCACGCCCCCGGGTTCCCGGCCACTGTCTGGCCTGGGGGGTGCCCTGCCCCCAGTGCCATCAGCCCCGCTCTTGCTGCTGGGCTGTGGCAGCCGAAGCCCACCCCGCCCGTGTCCCCAGGCAGATGGCACACAGAGCTCCTGCGCCTCTCTGCCAGGCTGCGTGTGGGCACACCGTTCTCTCCCTCGCAGCTGCGCTGGACATGCAGAAGGCCGACTATGACTACGTCAACGTGCCGTAGCGCCGCAGGGATGGGGACCAGACGCCTCCCCCTCTTCCCCCGTCGGGACCCACCCACGCGCCCTACTTCCCACAGCCCCAGCCCGTGGGAGCCAGTCCCCCCCGCCGGCTTGGCTTGGCCAGCGTGGCCCCTTGCAGCTGAGGCGTTGCGGAGGCCATGGGTGGGAGGGGCCGAGGCTGGGACGAGACCCCTCGTCTCCCCCACGCCGAGCTCTGCCACAGCCTTGCCCCTTGCTTGGGGGCTTGTAAATACTTTGTGTGTAATAAACTTTGGGGGAACCAGGAGGCCACCCCAGCCCACCCTGCCTTCAGACCCTGCCTGTCTGCCCGGGGCCAAGGGGTGTGCGTACCTGGGGGTGTGAGCTGCCCCGATGGCGTCTGTCTCAGCTACGGCGTTCCCACCCTCAGCCAAGGGGAGGGAAGCCGACTTGCCTTATGCCTGGGGTGGCCCTGCTCTGCTCCCCTGCTCTTCAGCCCCCAGCATGGACCCCCAGGGTCATCTCCCCAACGCCCATTGCCCCAGAACCCTGCCTCATGGTTATGCCTCTTTCCCACCTCTTGACTCCCAGTTTCCCCACTGCCCCCCAGCCCCTCCCTGGTGGGCTCCCGCCTCGTGCTCCCACACGCCTTTGGGCTCTGCCCTTGGAAAATCCAGCCTGGGCAGGAGCACAAGGCCGGAACCTGCCAGGAGGGGCTGGGGATGTCAGGCTCAGGGGGCTGCCGGCAGGGACACGGGTGTGATGGAGTGGGGGATACCTGCGTGTGTGTGAGTGGCTCACAGAGGGTGTGGGGCTCCTGCTGAGGGTAACCCTGACAACCAGGTAACACCTTTGTACTGCAGACAAAGGAGGAGGTGGAGCCTGAGGGGTTTAAATTGGAACTGGGAGTTGGAAGCAGTGAGTCTGGGCTGAGGGAGAGAGAGACAAAGGAGGGGGCCAGGCCCTGGCTATGGGGGCCCCTCGGGGCCTCCTCTCCCCAACATGGATTGAACTGGCTGTCTCTGCCTGCTGTACTGACTCCTCTGTATGATGCTGTGTCCTGTTGGCTAATAAACCTGCTGTTTTCCTGCTGAGTGAGAGACTCTCCTGCCTGCGGACAGGGTGCAGAGCTTGGGGGACCCCAGAACCCCATCACACTGGTGTCAGAAGTGGGATGTTCTGCACCCCGATGATGGAGCATCCAGCAGTAAGTGACCGGGGCCCTGGAAGAAGTGGGGCCTGCGAGACCCAGGTGTGCTGAAAGGCAGTGAGGTGCAGTCCCCAAGGCGGAGGGGCCTGCGGCCGAACCCAAGCAACTGCGGTTGTGGTCCTCGAGAGGGGGTGTCACACCCGAGGAGGGGTTACTCCTGGGAATCTGTTGGAGTCGGTCCCAGAGGGTGGAGGGGCCAAGAGCCCAACCCCCAGGAACAAGTGACCCCTGAGAAGGCTGACGCTAAATGAGTCCTTCCCAAGACAGGGTGCTCATGGTCCCTGAGAGCGGGTGTCACACTGAAGAAGGGGTTCCGCTGGGAGTCTGTTGGAGTCGGTCCCAGAGGGCGGAGGGGCCTATGGCCTAACCCCGGGCAGCTTGTGACCCGCAAGAAGCCTGGCACACTGAAGGGATTCTTCCAGGAATCGTGGGGTGCAGAGGGCATCAACCTGAGAGCCTGCAACCACGCTGATCAACTCCGCTGTAAAGTGGCAGCACCTGAAAACCGAATCGAGATTAAAAAAGCTGGACAAGGCAGCATGGATGTGCAGTGGCGAAGCTGAGGGCTGGGGAGAATCCTGCAGAGGTGAGCCCGAATCGGGGCAGGGAACCCTGGACTGCCTGGAGCTCTAAACCGAGTGGCCTGCCGCAGCTCAAGGAGGGAAGGAGCGATTCCAACCCATCATCTACTAGTGGCCAAGACAGACCTGCGAAGAGTTTTCCAGGCCTGGGCCGAGGAAGGTGCCTGTGTGTCTGTGCAGGAAAGCAGCTTGTCCACTGGGAATGGCAAGTTGTCTGTGAGAGAAGCTGCTTCACCTTCTGTGTGTGTGTGGAGACCAGCCGGGGGGCTGGGACAAAGGAGAAAGTGTCTCCCATTGTCTGTCTGTGTTGAACAGCAGCAGCAGCAGCCTGGGAAGAGCGCAAAGCCTGCGTTTGGAAAAGGTGCCAATGAGGAAACTAGCCCATTGTCTGAGGAAGATTCCCCAGCCTGGGGTGGCTGGAGAAGGATCCACCAGAAAAAAGCATTCCAGGTGTGACTCTGAATCCAGCCATGGGGGCTGGAACAGAGGGAATGGCTCTGGGATGGGCAGTGGTATCCCTGCTAAGGACACTGGTCCTTGGTGCAAGAAAAGTGCTTCTGCTTCTGGGGAAGTGAATCCTTTGCCTGAGCCTGTGGGGGCTCCAGATGGAGCCAAGATCCCAGAGCTGGATCTAAGAGCAGCTAAAGCCCAGATGGGAAGTGGGCCTACCTCTGTGTCTCTCAGGGGGGATGATGCTTTAACTCGGTCTGATCCAGTTAGTATCATCAGGGAATCCCAGAGACCAGACGATTCTGGTACTTGTTCTTTGCCTGATGCTGAGGTGTTACTGGGAGGGGTGAGAGGACTCTGTCCTTCCAGAGTCATCCTCTCGCCAGGACACAAAAACAGACGGGCAATGGAGTTACGCTGACTGATGAAGATAAAGGAGCTGGTAGCAGAAGGGAGGAAAGGGACCCTAACCTTCTGTCCGGTGGTACTGGCTGTCTGCCTGGAGGGGGATTACGTGGGAATCTGCCTAATGGGCCAGAAGTGATCCTGGGTGTAGGTAAACCCCAGGAGCTGGTTGTGGCTCAAGGGAGCAGTGCCCCCGTGGAGGCAGACAGGGGTGAGTTATTGTTTGGGGAAGCTCTTAAGGAAAAGAATTTCCCTGAAACTTTTCCTGACCCGTCTGTGGGGACTGCAGAAAATGGGAGTGAGGTGAAGGAGAGTAAACAGAAAAGGTGCATGTCTGTAAAAGCCAGAGCAGCCCTTTGCCTGGGGAGAAGTTTGTTTCAGCCCCTGATGGCCAGGACCTGCCTGAGTGTGAAACCACTGGCTGTGCTCTGCAAGGGTCCAAAGCAGACAGTGTAAAAGTTTCTCAGGAATTGGAAGCTGGTGCAAGTAAAGTAAAAACTATCAGGGAATGTGAGCAGCCCTGTGAGAACCAAGTAAAACAGCTGCACAGCCAGTCTCTGTAGGATGCAGGAGAGCACCAGCAATTCCCCATCTCCAGATGGTGAAAACACTTATATTCTCATACTGGATTCAACTTCTAATTCCATGGGGAGGCAATAGTTGAAGGTGGAAGGATGAAGGAGCTGTGGGCCTGGTGGGCCAGTAAGGGATAAACAGGAATTCCTTCATGTGGATTCTGCGTCTGGGACTCACAAAACAACTCTCAAAAAGCAGTTTGGTTTGCAAATTTCCAGACTGGCTGGGAGGGGGCCGTCTCCCTAAGATCATCAATGGCCCAGCTCTTGTTAAAAGGGAGGGCACAGCCAGAAAGATCAGATTTCCACCCCAGGGGGCAAGGGAGAAGATTAGAACTTGATGGTGCTAAGAAAGGCCTCAGCCATTTATCCCCAAAATACCAGATTCTCAAGGATGTTGCACAAAGGTTGTGGTCTACCAAAGAGCAACGTAAATGTGCAGTTGCAATGGGTTTGTTCTGTAACTCACGCTGACTGCTGTAACCAAGGGGTGCTGCTACCAAAAGCTGTAGAATTGTACCATGTACTGAAGGTTTGAAAAGAGCCGTGTGACATAATGACATTGATGTAGAAGCATAAATTGTATGTTAAAGAAGTCTGTAACTCTAAAATGTCACCATTGTTCCCTGTAACTAGTCTTGCAACCTCTCACATGAGGAGAAACATTCCAAACCTATTGTGTGGCATGGAAGGGGAAACTGAGGCACACAGCCATTGTGGTGGTCTGGCTAAATGCCAAGGGTGGAAGCATTTGTACCCTCTTTTACTGGACTGTAACTGAATTCCAAACATTGGCCGGAGCAGCTGTATGGGCTGGTGGTCAAACAGGGCACGGCCCAGACCAGAAAAGAACTATTTAATTTGTTGGTGCTGCAGCATCTGTATGGGCTCTGCCTGCCCAACTTGAGAACGTGGCTAACGGACCGGGGCTGAAGCAGGGAGACCGACCAGCCTGAGGGAACTAAAGGGACTTGTCCGGCTGCATCACATAAAAAGGGCCAATACCAAGCTCCTAAGTTGGAGCCTCCCCCAGCAGGATTATGACATGGAGGTGGTGCACATCAAGGGAAGAACAGAGGGTACAGCTGATGCCCGATCACAAGGGAAGGGCCCCGAACTTCCCCAGGTCACTGGCTGAGTGACCCCGCTCAGTTCGGTCTGGAAGGGGGGAGAGATGTGATGGAGTGGGGGATACCTGCGTGTGTGTGAGTGGCTCACAGAGGGTGTGGGGCTCCTGCTGAGGGTAACCCTAACAACCAGGTAACACCTTTGTACTGCAGACAAAGGAGGAGGTGGAGCCTGAGGGGTTTAAATTGGAACTGGGAGTTGGAAGCAGTGAGTCTGGGCTGAGGGAAAAAGAGACAAAGAAGGGGGCCAGGCCCTGGCTATGGGGGCCCCTCGGGGCCTCCTCTCCCCAACATGGATTGAACTGGCTGTCTCTGCCGGCTGCACTGACTCCTCTGTATGATGCTGTGTCCTGTTGGCTAATAAACCTGCTGTTTTCCTGCTGAGTGAGAGACTCTCCTGCCTGCGGACAGGGTGCAGAGCTTGGGGGACCCCAGAACCCCATCACAACGGGATAAGGTCGTCAAACTGCCTTGGGGGCGCAGTGAGTTCCCAGAGGGGAAAGGGGCTGAGACAACATCATGAGAGCAAAGGGGGTCTAGGGGCACGTGGATGGGTACAGGCAGGAGACAGCCATGGACTTCCAGCCCTGAGTGCTCTTAGCTCTGTCTGGCCCTGGGGGACCCCCTTCTGTGCGGCAGCCCATCTGGAGGGGCCGCTCTCTGCCCATGGGACCCAGGCTCCTGGGCCTGCCCTCAGATGCCTCCGCCTGAGGACCGCTGAGCCCATGCGGGTGCTCCCCCTTCTGCCAGTGAAGGGCCCCAGGTCTTGGCTCGCAGAAAGCAGGAGACAGCCTGCTGGGAGCTGGCTGGGCGTGGCTGAGCTGGGGGCTGCTGTTGCTCAGTGTCACAGGAGGGGTTTCTGGTCACAGCTGGAGAAATCAGCCCAGGGTGTCTTTGCTCTAAACTGGGCCCCTTACAGCCCAGGCTGGGATTTCCTCCTTGCTAAGGCAAATCCAACCAGCCACCACAGCACTTCTGCCAGCCCCACTGGCCAGCCAGCGGCCACGCGAGCAACCCACAGACTGCCCAGCCGCTGCACCAGCCCAGCCCAGCCCAGCAACCCCAAAGTCAGGTGAGAGGTTCTTGAAAGTTTTCCCAAGCCGCCTGCAGGGACCGGTCGTGAGGTGATTGAGAATGATGAGGAGGAGAGCTGCTTATCAGTAGAAAGCAGCCGTTTGTCTGGGGAGAAGTTTGTCTCAGTTCCTGATGGCCAGGACCAGCCTGAGCGTGAGACTGCTGGCTGTGCGCTGGAAGGGTCCGCAGCAGGTCGTGTAAAGGTTCCTTAGGAGCCAGGTAAGATGGAAGTGGTGAGGCAATGTGAGCAGCCTTGTGAGAATCGAGTGACAGGATGTGAGCAGCCTACTGGGAGCTCAGCGCTGTGCCAGGCTGGTGGTGTAAGAGAACCGAATGGGTCTTAGGTTCAGAGGAGAGATTGTGTGGAGCGGAACAGCTGCACACCCAGTCTCTGTAGGATGCAGGGGAGGGCCAGCAGTCCCCATCTCCTGACACTGGAAACACTGGCACTCCTACCGAACCAGAACACTACGACTGGAAGAGACCTCGAGAGGCCATCGAGTCCAGCCCCCTGCCCTCTTGCAGGACCAAGCACTGCCCACATCATCCCCGACAGGTGTCTGTCTAACCTGCTGTTAAGTATCTCCGATGATGGAGGTTCCACAATGCTCCCCAGGCAATTTATTCCACTGTTCAACCACCCTGGCAGTTAGGAAGTTTTTGCTAATGTCCAGCTTAAGCTTCCCTTGCTGCAGTTTAAGCCCACTGCTCCTTGTCCTGTCCTCAGAGGCCAAGGAGAACAATTTTACTCCCTCTTTGTAACCCTCTTTGAGGTACTTGAAAACCGCCATCATGTCCCCTCTGAGTCTTCTCTTTTCTAAACTAAACAAGCCCAGTTCTTTCAGTCATTCCTCAGAGCTCCTGTTCTCTAGACCTTTCATCATTATTGTTGCTCTTCTCTGGACCTTTTCCAATTTCTCCACATCCTTCTTGAACTGCAGTGCCCAGAACTGGACACAGTACACCGAGGCCTAACCAGCGCAGAGCAGAGCGGAAGAATGGCTCTCGTGTCTTGCCCACAACACACCTGTTAATGCATCCTAGAATCATGTTTGCTTTTTTGGCAACAGCATCACACTGTTGACATATTTAGCTTGTGGTCCGCTATAACCCCTAGATCACTTTCCGTAGTACTCCTTCCTAGACAGCCATTGCCCATTCTATATGTAAGAGGCTGATTGCTCCTTCCCAAGTGGAGCACTTTGCATTTGTCCTTATTAAACTTCATCCTGTTTACCTCAGACCATTTCTCCTGTTTCTCCAGATCATTTTGAATTCTGACCCTCTCCTCCAAAGCAGTTACAACCCCTCCCAGCGTGGTATCTGCAAACATACTAAGTGTATTCTCTCTGCCAATATTGAAATTGTTGATGAACATATTGAATAGAACTGGTCCCAAAACAGGTCCCTGCGGAACCCCACTTGTTATGGCCTTTCAGCAAGACTGTAAACCATGAAGAACTACTCTGAGTATAACGGTTATCCAGCCAGCTTTGCACCCACCTTACACTAGCCCCATCTAAGTTGTGTTTGCCTAGTGTACTGATAAGAAGATCATGGGAGACTGTGTTACACGCCTTGTAGAAGTCTAGGTATACCACATCCACTGTCTGTCCCTTATCCGTATGACTTGCTATCCTGTCAAAGAGAGCTATCAGATTGGTCTGGCATGATTTGTTCTTTACAAATCCATGGGCTCCACTCCTGATTCCAAGCAGAAGCAGAAGGTGGCGGTGGAAGGACAAAGGAGCTGTGGGCCTGGAGGGCCAGTAAGGGTTAAACAGGAATTTCTTCATGTGGATTCTGCATTTCAGACTCACAGACCAGCCTTGAGAAAGCAGGGTGGTGTCTGTGAAAAATGCAAATTTCCAGACTCAGTGGGGAGGGGTGCCTTGTTAGCAATCAAGGATCCCTTAGCCGTGGTTAGAAGGGAGCGCGCAAGGATTTCTACCCCACGTCAAGAGGGGAGGTTAGCACTTGATGGCGCAAATTTAGCCCTAAAATACCAGAGTTCCAAGGAGGTTCAGCGGTGGTTGTGGTATAACAAAGAGCAATGTAAATGTACAATTGCAATGAAATTGTTCTTGCTACTGAAGTTCGTGGCTGTAAGGGATGTGTCGCTGTTACCAAAGGCTGTAAAACCGTACAATATACATGATGGCTGGAAAGAATCATGTACCGTGTTGGCACGGATGTATAAGCACAAATTGTACGAAAAGAGACTTTGAAACTCTGAAATTTCAGTTGTTGCCTGCACCCAGTTTGTGGCTGCCCACATGAGGAAGCATTCCAAACCTACTGTGTAGTCGGGTGGCTTTTCTGAACGGTGCTCAAAAGTCCAGTCTGCTCTGTTTGATATTAATCACCTTGGCTGCCTGTGTGTGCTCTCTTTGGACAACAGTGCAGACCCT
The DNA here is from genome assembly GCF_033958435.1 of Carettochelys insculpta. Lineage (NCBI taxonomy): Eukaryota > Metazoa > Chordata > Testudines > Carettochelyidae > Carettochelys > Carettochelys insculpta. The sequence continues at coordinate 126,919,860 of NC_134142.1, read as the reverse complement.
GCAGTTAGCCAACACTGCAGACCTCAGAGAGCCCCTGAGAACCACAAACCAGGCAAGGTACGAAGGCACTGGAAGCAGGTTTTACGTCACCGATGTATGGTCTCTAACCCACCGCCCCGGGCTCCTAGATTAGGTGTCTACGGTTTTATATTGGTGCATACATATGCCACAACAACGGCCTCGGTTTATTTTCAGGGGGCCAGAATGCTCCAAAACTGTCCCCTAAGCCAGGTGATACATTCAGGCTGTGTCTACACTGGCCAAAAACTTTGAAATGGCCCTTTTGAAGTTTACTAATGAAGCATATTCAGCACCTCATTAGCATGCGGGCGGCTGTGGCACTTCAAAATTGACGCGGCTCATCCCGACGGGGCTCCTTTTCAAAAGGACCCGGCTACTTCAAAGTCCCCTTATTCCTATGAGCAGATGGGAATAAGGGGATTTTGAAGTAGCCAGCGTCCTTTCGAAAAGGAGCCCTGTCTGGACAAGCCGTGTGGCAGCGAGCCGTGTCAATTTCGAAGTGCCGCGGCTGCCCGCATGCTAATGAGGCGCTGAATATGCATTTCAGCGCTTCATTAGTAAACTTCGAAACGGCCATTTGCATGGCCATTTTGAAGTTTTTGGCTAGTGTAGACGTAGCCTCAGTGTAACATACATTTTATACTCAGGTACAAACAAGTTACATAGACGTTACGTATCCAGGTACAACCCCCCTACCTGTAATACATCGACACCCCCAGCGTAACCAGATCTACCCATTAACTTGGGGATAGTGGTGGTACCATCAAAACAACACGATCCATCATGTTGTCATTACAAGCTGCTCCTGCCCTTGGGTGGGAATGGACCTGGTGCTAAGCTGCTGTCGCTGGGGAGGGAAGGGGATGGGGAGTGCATGGTACCAAGCAGGTTGTGTCTATGTGTATCACCGAGATCTTAGCGCTTTGGGGTAATGTTCTGATCAGCCCTGTCTCTGCCAAAGTCCTGGGAGCAGAAACTACCTAGCTCACAGTTTTGCTTTCACCCTCTGTTGTTCAGGCTGGAGGTGCTTTAGCTGGGCATTGACTATTGTTCTGGGCCTTTAGCCTTACACCAACCAAGCCTGATTGTCAGGCCCGCTCTTGACTACAGTGTGAAAAGGGAAACTGAGGCACACGACCCTTTTGCTTGCTTGGCTCAATACCAAGGATGCGACACAGTCGGAGACATTTGCAGGTGCATTTACTGGTAGTGACTAAACTCCAAACCTTTGCTAGAGCCTGCGTGGGTAAATTCACTCTTTTGTGAGCACATGGGATGTGTGGGGGCCATGCTGAAAACACAGGTCCCATCCACTGTTGTTCTAACTGAGCATTGTTGTGACTGGTAGCTGGATACACTGACCCTGTGGCTGCACTGATGAAGCTTGTGTTGGACAAGTGAGGGTTGCACGAGCCATTCCCACTGAGCATTGGTACTGGAGAAGCTGTGGTGACCCAGAGCCAGGCACGGGCACATTCAGTGATGTTACCAGCACCCCTTCCTGCATCAGTTTTGCGTGTGGGGTGTCACAAGATGGGATTTTTGTGTGTCCATTTTACATGTCCATTGACTCTTTTGGCCCCAAACAGTGAGCGGGGCGGGGGGACGTGTGTGTGGGGGGGGTGTCCACTGAAAGCTGAGGATGCCCCAGTCTGTGTGTGCTACTTACATGTCTGTGCTGCACTGGCAGGGAGAGTGACAGATTTTAGCTCTGTGGCTGTATCAGGAATGCTCCTGTGCCAAGATTCACAATGGGAGGTGGAGCTCCACCCCAGCCAGGACAATGGACTGTGCACAAAGGCTCAGACAGCCAAATACACATTTCAGGAATGCCGCCCACTGGCCAGGTGAGCTGGGCTGAGCAGAGCAGTTGAAATCAGATGCCCAGACATCCTTCCACCCGCTATGTAAATGACGGGGGCGTGCTGGCAAAACCAGCGGCCAATGGCATTTTGCCACAGCGGCTCACCTGGCTCAGGTGACTTTGACCCTCCAGGGCCTGATGGGAAGGAGAAAGGGCTTTGTCTGTTCACAAAGAAAAAAACTATGGAGTGGACCTAGCAACATCCATCTTGAAAGGAGGAAGTCTTTTCTTCCCCTTCCAGGGACCCCTGTTCCAGCACTCTGACCCCGCTGGCCAGATCTACAATTCTCCAAATATTGAGTCTGCTCTGGTCTGGCTGTGGTCTGAAGAAGTGGGTCTGTCCCATGAAAGCTCATCACCTAATAAACCATTTTGCTAGTCTTTAAAGTGCTACTTGACTGCTTTTTGTTTTGACAGTGTATAGACGAGCGCGGCTTCCTCTCTGTTACTACTACAATTCTCCAGTAACTCAGCCTCTGTAACCTGCAACCCTACCCCTTATGGATACCAACAGCTGTACTTAATTACGAGAAGTGTCACTTTAACAGTTGTTCTCCCTAACCCTGTTCTTTCTTAGTAACCTTTAGATGTTTAGATCTGAAGGACTGGTCAGCGTGGTACTTTGGGTAAGATCCAAGTACGTATTGACCAGGGTCTGTGGCTGAACTCTTTGGGGCTCGGAAGAATCTGTGTGGAGTTGGTGAAATAGGTTTAAGAGCCGCTCACTGGAAGTTGGGGGCTGTTGGTCTGGGCTGGTAGAGCAGCCGGGAAGTCTGTGGGTTGCTCGCGTGGCTTCTCGGTGGCCAGTGGGGCTGGCAGAGGTGCTGCAGTGGCTTGTTGGATTTGCCTTGGTCAGAAGGAAATCCCAGCCTGGGGTTGTGAGCAGCCGGGATTCAAGCAAAATCCCGTCTTGACTTCTCTAGCTGTGCCCAGAAACCCCGTCCTGAAACACCTTGGCCTGGGCAGGTTGGGTGTGCAGGTTGCAAGGTGGCAGGTCTCAGTAGGCCGACCGCCTGCTCTTTGGGTTGCTCAGTGAGCTGAGTGATAGGACTTTGTACAGTCTGTAAACAAAACTGTATCAAAGCAGCTCCGTGTGGTGCCCCCAGCTTCTGCAACTGCCAGGCCATTACCAGGGCCTTTGCTCTCTGGCCAGCCACTCTGCTCGCAGGGTTGCACCCCAGAGCACAGCCCCACGGAATCTCCCCCCGCCCCAGTTGCACTTCTCTCCTGTGCTGGCTCAGCCCCAAGCCAAGTCCCGTTTCCTTTCCCCAGCTCACGTGGGAGACACCCCGAGAACAGCCTTGAGTTCATCGTTATTTGCAAAATGCACCCCCACCTCCCGCTGCGCTACTGGTCTGTGTATGTGACCCCAGCTCCCCTGCCCCAGATGGCTTCCTGCAGGCGCTCTCTGCGGGCTTGGCACGACTCACGCCCGGCAGCTCCTGTGCCTGGGGTCACCGTGGGGCAGGGTGCTCCTGGGGGCAGTCTGTCTCAGCCTGGAGGGCTGGTTTCGCCCCAGGCATCACAGTGGCCGTGGGTGGGAGATGCACGTTTATTGTGGTGCTGTTCCCAGGGCCGTCTGTGCCTCTGCCCTGGCCCAGTGGGGCCTACAGCTGAGTGCGGAAGTGCAGGCCGGTCCCTGCCATGCGGCGCCGGTAATGGGCGTCAAAGGCCTCGTTCTGCGCCACAGTGAAAAGGTTCTTCCAGTCGCCAACCTCGCCTGGAAGGAGCCACAGAGGGACGTTAGCAGGGGGCCCCCGTGAGCCACAGCCGCCCTGGCCCCAGAGGGGCCTCCCACCACTCCTTGCCCTGCCGTGCACCGACCGGTCATTGCCAGCACCAGTGCCGTCTGGCCTCAGCCCAGTGGCCACCTGCGAGGGCTGCTGGGTAACGGCTGGGCCAAGGGTGTGTGTGTGTTTCCCGCCTGGCCCTGGCCCTGGCCCTGGCCCTGGCCCTGGCCCTGGCCGCTCACCCTTGCGCATGAAGGGGCTGATTCGCTGGTCCAGGATGGTGCTGGGCAGGCTGCTGTAGTTGGCCATGGGGTTCTCCTTCATGACCTGGAAGGACGTTCTCTGGATGATCCTCTCCACGACCTCCGGTGGCAGCTCCACCTCCAGGAACTCCATGACCCTGCGGATCTCCTGAGCAGGGTCCTGGCAGGGGACAAACACATTGACCAACCCAAGGCGCTGTGGGGCCGCTGGCTGATGGCGGGCGCCTTTGGTTTCAGGGTCCCTGGGGTGGCAGCTGCCTCCGGCTCGCCAGGCACGCCCATAGGACCTGCAAGGCAAGCCTGTGGCGCACAGGTCACGCCGTGCCAGCCGCCCTCCCGCCCACAGCAGCTTGCTTGGCTTAGGGGCTTGGGTGAGGGCCACAGCGAGCAGCTGCAGGCAGCCAAACCACAGTTGAGCTGGTGGGGGTCAGGCTGGGGGTGCTCCCTGTCTGGCCCCAGCCCAAGCCCTGTCCAGCACAGACACTACACGGTGCCAGGCCGGGCGCGCTCCGGGCTGGGACAGAGACGGTGCCAACGCCCTCCCCACAAGTAACAGCGACGGCGCCCCAGGGCTCCGAGCAGCCAGCCTGTGACGGACTGTGCGGGGTCGGGGGACCCAGCTCGCTCACTGGGGAGCTAAGGCGCTGGGTCGAACGGTGCATCCCGCTGGGCTCCTGAGGTCCCTTCCAGCCCTATGAGTCTGTGTCTTGGTCTGAGCAAGGGGCAGCAACGGCCCCCAGGTCCCACCATCCCACCCCCGGCTTAACCCCTCTCGGCTCCCCAGCCCCGTCTTAACCCCTCTCAGCCCCCCTACCTCCGGCTTAACCCCTCTCGGCCCCCACCCGTCTTAATTCCCTCTTGGCCCCCACCCGTCTTAATCCCCCCTCGGCCCTCCAGCCCCAGCTTAACCCCCCTCTTGGCCCCCACCCCCGGCTTAATCCCCTCTCAGCCCCCAGCCCCGTCTTAACCCCTCTCAGCCCCCAGCCCCGTCTTAACCCCTCTCGGCCCCCCTACCCCTGGCTTAACCCCTCTCGGCCCCCAGCCCCGTCTTAACCCCTCTCAGCCCCCCAGCCCCGTCTTAACCCCTCTCGGCCCCCCTACCCCTGGCTTAACCCCTCTCGGCCCCCCAACCCCGGCTTAACCCCCCTCTCGGCCCCCAGCCCCGGCTTAACCCCACTCGGCCCCCCCCCCCGGCTTAATCCCCTCTCAGCCCCCAGCCCCGTCTTAACCCCTCTCGGCTCCCCACCCCCGGCTTAATCACCTCTCAGCTCCCACCCCCGGCTTAATCCCCTCTCAGCCCCCTACCCCCAGTTTGACCCCTCTCTCGGCCCCCACCCCCCTGGCTTAACCCGTCTCAGCTCCCCAGCCCCAGTTTAACCCCTCTCAGCCCCCTACCCCCAGTTTAACGCCTCTCAATTCCCCAGCCCCAGCTTAATCCCTCTCAGCTCCCACCCCCAATTTAACACCCCTCTCAGCTCCCCAGCCCCAGCTTAATCCCTCTCAGCCCCCACCCCCAGCTTAACCCCTCTCAGCCCCCACCCCCGGCTTGAGCCCTCTCAGCCCCCAGCACCAGATTAATCCCTCTCAGCCCCCACACCCTTATGGGGCAGGGTGGGGCAGGGCAGGGCGCTGGAGGAGTGCATGGCGGGGTGGGGCAGGGCAGGGCGCTGGAGGAGTGCATGGTGGGGTGGGGCAGGGCAGGGCAGGGCGCCGGAGGAGTGCATGATGGGGTGGGGCAGGGCAGGGCGCTGGAGGAGTGCATGGTGGGGCGGGGCAGGGCAGGGTGCTGGAGGAGTGCATGGTGGGGCAGGGCAGGGCGCTGGAGGAGTGCATGGTGGGGCAGGGCAGGGCGCTGGAGGAGTGCATGGTGGGGCGGGGCAGGGCAGGGCGCTGGAGGAGTGCATGGTGGGGTGGGGCAGGGCAGGGCGCTGGAGGAGTGCATGGTGGGGTGGGGCGGGGAAGGGCAGGGTGCTGGAGGAGTGCATGGCGGGGTAGGGCAGGGCGCTGGAGGAGTGCATGGTGGGGCGGGGCAGGGCAGGGCGCTGGAGGAGTGCATGGTGGGGCAGGGCAGGGCGCTGGAGGAGTGCATGGTGGGGTGGGGCGGGGCAGGGCGCTGGAGGAGTGCATGGTGGGGTGGGGCGGGGAAGGGCAGGGTGCTGGAGGAGTGCATGGCGGGGTAGGGCAGGGCGCTGGAGGAGTGCATGGTGGGGCGGGGCAGGGCAGGGCAGGGCGCTGGAGGAGTGCATGGTGGGGCAGGGCAGGGCGCTGGAGGAGTGCATGGTGGGGCGGGGCAGGGCAGGGCGCTGGAGGAGTGCATGGTGGGGCGGGGTAGGGTGCTGGAGGAGTGCATGGTGGGGCAGGGCAGGGCGCTGGAGGAGTGCATGGTGGGGCGGGGCAGGGCAGGGCGCTGGAGGAGTGCATGGTGGGGCGGGGTAGGGTGCTGGAGGAGTGCGTGGGGCAGGGCAGGGTGCTGGAGGAGTGCGTGGGGCAGGGCAGGGTGCTGGAGGAGTGCATGGTGGGGCGGGGCAGGGCAGGGCGCTGGAGGAGTGCATGGCGGGGTAGGGCAGGGCGCTGGAGGAGTGCATGGTGGGGCGGGGAAGGGCAGGGTGCTGGAGGAGTGCATGGCGGGGTAGGGCAGGGCGCTGGAGGAGTGCATGGTGGGGCGAGGCAGGGCAGGGTGCTGGAGGAGTGCATGGTGGGGCGAGGCAGGGCAGGGCGCTGGAGGAGTGCATGGTGGGGCGGGGCAGGGCAGGGCGCTGGAGGAGTGCATGGTGGGGTGGGGCAGGGCAGGGCGCTGGAGGAGTGCATGGTGGGGCAGGGCAGGGCGCTGGAGGAGTGCATGGTGGGGTGGGGCAGGGCAGGGCGCTGGAGGAGTGCATGGTGGGGCAGGGCAGGGCGCTGGAGGAGTGCATGGTGGGGCGGGGCAGGGCAGGGCGCTGGAGGAGTGCATGGTGGGGTGGGGCAGGGCAGGGAGCTGGAGGAGTGCATGGTGGGGTGGGGCAAGGCAGGGTGCTGGAGGAGTGCATGGCGGGGCAAGGCAGGGCGCTGGAGGAGTGCATGGTGGGGCGGGGCAGGGCAGGGCGCTGGAGGAGTGCATGGTGGGGTGGGGCAGGGCAGGGCGCTGGAGGAGTGCATGGTGGGGCAGGGCAGGGCGCTGGAGGAGTGCATGGTGGGGTGGGGCAAGGCAGGGTGCTGGAGGAGTGCATGGTGGGGCAAGGCAGGGCGCTGGAGGAGTGCATGGTGGGGCGGGGCAGGGCAGGGCGCTGGAGGAGTGCATGGTGGGGTGGGGCAGGGCAGGGCGCTGGAGGAGTGCACGGCGGCAGAGCCGCAAATGGCTCCTGTGAGAGTCACGTGCAGCTCAGGGCCACCCAACCGGCGACCCTTCGAAAACCTACTTGAGAGCGACAAGTGGGGGATCCCTGGCCTGGTGCTGGGAGCCTTGTGTGAGCCGGTGTCCCTGGGGCTCTCGCAGCACCAGCTGTGCCAGCTACTTGGTGAAGGCAATGCCACCCATGCTGGGGCCGTACGCGGCTGTGTGGCCAGCCCCACTGGTGCCGGAGGAGACCTCCCAGGATGCCACGGGTGACGTGAGAAACCGCTCTTGCAAGAGCAGCTGGCAGAGGGCGGGGATAAGCCACAGCGTTGCCATTTCATGGCTGAATTTCTCACTACACTAGGGTGGCTCTCACTGCATCACTGCGGGGGTGCCAGCCTGCGGCAGCTCCCGGAACTTCCCCTGCCCCGCTGCCCTCAAGGGACGGCGCCGGGTGTGGCCGCCAGCGCCCAGGGCGGGTTTGCCTGGAACTGGTGAAGTTTTCCTCCGTGAGGTTTGCTGCAGCCTTAGCCCTGAGCTGCATCTCGCAGCGTGTCCAGGCTCAGGGCTGCAGCAGATGTGGGCAAGCCGGGACTCCCCCTTCCCACAGGCCTGGACCTGGGAGCCCCATTCAGCTGACACCCCAGCTCCCAAAAGGCCAGGGTGCGCGGTTGGGAGGGGCTGTTAGCATGGCCACCCCGGCGATGCCCTCATCCTGCAAGTGCCACTGCCAGCGGCTGCAGCCACATGGCTTGGAAACACTGGGAAAGGGCTTGAGAAGGCAGAGCCGGAGGCACCGGTGAGTGTAATTCAGGCTCTGGCAAGCAGGATCGGACCTGGCTAATTGGAACTGCTGTGTCCAATGCTCATTTGCATTCGTCTCTCCTTGCACGCTCAGCTCACCAGCGTTTTCACTCTGAGGCTCTCCTTGCACGCAAAGTTCACTGATGTTTTCACTCTGAGGCTCTCATTGCATGCTAAGCTCACCGGCATTTTCACTATGCGGCTCTCCTTGCACGCTAGGATCACCAGCATTTTCACTCTGATTCTCTCCTTACACACTAAGCTCACTGGTGTTTTCACTCTGGCACACTGACTGCTGAGCTAAGCAGCCTAGTGCCTGCAGCCACATTCTACAGCTGCTGTAGTCTCACTTTTGCATGCAGAGGCTCTGGAAGCATTGTGTGCTCGGTGGCCATCAGAGCATATACCTCTGGCTATCCCGTAGAGGCAGGCTGAGGCCAGGGGACGGCAGAGCATGTGCTGCCAGAAGTGTGGGGGTTCAGGGAGCTGACCCATGGCCCACGCCACCAAGACACCTGGCGCAAAGGATGGGCAATAAAGTGACTTGGATCCCTGGGAAAGTGACTGCGCCTTGTACTCACACTCACCTCTTTCATGTCCTCATAGAAGACGTAGAGGATGCGGTGGTTGGTCCTTTCCTCCCAGTATCTACAGACGTGGTCATACCATGAGCCCCAGGCCACTGTAGGGACAGAGGTCGAGCTGGCATTACCATGATGCCACCACAGAGCAGGTACCATGTCTTGGGGCTAAGGGGGAAGTGGGAGATGTGGTGTACAGCCTTTGGTACCGTCTTGCTCATTTTTCTGATTAACAAACTGGGGCAGTACAACCTAGGTGGGGCCATCGTAAGGCAGGTGCAGCATGGGCTGGATAGGCGACCTCAAAGGGCAGCTGCCAATGGTCTCACTCATGCTGGAGGGGCCAAAGAAGCGAGGTCCCGCAGGGGTCAGTTTGGGACCACTTCTCTTCAACATCTTCAGCAAGTTTAGCTAGTGGCATAGAGAGCTTGGTTACCCCGTGTGCTGGGGATGGGGACCGCCTTGGAGGCTGGGAAGAACTTTCCAAATGACCTAGGCAAGCTGGAGAAAAGGCCTGAGGTAGATGAGATGAAAGTCAACAGGGACGATTGCAAAGTGCTGCTCTTAGAGAGCCCCAATCAATGGCGGAAAGGGGCCGGACTGCACCATGAGCTAAACGTGAGTCACCAGCGTGATGCTGCTGTTAGAACGCAAACGAGGTTCTGGGACGCATTACCGGGCTGTTGGGAGCCAGCCAAGAGGAGCCATCCTTCTGCCCTGCCGTGCGCTGGCCAGATGCACGGCACCTTTCCAAGGGCAAGTTAAGCAAACGCCCCTCGGGGATGGTCGGCTGGTGCTTCGTGCGGCTGTGAGGGCAGGGACTGGACTTGATGACCTACGGTTTTCTGATCCCCTGGCAGAGACCACAGCTGTAGGCATCCTATGGCCTCCTGCCAGAATTCCTTGCCAGCTTCCCCCACCAGTCCATGCACCCTGCCATGGAAACTTCCCGGCTGGGACCAGAGTCGCGTCTCCTCCCAGTCCTGATGCAGGGGCGGGGAGGGAGGGAGGCAGAGCTCTCAGAACTCTCCCCCCACTACTGACATTTGCCAGCCATGAACTTCTGCAGGTAGAGTTCCCAGGGCCCTGGCTCTGGCTGCGTCTTGTTCATCTGGTCGAAGTAGTAATAAGAGACCACGTTGTCCTTGGCATTTCGGGCCACATAGATCACCTGGGGAAGAAAGAAAATTGTCATGGCGGGTCAGGAGTGAGGGCGCTGGCAGGGCTGGGGTAGGCCTGGGCTGGGCTGGCAGAGGGCTGCGGGTCAGGCGTGCAGGGCACCGGTGGGGCTGGGGTACCCCCGGGCTGGGCTGGCAGAGGGCTGCGGGTCAGGCGTGCAGGGCACCGGTGGGGCTGGGGTACCCCCGGGCTGGGCTGGCAGAGGGCTGCGGGTCGGGCGTGCAGGGCACCGGTGGGGCTGGGGTACCCCCGGGCTGGGCTGGCAGAGGGCTGCGGGTCGGGCGTGCAGGGCACCGGTGGGGCTGGGGTACCCCCGGGCTGGGCTGGCAGAGGGCTGCGGGTCGGGAGTGCAGGGCACCGGCAGGGCTGTTGGGGGTGCAGGAGGGTGTCTCTTGCCTTGCATTTGTTCTCCCAGAAGGACTTGGGAACCAGCTGGAAGGGCAGGTGGGTCTTGATGACTCGAGGAGAAGGCGCGTTCTCCAGCTGCTGCACGCCTGCGAGAGAGGGAGTCAGCGTGGGGGAAAGCCCAGCAAGAAGGAGGTGGGGGGGCAGCCTTGTCTGTCCCCAGGCAGCCGGATCGGGGGCACCCACCTGAGGGCAATGGGGGCGGAGGGCAGATCTCCAGGAAGGGGATGCGGATGTGGGTAGGAGCTCGAGAGGCTTTTTCCATGTCCCCTCGGACCAGGATCAGGTCCACGATCTCCTGCATCCACGTGGTCCCTGCGGGGCGGCAGAGACGGTCCCACACTGTGCCCTCAGCCCAGCCCCACTGGGACGTTACTGGGTTTTTGAATTAAAGCTGACAGCTGTTTCTGTCCCCTTTGCAATTGGCACCGACCCTTGTGCCAGGGCTGCCATGGGAGGTGTCTCCTGAGAGCTGGTGATGCCCTGAGTCTGTCTGTCTTGTGTGTCTGGGCGGTGGCTGTACGTGAGGCTGTGGACACTGGCTCTGTAGTTGTATAGGAAACGTGTTTGTGATGAGATGCACAATGGGAGGCGAGATCACTTCCCCCAGCCAGGACGACGGACTTAACAAAGGCTCAGACGTCGACTGCACATCTCAGGCGTTTGGGACTTGTCCTCTGGAACGCAGCCAGCGGCAAAGTCCCACAGCGGCCCGCTGGGTCAGCTGACCCGGGCTGAGCAGTGCAATTGAAAGCAGATGGCCAGACATCCATTCCACCCGCTGGGATGTCTGGTGAACAGAGCGACCAATGACAATTTGCACAATGGCCCACCTGGGTCAGGTGGCTCCATGGGCTGTGGGAAGGAGAAAGGACTTCTCCCCTCCAGATGAACAACTAGAAGATGGCCCTGGCTGTGGCCATCTGGGTTCCAGTTCTGCAGCCTCCATGAACTGAGCCTATGTGACCGAGGATCCCACCCCCATGGGGTGTGTTTTCTGAGACATTCTAGACATCCACGTGTAATGCTGCTGGCTGCGTCAACAGCTGTATTAGATAAAAAGCAGTCAAGTAGCACTTTAAAGACTAGCAAAATAGTTTATTAGGTGAGCTTTCATGGGACAGACCCACTTCTTCAGACCATAGCCAGACCAGAACAGACTCAATATTTAAGGCACAGAGAACCAAAAACAGTGAGCAAGGAGAACAAATCAGAAAAAGATAATCAAGGTGAGCAAATCAGAGAGTGGAGGGGTGCGGGGGAAGGTCAAGAATTAGACTGAGCCAAGTATGCAGACGAGCCCCTACAGTGACTCAGAAAGTTCCCATCACAATTTAAACCATATGTTAATGTGCCAAATTTAAATATAAATGTCAGCTCGTCCACTTCTCGTTCTAAAATGGAGAGATAATTTCTCTTCAGTAACACACATACCTTGAGGTCATTGACAGAATGGCCCATTCCATTAAAATGTTGACTAACTGGTTTGTGGATCTGGAGTGTTTACATGTCTGTTTTGTGCCCGTTGACCCTTTGTCTAAGGGAGTTAGACGTCTGTCCAATGTACAAAGCATCTGGGCATTGTTGACACATGATGGCATATATGATGGTAGTAGAGGAGCATGAGAAAGTGCCCGTGATTCTGTGAGTAACCTGGTTAGGTCCAGTGATGGTATTTCCAGAGAAGACATGTGGACAAAGCTGGCAGCGGGCTTTGCTGCAGGGAAAGGTTCCAGGACTGGTGTTCCTGGGGTGTAGACTGTGGCTGTTAGTAAGGATCCTCATGAGGTTGGGAGGTGTCTGTAGGAGAGAACAGGCCTGTCACCCAGGGTCTTCTGGAATGTGGCATCCTGATTAAGGATAGGTTGTAGGTCTTTAATAATTCGTTGCAGTGGTCTGATTTGGGGGATGTAGGTGATGACCAGTGGTGTTCTGTTCTTAGCTTTTTTGGGCCAATCTTGGAGTAGCTGGTTTCTGGGTATGCGTCTGGCCCTGTCGATTTGTTTTTTACTTCTCCTGGTGGGTAATTCAGGTTTATGAATATTTGGTAAAGTTCTTGTAGTTTTTGGTCTCTGTCAGTAGGATCAGAGCAAATGTGATTGTATCTAAGAGCTTGACTGTAAACAATGGATCTAGTCATGTGTGCAGGATGGAAACTAGAAGGGTGTAGATAAGTATACCGATCAGTGGGTTTTTGGTACAGTGTGGTACTGATCAGGCCATCCTTGATTAGTAGTGTAGTGTCCAGGAAATGTATCTCTTGCATGTTGTAATCAAGGCATAAGTTGATGGTGGGGTGTAGGTTGTTAAAGTCTCTGTGGAATTCCTCTAGAGCCTCTGTACCATGGGTCCAAATCATAAAGATGTCATCAATGTATCTTAAGTAGAGGAGTGGTAATAGGGGACGAGAGCTGAGGAATCGTTGTTCCAGGTCAGCCATAAATATATTAGCATATTGTGGGGTCATGCGGGTGCCCATAGCAGTTCCACTAATCTGGAGGTATAAATTGTCCCCAAAACGGACAATTGCTCTGATCCTACTGACAGAGACCAAAAACTACAAGAACTTTACCAAATATTCATAAACCTGAATTTCCCACCAGGAGAAGTAAAAAGACAAATCAACAGAGCCAGACGAATACCCAGAGACCAGCTACTCCAAGATCGGCCCAAAAAAGCCAAGAACAGAACACCACTGGTCATCACCTACAGCCCCCAACTCAGACCACTGCAACGAATTATTAAAGACCTACAACCTATCCTTAATCAGGATGCCACACTCCAGAAGGCCCTGGGTGACAGGCCTGTTCTCTCCTACAGACACCTCCCAACCTCATGAGGATCCTCACTAACAGCCACAGTCTGTACCCCAGGAACACCAGTCCTGGAACCTTTCCCTGCAACAAAGCCCGCTGCCAGCTCCGTCCACATGTCTTCTCTGGAAATACCATCACTGGACCTAACCAGGTTACTCACAGAATTACGGACACTTTCTCATGCTCGTCAACGAACATCATATATGCCATCATGTGCCAACAATGCCCAGACGCTTTGTATATTGGACAGACGTCTAACTCCCTTAGACAAAGGGTCAACGGGCACAAAACAGACATCAAAACACTCCAGATCCACAAACCAGTTAGTCAACATTTTAATGGAATGGGCCATTCTGTCAATGACCTCAAGGTATGTGTGTTACTGAAGAGAAATTATCTCTCCATTTTAGAATGAGAAGTGGACGAGCTGACATTTATATTCAAATTCAGCACATTAACACATGGTTTAAATCGTGATGGGAACTTTCTGAGTCACTATAGGGGTTCGTCTGCATACTTGGCTCAGTCTAATTCTTGACCTTCCCCCCCACCCCTCCACTCTCTGATTTGCTCACCTTGATTATCTTTTTCTGATTTGTCCTCCTTGCTCACTGTTTTTGGTTCTCTGTGTCTTAAATATTGAGTCTGGTCTGGTCTGGCTCTGGTCTGAAGAAGTGGGTCTGTCCCACGAAAGCTCACCTAATAAACCATTTTGCTAGTCTTTAAAGTGCTACTTGACTGCTTTTTGTTTTGATAGTGTATAGACTAGCACGGCTCCCTCTCTGTTAGCTGTACTAGATGTATGTGATTTGTCACTTCCACAATTTTCCGCTCCCCCCCCGTTCTTCCTTTCTTTGCTAACAAGCTTGAGCTTGCAGGTGCGAAAGGACTGGCACACTGTGCTGGTTTGGGGAAGATCCAAGTACGTGTTGACCCGGGACTGAGGCTGGACCCTTCGTGAGCTGGAAGAATCTGTGGAGTTGGTGAAATGGGCTCTCAGAGCCCCTCACCCGAGTAAGGGGGTTGCTGATCTGGGCTTTTGAAGCAGTTGGAAACTCTGAATTTGCTCGTGTGGCTTCTGGCCGGCCAGTGGGGCTGGCAGAGGTGCTATGTGGGTGGCTGGGTTTGTCGTGGGGAGAAGGAAATCCCAGCCTCGGCTGTAAGTGGCCCAGTTTTAATAAATATACTCAGGATTGGTTCCCTTAGCTGTGCCCAGAAGCCCCCTCATATTGCAGGGGATGCGGATGTGGGTAGGGGACAGACAGGCTTTCTCGGCCCAGGATCAGGTCCACGTTCAGCATCCACGTGGTCCCTGCAGTGCAGCAGACATAGGCCTACGCTGAGCCCTCAGCTCAGCCCCACCCATGCTACGACGCCACGTGCCTGAGCTCTTTGCAAGGAGCAGTTGTAGGACATTGCACTGGTGCTGCAGTGGCTGGGAGCCCACCCCCACGGCCAGCGCCCGCCCCCACGGTGCCCCTGCTGGGACAGGAGGTGATGGAGGGGCCAGGAGCCCACCCCCACGGCCAGCGCCCGCCCCCACGGTGCCCCTGCTGGGACAGGAGGTGATGGAGGGGCCAGGAGCCCATCCCCACGGCCAGCGCCCGCCCCCACGGTGCCCCTGCTGGGACAGGAGGTGATGGAGGGGCCAGGAGCCCACCCCCACGGCCAGCGCCCACCCCCACGGTGCCCCTGCTGGGACAGGAGGTGATGGAGGGGCCAGGAGCCCACCCCCACGGCCAGCGCCCGCCCCCACGGTGCCCCTGCTGGGACAGGAGGTGATGGAGGGGCCAGGAGCCCACCCCCACGGCCAGCGCCCACCCCCACGGTGCCCCTGCTGGGACAGGAGGTGATGGAGGGGCCAGGAGCCCACCCCCACAGCCAGCGCTCACCCCCACGGTGCCCCTGCTGGGACAGGAGGTGATGGAGGGGCCAGGAGCCCACCCCCACGGCCAGCGCCCACCCCCACGGTGCCCCTGCTGGGACAGGAGGTGATGGAGGGGCCAGGAGCCCACCCCCACGGCCAGCGCCCACCCCCACGGTGCCCCTGCTGGGACAGGAGGTGATGGAGGGGACAGGAGCCCACCCCCACGGCCAGCGCCCCCTCCCTGCTGTGCGGAGCTGGGCTGGAGAGGCCAGGAGCCCTCCCCCCACCCCCGACGCTGCCCCGCTCTGTGGCTGGGATGTCCCTTACCTGCCTTGGGGTAGGTGGAGATGAGGAGGTCGCCGGGCCGGGCCTGGAAGCCCTCGATGGGCCCCCACTGCTGGGCGATGGGCTCCGTGAGTGGGATGCTGTGCACCAGGCGCAGGGGGAAGCGGTGGAGCGCAGCATGGGCCTCGTGCAAGGCTTCAGTGTAGCTCTTGGGGGCTGCCATGGGAGCTGCTTCAGCTGGCGAGGTGGGGAGTCGGGGTTAGGGGCAGTGACCCTGGGATCCTGCAGGGGAAGTCCTCCCCCAGGAGCAGGCAGGGTCTGGGGGGTGTGAGGCACCTGGCTGGGGGCAGGAAGGGCTCTGGGGGTGCGGGCTGGGGGCAGATGTAGGATTTTGGGGGGATGGCTGGGGCAGGGGAATTCTGGGGGGTGTGGGCTGGGGCAGGGAGGGCTCTGGGGGTGTGGGCTGGGGGCAGCTGTAGGATTTTGGGGGGATGGCTGGGGCAGGGGTGGTTCTGGGGGTGCGGGCTGGGAGCAGGGGAATTCTGGGGGGTGTGGGCTGGGGCAGGGAGGGCTCTGGGGGTGCGGGCTGGGGGCAGCTGTAGGATTTTGGGGGGACGGCTGGGGCAGGGGTGATTCTGGGGGAGTGGGCTGGGGACAGGGGGATTCTGGGGGTGCGGGCTGGGGCAGGGAGGGCTCTGGGGGTGTGGGCTGGGAGCAGGGGAATTCTGGAGGAGATGGTTGGTGCCAGGGGAATTCTGGGGGTGTGGGCTGGGGGCAGATGTAGGATTTTGGGGGGATGGCTGGGGCAGGGGTGATTCTGGGGGTGCGGGCTGGGAGCAGGGGAATTCTGGGGGAGCTGGCTGGGGGCAGGGAGGGCTCTGGGGTGCGGGCTGGTTGCCCCCTGGCTGAGGGCACAGGCTGGGTCCTGCCTGATTCTGTCCCAGCTGCTGGCTGTGAGCTTCTCAGCCCAGGACACACTCCACACCATGGTCCGAAAATGATCTTTACTGTCACAAAACCAGGGGGACTGAGGACATTCCCTGTAGCTCCCCCTCCCCAGAATCCGCCCCCCAGGATCTGCACTGTCAGCCCCCAAACACCCTCCCCACCCCTTGGCATTGCACTCTGCCCCACGTCATCCCCTCCACGCAGCAGGGTGGCCCAGCCCTGCACCAGCAGCCGGGGCTGGGCTCGGTATCTGGTCCAGGGGATCACAGAGCCGGCTCAGCCCCAGCCCCGTAACCTGGGGAATTCACCCCCGGCCGGCCCCTGTGAGAGGCAGAGCCCCTCACAAGCACAGCGGCAGTGGGGAGGGAATCGCCCCACGTTAAATAGGGACAGTGCCCCGAGCAGGACTCGCTGCTGCAGCTGTGCGAGACACCCCACTCCAGCGTGCGTGGAGCAGGGCCTGGCTGTGCCCCCCACCCCCCTGCTCACGGTGGAGTCCCTGGGGTCAGGTCAGACCCTGGCTGCAGCGGCGTGAGGTCGCCCCGCCCCTGCGGATGGAGGCACCTGCTGCTCTGCCGGCTGAGCACTGGCTGTGGCTCCTCACCGGCTGTGGGTCCTCTCCCCTGGCCGCTCCACCAGCCACGGGCACAGCCGCTTGCTCGCTCGCCAGCCGCCTGCCAGGCACCGCCTGCACCAACAGCCTCTCCGCTGTGCCTGACCTCTGCCCCTGCGGCTCTTGGTGGCGTGTCGCTCTCCCCAGGCTGGGCAGAGCCAAGGGCGTCCAGCTCGCACGAGCCCCACGGAACTCGGCCTTTCGTCCAGCGCTGGGAGAGGAACATCCCGGCTGTGGCCCCGGCAGACGCCAGCGCTCCCCGTGGGTGGGAGAGGAACATCCCGGCTGTGGCCCCGGCAGACGCCAGCGCTCCCCGTGGGTGGGAGAGGAACATCCCGGCTGTGGCCCCGGCAGACGCCAGCGCTCCCCGTGGGTGGGAGAGGAACATCCCGGCTGTGGCCCCGGCAGACGCCAGCGCTCCCCGTGGGTGGGAGAGGAACATCCCGGCTGTGGCCCCGGCAGACGCCAGCGCTCCCCGTGGGTGGGAGAGGAACATCCCGGGTGTGGCCCCGGCAGACGCGAGCCCTGTGTTGCAACACTCACCCCACCCTCGTTGTCGCAGGGGCTGCCCGCACACGCGGCTGCACTTCCCCCAGGCAGCTCCCCGGCCAATCCCTGCAGCCCTCGGGCTCCGCGGGGCGGGCAGGCAGCGGAGCTGCGGCCCGCACGGGAGCGGGGCACACGTGTCCCGGCAGCACACACGGAACCGGAGCACCCGCCCTTGCCCCGGGGCCTCGGGCCAGGGAAAGGGGCTGGGGGGGAAAGGGGCGTTGTCTGAGAAGCGCAGTTTATGTCCCGGCCAGCCCAGCCCAGGCTGCGGGCGACGAGCCGCAGGGGCTCCGGGGCCCTCGCCGAGCACGCAGCAGGGCGCAGCTTTCGGCCCGAGGGCGCGGGGCGGTGGCAGCGCTGGAGGAGCGCTCCGGGGCCAGTGCGGACAACCACGTGGAGTCTCGGCTTGGCTCCTCACGGGCGAGGATCTGCGGGCCGGCCCAGGGCTCAGTCCAGAGCTGGCTGCTGAGGGCTGGACAGAGGGGCCACTGGCCATGTGACCCCCGGCAGCCCATGGAGGGACCGGCCCCACCTCTGCTCGTCCCTGTGCTCCCCGCCCTGTCTGCTCCCCCCAGCAATGCAGCCCCAGGGACTAGCCGGGTCGGGGGCCAGGGGCTGGCACCAGCAATGGGTTCCAGCCTCACGCACTCACCAGCAGCAGCAGTGGGGCGCTTGCGGGGAGGAGGAGCGAGGGGTTTCCCCACAGAGCGATGCAGCCGGAGGAGTCCCATGAGCTGGGGCCACTTGTATTGTTTGCCCCCACTGCTGGGGCGTGTAGGGGGTGTCCCCAGATGCGCCTGTTGCCGGGGGGGTGCCCATTTCTTTGGAGTTACAGGGGGAGGTGAGTAATTCTGTCTGTGTGCTGCTTGTGACGCTGCTGTTCCTAACGAGCTTCACTTCTCCCTTCTGCCGATTCCCTCCCCGTGGAGCTATTCCGCCCAACTCAGGCCCACAGGATTCAGTTCTCCCCCCCGCCCATCCAGGCTCAGGTAACACACACGCACACGCGTACGCGAGCTGCCAGACCTCATCTGAGATGACCAGTTAATCAGCACTTACAAGCTGACACCTGATATGTCCCTATAGTAACAGAGAGGGAGCCGTGCTAGTCTATACACTATCAAAACAAAAAGCAGTCAAGTAGCACTTTAAAGACTAGCGAAATGGTTTATTAGGTGAGCTTTCGTGGGACAGACCCACTTCTTCAGACCATAGCCAGACCAGAACAGACTCAATATTTAAGACACAGAGAACCAAAAACAGTAATTGAGGACAAATCAGAAAAAATGACCAAGGTGAGCAAATCAGAGAGCAGAGGGGCGGGGGGGGGGTGGGAGAGTCAAGAATTAGATTAAGCCAAGTATGCAAATGAGCCCCTATAATGACCCAGAAAATTCCCATCCTGGTTCAAACCACGTGTTAATGTGTTGAATTTGAATATGAAAGCTAGTTCAGCAGCCTCTCTTTCCATAGTGTGAAAATTCCTCTTCAGTAAAACGCAGACTTTTGTCATTGACAGAATGGCCCACGCCATTAAAATGCTGACTGACCGGTTTGTGGATCAGGAGTGGTTTTATGTCTGTTTTGTGCCCGTTAACTCTTTGTCTAAGGGAGTTAGAACTCTGTCCAATGTACAAAGCATCTGGGCATTGTTGGCACATGATGGCATATATGATGTTAGCTGAGGAACATGAGAATATGCCCGTGGTTCTGTGAATAACCCGGTTAGGTCCAGTGATGGTACCTCCAGAATGGATATGTGGCTGGTTGCATGGCAGTGCCAAGTGGTGGCCCTCCTGTGCCCTTGGACACTGTGGCTGGGTGAAACAGCACTCTCAGCTGCCACCCCGGCTCAGCAGCCCCCCACATCCCCGCTGTCACAGCACGACCATTCTCCGAGTGACCCACTTGAGGGGCAAACCCCCCAGGAGTTCTGGGCACCACAGGGAGCTCTTAACTTAGGTACAAGCAGCGCTGTTGCAGAGTGACTGGGGAAGCCAAAAGAACACCCCTGAGGAGCGTGAGCCAGAGGGGAAGAGAAAGAGAGAGAAGCAGCCAGTTGTTGCTTTCTGGGCCGTGAATAGCTATGGAACAGTTACAGCAGTAAATAAACTGATTGCAAATGTTAGGGCTTGCAAACCAGAGAACTAATTACATAAGGCAAGGTCAGGAGGCTGTACTTACAGCAGGGATTCCCAACCTATGGGTCAGGACCCAAACATGGGTCACGATTAGATTTGTTAAGGTCACCAGCATCATGTGGCTCTTAAAGGAGCCATTTGCAGCTCATTAACGCTGCCCCATCCTGCAGCTCTCTCAAGCAACGGAGAAGCGATTACACATTACAAAGCCAGGTTCTCCAGCTTTGCGATTCCTAGCCATCCTAGGCAAGCCTCTTCACAGACTCTTCCAGTAAGTAATTCTTGCTCCCCTCCACCTTTCCCCACCTTTAGGCACCCCTTCTCCTCTGTGTAGCTGGTTTGTCACTTTTCATATTTTTGTGTGTATCTCCCCCAGCCCGAGTGTAACTCACCGAGCATCCCCCAGCCCCTGAGTGACTCCCTCCAGCCTGAGTGTGACCCCCCCAGCCCTGAGTGTAACTCACCCAGCCCCCCAGCCCCTGAGTGACTCCCTCCAGCCTGAGTGTGACCCCCCAACGCCCACAGCCCCTGAGTGTGGGGTTTAATCTGGGGGCGCTGGGGAGCAGTTGGAAGTGGTTTGGGGATGAGGGCCCTTCCACCACCACAATTCAGCTCAACTATAAGAATAAAACAATTAACTCTAATAATGTAGTGTTATCATTTTATTATGGTATTTTCCCCTTTTTCTATGAAAGAACTGCTATGAATACATAAACATGAGGGGGGAGCAATTTCAAATTCTTGTCTCAGGTGCAAAATTAGCCAGTTATGGTTCTGCCCCCCACCACCCCCAGTTTTTGAACTGCCTTTGGTCACCAAGTCTTCCTGACTTGTCCAAGTGGGTCCCCAGCTGGAAAAGGCTGGGAACCGTGGGGCTGGAGAGAGAGATCCCACCCATCTGTGGAGCTTCCACTGTCCCACAAGCTTTGCAGCAGGGTGTGATGGAGTGGGGGGGGTGCATTTGTGAGTCAGGCTGGATGTGAGAGACAAGCAGAACAGCTCCCGGTGGCTAAGGATGACCCTGGGGCTATAACCCAGGCTGGCAGGTAACACCTCAGCCCTGAACAAAGAGGAGGGAGGAGCCGAGCTGTTTTTGAATGGGGGGTGGCAGTTAGAAGCTTGGGAAGAGAGAGCTGGAAGGAGCCAGCCTGGGAGGGGGGAAGCTACACACCAGAGGGGCAGCCCTCGGGGTCTTCTCCCCAGAACGGGTTGGAAGGACTGTCTCTGACTGCTGTACCGACGCTCTGTGAGAAACTGGGCATCTGTTGCCTAATAAACCTCCTGTTGTACCTGCTGAGTGAGGGTCACTCCTGCCAGCGGACGGGGTGCAGTGCATGGGGACCCCTGAACCCCATCACACTATCTCTCCCCCCTTCCAGACCGAACTGAGCGGGGTCACTCAGCCAGTGACCTGGGGAAGTTCGGGGCCCTCCCTGCGTGACAGGGCATCGGCTGTGGTGTTGTTGTTCCCCTTCACATGGACCACCTCCATGTCGTAGTCCTGCAGGAGCAGACTCCACCGCAGGAGCTTGGCGTTGGCCCCTTTCATGTGCTGCAGCCAGGTCAGGGGTGAGTGATCGGTGTACACGGTGAAACGCCGTCCAAACAGGTACGGCTGCAGCTTCCCCAGCGCCCACCCCATGGCCAGGCATTCCTTCTCTATGGCCGCGTAGTTCTGCTCCCGGGGCAGCAGCTTCTTACTCAGGTACACGACGGGGTGTTTCTCCCCCTTGTCGTTCACCTGCATTAGCACCGCCCCCAGCCCCACGTCTGAGGTATCAGTAAACACCAGGAAGGGTTTGTCGAAGTCTGGATTTGCCAGCACTGGGGCCCTGACCAGAGCCTCCTTCAGCGCGCAGAGGGCCTCTTGGCACTGCTCGGTCCAGACCACCTTGTCAGGCTTTCCCTTCTTACACAGCTCCGTGAGGGGGGCTGCGATGGAGCTAAAGTGGGGCACAAACCTCCGGTAGTACCCCGCCATCCCAATGAAGGCCTGGACCTGCTTCTTAGTCTGGGGTGTGGGCCAATCTCTGACAGCCTCCACTTTAGCTGGCTGTGATGGAGTGGGGGGAGTGCATGTGTGAGTCAGGCTGGATGTCTGAGGCAAGCAGCAGCTCCCAGTGGCTAAGGATGACCCTGGGGCTACAACTGGCAGGTAACACTTCTGCCCTGAACAAAGAGGAGGGAGGAGCCGAGCTGGGTTTTGAATTGGGGCGGCAGTTAGGAAGCTGGGGAAAGAGGAGCTGGAAGGCAGCCAGCCTGAGGAGGGGGAAAGCTACACCCCAGAGGGGCACCCCTCAGGGCCTTCTCCCCAGGACGGGTTGGAATGACTGTCTCTGGCTGCTGTACTGTCGCTTCTGTAAGAAACTGGGCATCTGTTGCCTAATAAACCTTCTGTTGTACCTGCTGAGTGAGAGTCACTCCTGCCAGCAGACGGGTGCAGAGCTTGGGGAACCCCGAACCCCTTCACACTGGCTCTGGCTTTAAGCAGCCGCTGCCCACCTTGTGGCCCAGGTAGGTCACCTCAGCCATCCCCACCTTGCACTTCCCTGCCTTGATAGCCAGCCGGGCCTTCTGGAGTTGGTCCAGCACCTACTTGACCTGGGACACATGTTCCTCCCATGTCTGGCTGAAGATGCAAATGTCGTCCATGTAAGCCAGGGCAAAGCTCTCCATCCCTTTCAGTAGCTGGTCCACCAGACGCTGGAAGGTAGCGGGTGCCCCCTTGAGGCCGAAGGGCAGGACCAGGAACTCGTAGAGCCCCACAGGGGTGATGAAAGCCGACTTGACCCGGGCATCTTCGTCTAATGGCACTTGCCCGTACCCCTTGGTGACGTCTATGGTGGTGAGGTAACGGGCTCCCCCCAGCTTGTCTGAAAGGTCATCAGGCCTGGGCATGGGGTAGGCGTCCGATACAGTGATGGCGTTAAGCTTGCGATAGTCCACACAAAACCGAACAGACCCATCTTTTTTAGGGACTAACACCATGGGAGAGGCCCAGGGGCTGGAGGAGGGTTGGATCACCCCCAGAGCCAGCATGTCTTCAACCTCCCGCTCTATGTCCTGAGCCGTCCTCCCTGTGCCGCTGAATGACACACACTTGATAGGGGTGTGGGTACCTGTCTCTATGCGGTGGACAGGCAGGTTAGTGTGTCCGGGTCTGTCAGAAAAGAGCTGTTGGTGTGCATGCAGCACCTCCTTGATCTCCGTCTGCTGGGCAGGGGTCAGCTGGTCTGAGAGTGGAATAGACTCCAGCAAGGAGCCGGCTCCAGTCCCTTTGAGCAAATCCACCAAGGGATCATCCCCTGCCACTCCCAGTGCCTGCACACGGCCAGCACCAAGTTCTCTCTGTCCCAGTAAAGTTTCATCATGTTCACATGATAGACCCGGTGACTGTGGGCCCGGTTCGACAGTTCCACCACATAGTTCACCTCATTCAGCTGTTTGACGACCTTGAAGGGGCCATCCCAGGCCGCTTGCAGCTTGTTCCGCCGCACGGGTACAAGGACCATCACTTGGTCCCCGGTGGCATAGGCTCGGGCCCTGGCGTTACGGTCATACCAGACCTTTTGCTTCCTTTGGGCCATGGAGAGGTTCTCCCTGGCCAGGCCCATGAGCTCGGTGAGTTTTTCCCGGAAGGTCAGTACATACTGTACCACTGACTCCCCTTCAGGAGAGGCCGTCCCCTCCCACTCTTCTCTGAGCAAGTCCAAGGGTCCCCGTATCCTCCTTCCGTACAGCAGCTCAAACGGGGAGAACCCCGTGGATTCCTGGGGCACCTCCCTGTATGCAAACAGCAGGTGGGGTAAGTACTTGTGCCAGGTATACCTGTTTGGACAGCCTTTCACCGTGTACACCGATCACTCACCCCTGACCTGGCTGCATCACATGAAAGGGGCCAACGCCAAGCTCCTGCGGTGGAGTCTGCTCCTGCAGGACTACGACATGGAGGTGGTCCACATCAAGGGGAACAACAACACCATAGCTGATGCCCTGTCACTCAGGGAGGGCCCCGAACTTCCCCAGGTCACTGGCTGAGTGACTCCGCTCAGTTTGGTCTGGAAGGGGGGGGAGAGATGTGATGGAGTGGGCGGGGTACGTGTGTGAGTCAGGCTGGATGTGAGAGACAAGCAGACCAGCTCCCGGTGGCTAAGGATGACCCTGGGGCTATAACCCAGGCTGGCAGGAAAGAGGGAGCTGGTAGGAGCCTGCAACCGGAGAAAAGGGAATTAAGTGAGCAGAACAAGAACACGGAACGTAAAACCCACATCCGGCTCCACTTCATTGCTATGAAACAAACAAGATGTAACTGAGGGTAACCTTTGAATTTCAGGGTCTGGGTCTCCTGTCTAAAACGACCACCAGAGGACCCCCAGAGACCCCCGCGCCTGCGTAGTACGATGAGATTGTGTAATGGGAAGGTGGAGAGATTGTATAATGGGAAGGCAGAGTGTATTACCTGTGTGGGGAGTGACTTTCACTAAACAGCTGCATATATGTGCTATCACCCAGACGCTGGGTGCGCAGGCTTTGAGGAGAGATCCCCCTGCACCTTACTCGGCATGCCAAAAAAAGATTCTTCTTCCACTCTTGGTGTGTTATTGGACTAGCGTTGCACACCGGGCACGAACTGCCACTGTGCCACCTCGAAGAGGAGGCCACAAGCCAGCCTAGCGAGGGGGAAGCTACACTCCAGAGGGGCACCCCTCGGGCTCCTCTCCCCAGGACAGGTTGGAATGACTGTCTCTGACTGCTGTACTGTTGCTTCTGCGAGAAACTGGGCATCTGTTGCCTAATAAACCTCCTGTTGTACCTGCTGAGTGAGAGTCACTCCTGCCAGTGGACGGGGTGAGTGCATGGGGACCTCTGAACCCCATCACACAGGGCTGACATGAAGTTGGACCCGTGATCCATGAGGACCTCCTTGAGGAACCCCACTCTACTGAAAATGGACAGCAGTGCATCCACCACGGTGTCAGCGTCGACAGAGGTCAGGGCCACTGCTTCTGGGTATCGCGTGGCAAAATCTACCACCACGAAGATATATTTCCTCCCAGAACACATTGCCTTGCTGAAGGGTCCCACTATGTCCATAGCCACTTTCCGGAAAGGCTCCTCTGTGATGGGCAGTGGCCTCAGGGCAGCTTTCCCCTTGTCTTGGGTCTTCCCCACCCTCTGGCAGGTATTGCAGGACCGGCAATAGTGATGGACAGCTGCAAAGACCCCCTGGCCAGAAAAGGTTCTGTAACAGCCTCTTCCTGGTGCAGTGGATCCGCTGGTGTCCTGCGAGCGGGACATCAAGGGCTAAGTACAGCAACCTGCGCCAGTACTTTTGAGGAACCACCAGCTGCCTTCAGACACGCCCCCCATGGCTCCACTTTCTGAGTGTGATGCAGTGGTGGGGGGTGCATGTGTGAGTCAGACTGGATGGGTGTGAGACAGGCAGAGCAGCTCCCAGCGGCTAAGGATGACCCTGGGGCTGTACCCTAGGCTGGCACGTAACACCTCTGCCCTGAACACAGAGCAGGGAGGAGCCAAGCTGGGTTTGAATGAGAGGTGGCAGTTAGAAGATGGGGGGAGAGGGAGCTGGAAGGAGCCAGCCTGGCGAGGGGGAAGCTACACCCCAGAGGGGCACCCCTCGGGCTCCTCTCCCCAGGACGGGTTGGAATGACTGTCTCTGCCGGCTGCACTGACACCTCTGTGCTGAGCTGGGCTCTGTCGCCTCATAAACTTTCTGTTCTACCTGCTGAGTGAGAGTCACTCCTGCCAGCAGACAAGGTGCAGTGCAGGGGGACCCCTGAACCCCATCACACTGGTGTCAGAAGTGGGATGCACTGCACCCGCGGATGAGCACGCAGCAGCGACTGACTGAGTGCAGGAGAAGGAAGGAGCCTCACAGGAGCCGGAGGAGGAACAGAGCAGCTCTTGGGAGCCTTGTGGTGCTACAGCTGCTGCTGGTGAGTGGATACCCTGGGTGACGGCGGGGAGGTGGATTATACCCGACTCCTGAAGGCAGAGCTAGTGGGGCTGTGCAGAGAGAGGGGCCTGACCACGGGGAAGGCAACCAAGGCCCAGGTGATTGCCCAGCTGGAAGAGAATGACCGATCCGGGGGGGCAGATCCTGTCCTGGCAGGAAGTGGCCGGTCACCCCTTTGGGGTGTTTCAGATTCTCAGACAGGAGCAGGGGCTCAACGCCGTCAGACAGACGCGATGCCCGCCAGGTCGCGCTCAGCTAGCGGTCGTCCATCATGGGCGGAGTCCCCCGCTGCAGAGCTGCGACGGCTGGAACTCAAGGTGAGATTAAAGGAACTGGAGCACCAGGAACGGCAGAGGGAACGTGAGCGCCAGGAACGGGAAAGAGAGTGTGAGCACGAGCGCCGCTACCAGAGAGACAACGGGAGGAGAGAGAGCGAGAGCGGGAGCACGAGCGGGCCATGGCAGAGGCGAGACGCCAAGAGGCCCCAGCTGCGGTAAGCGGGGAGAGGGCCAGACGGCTCGGGGTGGCCAGTCACTTGGAGACGCGTGTGCTGGCCCAGTGTCAGGACCCAGGGGACATGGACGAGTTCCTTACCGCCTTTGAGCAAGCCTGTGAGTTGCACGAGGTTCCCCAGCCGAATGGCTCCGGCACCTCACCCCCTTTCTGGGCCAGAAGGCCGCAGCGGTGCTCAGCCAGCTGGTGGGGCTGCAGCCTGGGGAATATGAACAGGTGAAACAGGCCCTGCTGCATAAGTTCGGGCTGACTCAGGAGATGTACAAGTAGTTGTTCCAGGAGGCGCAGAAGAGGCCAGAGGAAACCCATGTAGATACAACCGCCCACCTGAGGCAATACTACCGGAAGTGGGTGTTCGGGCTGGGAGTCCAGTCCGTAGAGGACCTGATCGAGCTGGCAGTCCTGGAGCGATTCTACGAGATGTGCTCGCCTGACCTGAGGGTGTGGCTCGTGGACCGGAGGCCTGGGGATTCACACAATGCAGGAAAACTGGCTGATGACTTCACAAACAGCCGGGCTGTGTTTGAAAGTGAGCCCCCCAAAGAGAGGGAGTCCTGGAGAGAGAGGGAGTCCCGGAGGGAGAGGGAGTCCCGGAGAGACCGAGAATCTCAGAGAGACCGGTTCCCGGCTGTACGACAGAGGGGATCACCGCTTGGGCGAGCCCAGGAAATAGGGACTGGCCGCCCACCCCCCAGAGGGCCAAGCAGAGCCTGGACAGAGCAGCCGGCCCAAGGGACACAACAAGACCCAGGCTGTTATCGCTGTGGGCGAAAGGGGCATAGATCAGCCCAGTGCCCCAAGCTCCCAGACAGGTTGAACAGGCTGGGGGGTCATGGAGTCAACTGGGTGGAGTCCCAGAAGCCAGAGGGGCTGGTGGCCAAGGCAGGTGTACCAACAGTATGTCCTCAGCTTGGGCCAAGCAAGCCTCGCAGTCCAGCTCCTCAGGGGGACCAAGTGCTCAGAGATCAGTTGACAGAGTGGGGGCGGTGCTGCCTCTGCGGAGCAAGTGTCTCAAACACCTCGAGGTAGACGGGAGAAAGGTCACGGGGTTCTGGGACACAGGCGCTGACGTGACGCTGGCCTGACCCAGGGAGGTGGCACTGGGCCAGATGGTGCCCAATTCCCACCTGACTGTAACGGGAATTGACGGGACCCCTTTCAAGGTGCCCATGGCGAGGGTGCACCTGAAATGGGGGAACAAGGAAGGCCCCAAGGAGGTGGGTGTGCACAGCCATTTGCCGGCGGATGTACTGATGGGGGGTGACCTGGAGAACTGGCCAGGTGAACGCCCTCGTGCCCTGGTCTTGACCCGTAGCCAAAGAAAACGAGGGGTGCTCTCCCTGGGTTCGGGAGTAGATACCCAGCGAAAGCCACAAAAGCCTCAGGGGCCAACCTTGGGAGAAAGGGGGCCCCCAAAAACCAGATCTCACAGGCCAGTGGCTCTGGAGCCAGGCAGGGGAAGGGGAAGTGGCTTCCACCTCTGCCCCGGCCAAAGAGTTTCAGGCAGAGCAGCAGAGAGACCCCTCCTTGCAGAAGCTGAGGGAACTGGCCAGTCTCAGCCCAGCTCCACAGCTGGGGGAGGGCTGCAGGGAGAGGTTCCTGTGGGAGAAGGGATTCCTGTACCAGGAATGGGCTCCCAGATGCAAAGCGGAGCCATGGAAGGTCCAGAGGCAACTGGTCGTTCCCCAAAAGTACTGGCGCAGGTTGCTGTACCTAGCCCATGATGTCCCACTTGCAGGACACCAGGGGATCCACCACACCAGGGAAAGGTTGTTGAAGAACTTTTTCTGGCCAGGGATCTTTGCATCTGTCTGTCAATATGGCTGGTCCTGCGATCCCTGCCAGAGGGTGGGGAAGACCTGGGACATGGGGAAAGCTGCCCTGAGGCCACCGCCCATCATAGAGGAGCCTTTCCAGAAAGTGGCTATCGACATCGTGGGACCCTTCAGCAAGGCAACACATTCGGGGAAGAAATATATCTTGGTGGTGGTAGATTTTGCCACACAATACCCAGAAGCAGTGGCCTTGACCTCTATCAAAGCTGATACCGTGGCGGATGCACTGCTGTCCATTTTCAGCAGACTGGGGTTCCCCAAGGAGGTCTGCATGGATCATGGGTCCACCTTCATGTCGGCCCTGCTGCAAAGCTTGTGGGACAAGTGTGGGGTCCGGCATGCCTGCGCCACAGCCTACCACCCTCAGACCAGTGGGCTGGTGGAGAGGTTCAATGGGACTCTGAAGCAGATGCTGAGAACCTTCATGAAGCTGGGAGGGTTGCAACTTCTTTGCAGGATAGGGTCATAATTCAAAAGGATCTGGATAAACTGGAGAAATGGGCTGAGGTAAACTATGAAGTTTAATAAGGACAAATGCAAAGTGCTCCACTTAGGAAGGAACAATCAGTGTCACACATACAGAATGGGAAAGGACTGCCTAGGAATGAGTACAGCAGAAAGGGATCTAGGGGTTATAGTGGACCACAAGCTAAATATGAGTCAACAGTGATTCTGGGATGCATTAACAGGTGTGTTGTGAACAAGACACGAGAAGTCATTCTCCCGCTCTACTCTGCGCTGCTTAGGCCTCAGCTGGAGTATTGTGTCCAGTTCTGGGCACTGCAGTTCAGGAAGGATGTGGAGAAATTGGAGAGGGTCCAGAGGAGAGCAACGAGAATGATCAAAGGTCTAGAGAATGTGACCTATGAAGAAAGGCTGAAAGAATTGGGCTTGTTTAGTTTGGAAAAGAGAAGATTGAGGGGGGACATGATAGCAGTTTTCAGGTATCTAAAAGGGTGTCATAAGGCAGAGGGAGGGAACTTGTTCTTCTTGGCCTCTGAGGATAGAACAAGAGGCAATGGACTTAAATTGCAGCAGGGGAGGTTCAGGTTGGACATTAGGAAAAAGTTCCTAACTGTCAGGGTGATCAAACACTGGAACGAATTGCCAAGGGAGGTGGTAGAATCTCCATCACTGGAGATATTTAAGAAGAGGTTAGATAGATGTCTCTCAGGGATGGTCTAGAAAGTGCTTGGTCCTGCCGTGGGGGCAGGGGGCTGAACTCGATGGCCTCTCGAGGTCCCTTCCAGTCCTACTATTCTATGATTCTGTGATTCTATGAATCAGCACCCCCAGGACTGGGACAAGTACTTACCCCACCTGCTGTTTGCATACTGGGAGGTGCCCCAGGAATCCACGGGGTTCTGCCCGTTTGAGCTGCTGTACGGAAAGAGGGTACGGGGACCCTTGGACTTGCTCAGAGAAGAGTGGGAGGGGACGGCCTCTCCTGAAGGGGAGTCAGTGGTACAGTATGTACTGACCTTCCAGGAAAAACTCACCGAGCTCATGGGCTGGCCAGGGAGAACCTCTCCATGGCCCAAAGGAAGCAAAAGCTCTGGTATGACCGTAACGCCTGGGCCCAAGTGATGGTTCTCGTACCCGTGCGGTGGAACAAGCTGCAAGCGGCCTGGGATGGCCCCTTCAAGGTTGTCAAACAGCTAAATGACGTGAATTATGTGGTGGAACTGTCGAACCGGGCCCACAGCCACCGGGTCTATCATGTGAACATGATGAAACCTTACTAGGACAGAGAGAGCTTGGTGCATTCACACCAACAGCTGTTCTCTGACAGACCCGGACGCACTGACCTGGCTGTCCACCGAATAGAGACAGGCACCCACGCCCCTATCAAGTGTGTGCCATTCAGAGCCACGGGGAAGATGGCTCAGGACATAGAGCGGGAGGCTGAAGACATGCTGGCTCTGGGGGTGATCCAGCCCTCCTCCAGCCCCTGGGCCTCTCCCATGGTGTTAGTCCCTAAAAAAGATGGGTCTGTTCGGTTTTGTGTGGACTATCGCAAGCTTAACGCCGTCACTGTATCGGACGCCTACCCCATGCCCAGGCCTGATGACCTTTTAGACAAGCTGGGGGGAGCCCGTTACCTCACCACCAAAGACCTCACCAAGGGGTACTGGCAAGTGCCATTGGACGAAGATGTCCGGCTCAAGTCGGCTTTCATCACTCCTGTGGGGCTCTACGAGTTCCTGGTCCTGCCCTTCGGCCTCAAGGGGGCACCCGCTACCTTCCAGCGTCTGGTGGACCAGCTACTGAAAGGGATGGAGAGCTTTGCCCTGGCGTACATGGACAACATTTGCATCTTCAGCCAGACGTGGGAGGACCATGTGTCCCAGGTCAAGCAGGTGCTGGACCGACTCCAGAAGGCTGGTCTGACTATCAAGGCAGGGAAGTGCAAGGTGGGAATGGATGAGGTGACCTACCTGGGGCACAAGGTGGGCAGTGGCCGCTTAAAGCCAGAGCCAGCTAAAGTGGAGGCTGTCAGAGATTGGCCAACACCCCAGACTAAGAAGCAGGTCCAGGCCTTCATTGGGATGGCGGGGTACTACCGGAGGTTTGTGCCCCACTTTAGCTCTATCGCAGCCCCCCTCACAGAGCTGTGTAAGAAGGGAAGGCCTGACAAGGTGGTCTGGACCGAGCAGTGCCAAGAGGCCCCCTGCGCGCGGAAGGAGGCTCTGGTCAGGGCCCCAGTGCTGGCAAATCCAGACTTCGACAAACCCTTCCTGGTGTTTACTGATACCTCAGACGTGGGGCTGGGGGCGGTGCTAATGCAGGTGAACGACAAGGGGGAGAAACACCCCGTCGTGTACCTGAGCAAGAAGCTTCTGCCCCAGGAGCAGAACTCCATGGCCATAGAGAAGGAATGTCTGGCCATGGGGTGGGTGCTGGGGAAGCTGCAGCCGTACCTGTTTGGATGGCGTTTCACCGTGTACACCGATCACTCACCCCTGACCTGGCTGCATGACATGAAAGGGGCCAACGCCAAGCTCCTGCGGTGGAGTCTGCTCCTGCGGGACTACGACATGGAGGTGGTCCATGTGAAGAGGAACAACAACACCATAGCCGATGCCCTGTCACGCAGGGAGGGCCTCGAACTTCACTGGCTAGCTGAGTGACCCTGCTCAGTTCGGTCTGGAGTTGGGGAGAGAGAGAGAGAGAGTGAGAGAGAGAGAGACTCAGGCTGGATGTGTGTGACGGGCAGAGCAGCTCCCAGCAGCTAAGGATGACCCCTGGGCTATACCCTAAGCTGGCAGGTAACACCTCTGCCCTGAACACAGAGCAGGGAGGAGCTGAGCTGGGTTTGAATCGGAGGCGGCAGTTAGAGGCTGGGGGAGAGGGAGCTGGGAGGAGCCAGCCTGGCGAGGGGGGAAGCTACACCCCAGAGGGGCACCTCTCGGGCTCCTCTCCCCAGGATGGGTTGGAATGACTGTCTCTGCCGGCTGCACTGACACCTCTGTGCTGAGCTGGGCTCTGTTGCCTCATAAACTTCCTGTTCTTCCTGCTGAGCGAGAGTCACTCCTGCCTGCGGACGCGGTGCGGTGCCTGGGGACCCCTGAACCCCATCATAGTGAGTGGGAAACCCATTCCTGGCACAGGAATCCCTTCTCCCACAGGAATCTTTCCCTGCAGCCCTCCCCCAGTGCTGGGGTCAGGCTGGGGCTGGCCAGTTCCCTCTTCTCCTGCAAGGAGGAGTCTCTCTGCACCTCCACCTGGAACTCTTCGGCCGGGGCAGGGGTGGGAGCTGCATCCCCTTCCCTGCCTGGCTCCAGGACCACCAGCCTGAGAGATGCCCCTTTGGCTCTGTCTGGACATCGTCTCCCTGACCCAGGAAGAGCACCCCTCACCTCCTGTAGGCTCTGCGCCTCCTGCCTGCCCGTCAGTACTTTAGAACAGGGATGAGCAAACTGGAGGGTGGTGTGCCATGAGGAGGGCGCAGCACGATCGGCTTCTGGGTCTCAGGCTTGGCCCTGTCATTAAAATACACTAGTCCCATTTATACACCAACTGATAATGGTTTTGCATTTCACGTGCTTATTTTCCGAGACACACCGGAAGGGTTGTTTTCATATGAACAGAACCACAGTCTCCATCAGTCGGGATTACTTTAGACAGGCTGGGGTGTGGGGGGAGGGGGGCTGTTAATTGCAGGGTCAAAAAGGGGCCCACGTAAAATGTTTCCTCACCCCTTCTTTAAAAGACCTACTAGTCCCACCTTCCTTATTCAGATCTGCC
Organism: Carettochelys insculpta; assembly: GCF_033958435.1. Taxonomy (NCBI): domain Eukaryota; kingdom Metazoa; phylum Chordata; order Testudines; family Carettochelyidae; genus Carettochelys; species Carettochelys insculpta. Next base: position 126,887,908 of record NC_134142.1, on the reverse strand, counting down.
CAGTGCCACCTGCCCTTGTCCCAGCCAGCCGGACACTGGCCACCCACACTCGCAGAGGAGGGCCCGGCACCCTTCACTTCCAAGCCCGATGCAAAGAAGCAGCAGGCCTGTAGCTACTTTGAGACTGAGACGTTTTAAGTCACGCGCTTTCTTGGGTAAGACCCACTTCCTCAGAGGACTGCAGCAGGGAAGCAGCCCAGGGTAGTGGGCGTGGGGGGAGAAGTGTTAGCAGAATAGCTGATGGAGTAAATTCAGTGGGATGTGCCCCATTCCTGGGAACAGCAAACACAGGGAAGCTGCCCTGCTGATGCGTACAATACAGCTTCACGTTGAGCTGCCACGGCCGCTCAGCGCCTGGCCCAAATCAACCCTCTTTGAAGCACGGCAGCTACGTCCTTTTGCCCCAGGCTCCCTGCTCCCACAGTCAGCTCCCAGCCACAGGCAACCTCTCACGCTTTGCCGTTGCCAGCAACGTGCCAGCGCCCCACTCCCCCAACATGTGTCCCAGGCAACTGGCCCCCTCCCGCCGCAGCCCTGACCCGCTCGCAGCACGGCATTCACCAAGAGAACCGAGGCTGCCGCACCCTGTCCCTCCCCACTGGCGGGCAGCGCCAGCGGGCAGCTGCCCCTGGAGCCCACACTCCCGCTCAGGGGCAGGTAACGGTCCAGTGCTGGGGCTGGGGAGGAGCCTGTGTCAGGCCAGGCTGTGCCTGCCCCAGGATGGGGCTGTGAGAGCTGCGCCGGGCTGGGTGACTGCTCACACGGGCCCAGAGCAGCTCCACAGCGTGGCCTGGACGGGGGCCTTGGCTGCAGGTCTCACTGCCCCGTCCTGGACAGGCGCCTCTGTGTTAGTTCTCTGCACCGCCTCAGCTGTGTGCCCAAGGCAAGTGCCTCGCCCTTGTCAGGTTGCTGTCTCCCCAGTCCGCATGGGGCTGAGCTACCGGGCAGGAGCCATGGAGCTGTCAGGTGGGGGGGCAGGACTGATGGAGTGGGGCGCAGCGGTGCCAAAGGCCTGACCGCAGGCCCACAAAGCAGCCATGCCATGCACAGGGGTGAAATGTGGGACCCAATCCCGCAGGCCACATTGCTGTGCACAGGCCTGGCTGGGGCCAGACCTCTGCGTGGCAGCCCTGCCACAGGGCAGCAGAACGACCCACGTGCTCAGCCCTGTGCGTCCCAGCGCACCCCAGCCGCCGGCTGCCACACGGGGCCAGGGCCTGGGCAGGCTGCAGGGAAAGAGGACGGCAGGAGCAGGAGCAGGAGCAGTGCTGGGGGGCTGTGCCCAGGTGGCTCCGTGCTGAGCACCAGGGCACTCCGCTGGGGGGCCCGGCCCGAGACCCCTGCAACAGGGACACAGCCCTGTGGTGTCTGCAGCTCCAGGCCAGGGCTGTGTCTGCTGCCACGCCACACACTCAGGTTAATGGCCAAAGCGGCTCTGGCCACGCTGGGGCCACCCAGCACCCGCTTGTCCCACAGCATTCCCTCCCCTGGCTACCCCACTGCTCTGGTGCTGCGTGGGTGCTCGGTAGGGCAGGTATTGGCGGAAGGACTCCCCCGGGCGCTGCTCCTTGCTGGACGCTGCAGGGACAGATCTCGTCAGAGGCGTCACGGCCTGGGCTGCTTTGGTGTCCCTGCTCAGCACACTGTGTGCGGCTGGCTCTGTTGGGACCAAAAGAATAGGAATGAGGCCTCTGCCCGGAAACCCTGGGAACAGCCAGACTCTATTTCCTAAGCTCAGCGCGAGCCCCTCACCTAACAAGCTCTGCCCAGGCTCCAGGCCTGCGCGTGGGGCGCTGTGGCCCCCTCCCAACTGGGGCAACTCTCAGCTGTCTGGAGATGGGGGGAGCCAGCATGTGGGCTTGTTCCCACTGGGAGACTCAGGGCTGTGTGGGGCCTGGCGGGGAGAGGGACCAAAGAGCTGCCCCCGACTCCATCTAGTGCCTTAGAGACAGTGCAGCCCCTTCACTCGCGGGCGCTCTGGGGCTGCAGCCCCCAGAGGGAGTGGGGGAGGGGAGCCCCCGAGAGCAAGCGGCCCGGCTGGCAGGGAGAGGGAAGCAGCTGCGCCCTCCCCAGGGGGAAAGAGGGAGCACCCAGCCCTGGGGGAAGCGGGGCTCAGGGAGGGGCTGATGGGGACAGAAGTGCTCCTTTCCCTGGGCAGTGTCGGCCATTTCCCTGCACCCTGGCATGGACGGGACGGCCCCAGCGGCCAGTGGCGTCGGACGGACACTGACCTGTCACCTGCAGCGCCCGGCTGCATGTCTCCAGGGGGGTTCCCAGGGCGACATGTCCCACCCGGCAGATGTACACAGCCTCCTGGTCCCTCCGCATGGAGGGGCTGAAGCTGAGCCTTGTCTCCTGCTGGAAGCTCCTCCCGTCCTGGGTGTGGGGGGCTCCGGGCTGGATTCTGTACCCGTCCGAGTGCTGCAGAGCAAGCGCTGGCCCGGTGCCCCTGTCCCTCCGGAGCCAGGCCACACTCAGCACCCCAGGGAAATGCCCCACCATGCGGCAGCTCAGGGTGCTCTCCTCCCCGGCCATCACCGCCTCAGGCTGGGAGATTTCCGACACCTGCGGGGGCCGCAGGAGACCTGGGGAGAGGAGCAGCCAGAGACAGTTACAGGCCCCGTGCGGGAGAGATGGGCTGGCAGGGGCTGACCCCACCCTTCGGACAGGAGAGATCTAAGCCCTCGGTGGGGCTGGACCCCATGAAATGCCGCGGGTGTGACAGCGTGACAGAGAGCACCCACTGGCCGAGGCCTGCCCAAGTCTTGTGCCGAGTGCGGGGTCTGATGGACGCTGGCGACCCGCTGGCTCTCTCTGCGCTGCTGATCTGTCGGTAGCGTTTTTACATGTGGCGTTCGGAGCGCTGGCTCTGGGCTTGTAGCTGACCCGATAGGCTCTGGGAGACCACAGCGGGCGGCCTGGCACCAGCCACAGCAGCGCTTCACTCCACCCCACGCCTGAGGAACGTGGCTCTGAACGCGTAGCCTGGGAGGCTGCCGTGACCGAGTGCCCAAACAAGGCCATGGGCAGGGGACAGGCTCCATTTAGGATGTGCTCCCGCAGAAGGGGAACAATGGAGTTCCCTCCACGTGGGTAAGGGGACAAAGGGGACCCTGGGGCTCCCCCGTTTGCCTTTGCTCCAGCTCATCACGTGTGCGGGGAACATCTCGGCTATGAGCTGGGCCCGGGAGGGTCGCTGACCCGTCCCAGCAGAGGACGTGCTCCAGAGACGGGTCAGAGAGCGGCCGTTCCACCTGCTGCAGCCTGCACCCAGACCTGTGTGACTGGCTGTGATGGAGTGAGGGGGGGAGGTGCATGTGTGAGACTCAGGCTGGATGTGTGTGACAGGCAGAGCAGCTCCCAGCAGCTAAGGATGGCCCCTGGGCTATAACCTAGGCTGGCAGGTAACACCTCTGCCCTAAACAAAGAGAAGGGAGGAGCTAAAGAGGGTTTTTGAATGGGAGGCAGCAGTTGGAAGCTGGTGGAAGCGGGAGCTGGAAGGCAGCCAGCCTGGCGAGGGGGAAGCTACAGCCCAGAGGGGCACCCCTCGGGCTTCTCTGCCCTATAGGGGTTGGAGAGACTGTCTCTGCCGGCTGTACTGACACCTCTGTGCTGAGCTGGGCTCTGTCGCCTCATGAACTTCCTGTTCTACCTGCCGAGTGAGAGTCACTCCTGCCTGGGGATGGGTGCAGAGCTGGGGGACCCCTGAACCCCATCACACTGGCGTATGGAAGTTGATTGCTTTAACAAGTGTACTCTCACCCTGTTCTTTCTTTCTTATTGTTAACAGCCCTTTTGGTTTTAGCTTGGAAAGGACTGGCCCAGCATGCGCTTGGGGTGAGATCGGAGGGGCACGCCAACCTGGGGCTGTGGCTGGTCCTTGGGGGCTGGAAGAACCTGTGCGGATTTGGTGCAAGGGGGGACTGGGTGTGGCACAAGAGAAGATGGGGTGTCTGAGAGAACGGCTGCAGCGATTGCTGGCTGACCAGTGTGGTGAACAGAGCTGCTCTGTGTGCCTGACTTGCGACTAGCAGTGGAGGACCCCAGTCTGGGGCTGTCAGTAGCCCCGTTTTAAGCAATTTGCCTCTCAGCTCTGCCCAGAAAAGCCTCCGGGGACACCCCTCACCTGTGTCCTCGGCTGTGATCGCTTTCTCCATCGTTGGGCCGTCCGGCGTTTGCTGAACGGAGACGGTGACTGTGAGCCCCGGATGGGTCAGTGTCTCCGTGGGGAGTCTCCACACGCTGGTAGCGCTGAACGTGCCATCGGGGTTCTGTCTGTAGTCGCTTGGTTCACGCCTTTCCCAGGCTCTCCCGTCACAGCGCCACTGGATGCAGTGAATCGCCCTGGGGTGAAAGTTCTGGATCTGGACGGCAAAGGGCACCTGCTCCCGGGGCTCCCACTGCGGTAAGACCTGGACCCCGGACAGCTGCGCCCGGGCTGGGCAGACAGCAGGCGCGTCAGTGGGAACAGGACTGGGGCACTGAGGGATTTACCCTACCTGAGGGCCCAATGGGCAAAATCACTCCTTGCTCGCCCTGCTATTCACAGTCCCTCCAGCTTGTTTGTCCCATGGCCGATCCTCCTGGGGACTGGAGACAGGGCAGCAGGGGTGGGGAGCTGAGGTCCCTGCTTGTGCCCTCCCACTCTGTCCCACCCGAGCCCTCTCTCGCTGGGGGAGCCTGCAGAAGGGACCTTCTGCCCCTCGCTCTGGGGCAAGTGGAGAACGAAAGTCCCAGTAACACCCTGCCCCAGATCCGCTCCCTCAGCCCCCACCAGCAACCCCAGCTGGGGAGAGCTGGCCTGCGGGACCCTGAGGGGCTCAGCCCCAGGGACACTCACCCCAGACCCTGATCTCCTCGGCCTCTCGCTGCTCGCGGATCCCCCGAACCTCGTGGTGGAAGCTGCACCTGACTTGCGCCCTGTCGTCCTGCACCCTGGGGGTGAAGGTCAGGGAGGCCATGAGGCAGGTCTGCGATCTCTCCTCTGTTGCTCGCCAGCCCTGGGGATGGGGGTGCAACAGTGGCCGGTGTTCAGGGCCCTTGCTGGCCCCGTCAGCCCCGATCACCATCCTGTGCTCACTGTGTATCCGGTCCCACGTCACAGCCACGTCCTTGGGGAATGTCCCCTGCATGGCGCAGCGCAGGGTCACCTCCTGGCCCAGCAGACACAGTTGTGGCCCCAGCACCTCAGAGACAAAGTAGGGGATGTTTCCATCTGATACGTCGGGCCGAGACAGAGAGAGGCGAACAGCATCAGTGACACGCAGGCACAGTGAGTAATGGGCCCCCCCCGGTGCTCTGGGGTCCTGGCGACCCCCCCCCCCCCCCCGTGGCCTGTGGAGTCCCCGGTGACACTACCGGACTTTTAAACTAAACATAGAAACTATTTCTGTAAGCACCGCGTTACCTGTGCCACGTGGGCCAGGGGGCTGGGGAAAGCTGGTGGTGCTCTGAACTGGCTTGTGCTGCTTGCACGCGTGCATCGCGCTTGTAGGTGAAGTGGCAGATGCTGGCTCTACGCCTGTATCAGAAGTGCCTTCGAGCTCAGGGTCACCATGGGAGGTGGGTCTCCTCCCAGCCAGCAAGATGGGCTAATCAGGGCCATCTCAGGAATTTGGCTGGGACTGTGCTCTGGGATCTGGCCCATGGCACAACACCCAAGGCCCGGGAGGTGACCTAAGCACGCGCACCACCTTTGAGCACGTGCTCAGGGGGAAAGTGCGACCCTGCAGGTCGCATGGCTATAAAGATGCCACAGGCAGAGGCCATCTTGCCTTTCAGTCATCAGCCCGCTGCTCTCATCTGCCAGCTCAGGAGCAGGTGGCAGCGACAGCTCTGCTATGAGCTAAGCCTGTACGGACTGGGGACCCAGTCCTCCAGGGATGTATGTTCAGAGACTTTCGGGATAGCAGTTTGTACCATCAGCTGTGGCCTGTGTCAGTAGCGGTAAGCGATGTACATAGCTTTCTGTCTCTGTTATAAGCCTTTGGCGGTTAGATTCCAGAGGACTGGCCCAGCGGGCTGGTTTGGGTAGGAGCCAAGTGTACATTGACCTGGGAGTGTGGCTGGTCCCTTGGGACAGGAAGGCCCTGTTCGGATTTGGTGTGGTTGGTTTTCGTAGCCCCTCACCTGAGTAGGGGCTGCTGGGTGGGCATTAGGAGCAGCTGGAGAACCTGTGGGTTTGCTTATGTAGCTTCTGGCCGAGCACGGACTTCCATGGCTGGTTTGGTTTGTTTTTCCCACTAGGCAGGAAATTGCAGCTGGGCTGTAAGTGGCCTGGTTTTAAGCCGTTTACCCAAGTAGGATCTCTCAGCTGTGGCCAGAAGTCCCACCCCCCAGTGCCTAATGGCAAGCGCTGTTACCTTTCCATCTGCGCCAGAAGTAAGTGGCTAACACTGTGGCCGCTGCAGCCAGTGTCACCATGATCCCCAGCAACACTGCAAGCACCAGGGCAGAAGGCTGCGCCTCTGCTTGGGGAGAAGACAGATGACATCAAACCAGCCCTGTACACCCTCCACCCCCACCCCCGAGGCTGTGGCACTGCCTCCAGCAGAGGCCAAGGGTGCACATGAGGCCAGCCGGTGGCTCTGTGGCAGAGCATTGGCCCTGGCCCTGGCTCTTGCTGTGCAGCGCCAAGCAGGCACTGGGCAGGCTGTGCCATGTCCTTGAACACCCAGGCCTGCTGGATCCATCCTCCCTTCAGCACAGACCTGGTTCCACTGGGTGGCCAGCCCCGACACACCTGTGACCTCCAGCGGGAACCCCTCCTGCAGGGGTGCAGCCAGAGCCGCATGGCTGACGCGGCAGGAGAGGAGGCTGCCGGAGTCACTGGCCATGGGGGTGAAGCTGTAGAGCACAGTGAGGTTGAAGGTCCCATCTGGGTTCCTCTGGGGGGCAGAGCAGGTGTCGGTCAGAACGTGCCCATCCCTGAGCCACGTGACGGTGATGTCCTCGGGGTAGAACCCCCACACGTGGCAGGGGAAAGAGGTCTCCGTTCCGCTTACAGCCGACCGCCTGGGGATGGAGATTCGCGGAGGAGCTGCAGGTGTGCAAAGGCAGGTATTGTAGTGCAGTGCCCTGCCCTCGCTAGGGCCCAGCCGTCCCGTAGGGCTCTCGTGGAAATGTGCCATATGCCCAGCCCGCCTGACCCCAGTGCTGACAGCTCTGTGCCCAGTGACTCCTCCAGGGATCTGGTGAAACCCACTCGGTGCTCTGGTCATGCAGGAAACAGGCCGGTCTGTGGTGCTGCTGGGGGCCTCCCACACCTGACAGCTGTCGCCCAGCGGAGAGCTGGGCTGTCCCGTACCAGTGATTCTGTGCCCCAGGCATCTGTGTCATTATCTGCCTGTTGTGGCTGGAGCAGGCCTGACCTGTGCCTGTACAACACCAGTGGTCTCTACCCAGGCTGCTGCCCCCTGTCCCTGCGGCAACGCGAGATTGCTCTGCAGTGCCAGTGGGGGCAGGAGGGCCTCTGAGACAAACAAGCAGGGCTCACCCCCCAGCTGTAGGTCTCCCTCTGCCCTGCAGTGAAGGTACTGGGGGGGCACAGAGAGCAGAGCTCACCTCCAAAGACCAGGGGGAAACCCTCTTGCAGGGGCTGGGCCAGAGCAGTGTGGCTGACGCGGCAGGAGAAGTGGCTGCCAGAGTCATTGGTGGTGGGAGTGAAGGTGTAGGTCAGGGTGAGGTTGAAGGTCCCATCCAGGTTCCTCTGGTGATCAGAGCGGGTGGAGCTGGCCAGAACCTGCCCATCCCTCAGCCACGTGACAGCTATGTCCTCGGGGTAGAATCCCCACACGTGGCAGGGGAAGGAGCTCGCTGTGTCTAACACTCCTGCTTTCCGGGAGATGGAGATTCTGGGAGCAGCTGGAATGAAAGGGCGAGGCCAGAGTGTAAAGCATTACACATACGCAGCCTGGAGATGCTCCGTCCAGGAGGTATATGTCTCGCAGAGCTGGAAGGGACCGTGGGAGGTCATCTAGCCCAGCCCCCTGCCCTCTTGGCAGGACCAAGCACTGTCCCTGACATCTATTTTCCCCATTCCCTAAGTGGCCTGCACAGGGATTGAGCCTGCAGCCCTCGATTTAGCAGGCCAATGCCCAAACCACTGAGCTACCCCTCCCCCCATTAGTGGGGGCTGATCCTGCTTGCAGGAGGGGGTTGAACCGGATGACCTCCTGAGGTCCCATCCAGCCCTGTGATTCTGTGATTCATCCCTGAAGCCTCCTGCCAGGCCAGGCAGGCGCAACACACTCACCCACCACCTGCAGCTGCAGCTGCTGCTCCTCCTTGTCGGGCGTGTAGATGACGGTGCTGGTGTACCTGCCGCCATCCTGCACTGCCACTCGGTGCAGCACCAAGGAGCAGTTCCCCCTGCTCAGCTCCTCTGGGAAGAGCTCAGCTCCCTTCTGGTGGATTTTCGTCCCTCTGACGTACTCCGCCACCTTGCGGCCCCCCAGGGACCAGGCCAGGTAGAATTTAGTCACCTCGAACTGCTCCCTGATGGTGAAGGTGCAGGGCAGCTGTATGTCCGAGCCCAGCGTGGCCCACGCCAGGGAGGGACCCACAGACAGGACCAGGTGGGAGTCTGGGGAGGAGACAAGGAGACAGTCAGGCAGAGGGAGGGTCTGGCTGTGTAGAAGCTCCGAAGCTATGCACCAAATAAGTGGCAGGTTAATGCCAGATGCACCCTGCAAGGACGCCCCCCACCTTCTGTGACGTTATGGAATTCTGATACGAATCTGCAAGTGTTGTTGTAAGCGCTGCTGTGCTGGGGTTCAGGGGCGCCCAGGCTCTGCACCCCGTCTGCAGCCAAAGAGTTACTCTCTTTCAGCAGGAGAACAGGGAGTTTATGAGGCGACAGACACAGTGCAGCCAGCAGAGTCCGTCCATCCAACCTGTCCTGGGGAGGGGAGCCCGAGGGGAGCCCATCTGGGGACTAGCCCCCTTCCTCTCCCCTCTCCCCGGCACAGGCCGGCTGCCTTCCAGCCCCCCCGCCCCACTGCCGCCTCCAACTCAGCCCAGCCGCGCTTCTCCCCACCCTGTGCCTGGACAGAGGTGTCACCTGCCAGCTGCGGTTCCAGCCCCAGGGGGCACCCAGCCGGGGGAGCTGCTCAGCCCGTTGCTCCCACACACGTCAACTCTGTTTCTGTTTGCGCTGCCTCTGCCCATGTATCGTTTCTGTGCGTGATGCGGTGCTTCAGTGTGTGCTTCTGGGAGAGCTCGACAGGAGGCTTGGCAGCCTGTTATGAAAGGGTCCCTAGTCCAGAGAATCGGAGTCCTCAACAAACAATGCCTCTCCAGGTGGGGCCAATCCACATCTGAAGAACTTTGCAGTGAGCGTTCAGACCAGCAGACCGGCGACGGCTGACCGCCCAAAAAGGGGACGGGCAGGCTCCCTGCCCATGTGACAGGCTCCAGCTCAGTCGCGCCTCCCCACAGGGAGGACAATGGAGTCCCCCCGCCTGGGCAAGGTGTAAGGGGGCCCTGCGATCTCCTCCGTTTGCCTTCACTCCAGCTCATCACGCTGGGAACATCTCTGCTATGAGCTGGGCCCGGAAGGATCGCTGACCCATCCCAACAAAGGACGTGTGAAATTACTGGATTTTTAAGTTAAATATGAAGCCATTTCTGTGAGCATTGTATTAAGTTGGCACCAAAGCTTGTGCCGGGGCTGCCACGTGAGGTGCCGACTGAGAGCTGGTGACACCCCGAGTGTGTCTGGGCCGTGGCTGTACATGAAGCTATGGATATTGCCTTTATCCTGCACTAGAAATGTTTCAGGGCTGAGATTCCCAATGGGAGGTGTGATCACTTCCCCAGCCAGGTGGCCTGGGCTGTGTAAATGGACTGGGACATGCCGGCGAGCCCTGCGACCAATGGCCATGTGCCACAGCAGCCCACCTGGCCAGGTGACGCGTCGGTGCCCATGGAAGAAGAAAGGGTTTTTCTCACCACATGGCAAGCTATGAGAGGGCCTTGGCAGTGACCAGCTGCGTTCTTTCAGTCCTCCTGGACTCAGCCTGTCCGCACCGAGGGCCCATCCCTCAGACGGTCGTACTGACTCAAGCATCTGATGAAGTGGGTCTTTGCCCACAAAAGCTTTTGCTCCAGAATGTCTGGAAGGTGCCACAGGACTTCTTGTTGTTTCTGAAGATCCAGACTAACACAGCTCCCTCTCTGGTACTTCCAGAGACGCTCAAGAAAGCAGCACGTACCATCCGCTGCCTCCTGCATCAACAGCTGTAACTGAGGTGTGCAAAGTGTCGCTGTAATGATTTTTCTCTCTCACCCTGTGTCATGTGGCTGGACTTTTATAGTGGGGCTGGAAGCCATTTTTATGCCCTGTGTGGCTATTGGCCCCAAATATTGTGCTGGGGGAGCTGTGTGAGGTGTCAAATGAAAGCTGATGATGCCCTGAATCTAGGTTTGCTACTTATAGCTACGTCTACACGTGAACCCTACATTGAAGTAGCTTATTTCAATGTGGCGACATCGAAATAGCCTATTTCGATGAATAACGTCTACACGTCCTCCAGGGCTGGCAACGTCGATGTTCAGGCTGGATGTGAGAGACAAGCAGACCAGCTCCCGGTGGCTAAGGATGACCCTGGGGCTATAACCCAGGCTGGCAGGGAAGAGGGAGCTGGTAGGAGCCTGTAACCGGAGAAAAGGGAGTTAAGTGAGCAGAACAAGAACACGGAACGTAAAACCCACATCCAGCTCCACTTCATTGCTAGGCGCTGCGAGGGAACGTCTACACGCCAAAGTAGCACACATCGAAATAAGGGTGCCAGGCACAGCTGCAGACAAGGTCACAGGGCGGACTAGCGCTTCTGGGGCAACAGCTAGCCGCTCCCTTAAAGGGCCCCTCCCAGACACACTCAGCCTGCACAGCACGCGGTCTGCAGAGCCTTGAGCGACGCAGTCATGGACCCCCAGCAGCAGCAGCAGCAGCAGCAGCAGCAGCAGCCAGAGGTCCACCCAGCCGCCCCTGTAGGAGCAGTGCTCGCCCTGCTCGATGCCATGCAGGAGGCAGCTGATCATATCCTTGCCACAGAGGAGGAGCTGCCCACAGGGGAGGAGGATGCAACCCCCAACCCTGCAGCACCCCGACCCCCCGGCCTCATACGCCACCGGCTGTGGAGCTACCCCACCAGCACCGACTGGTGGGAGCGGCTGGTGCTCGGAGAGTGGGACGACGACCGCTGGCTCCAGAACTTTCGCATGAGCCGGCAGACATTTCTGGAGCTGTGCCAGTGGCTCACCCCCACACTGAGGCACCAGGACACCGCCATGCGGCGTGCCCTCAGCGTGGAGAAACGGGTCGGCATCGCTGTCTGGAAGCTGGCCACTCCAGACAGCTACCGATCCATGGGCCAGCAGTTTGGCGCCGGCAAGGCTACCGTCGGGGCTGTCCTCATGGAGGTAAGAGGACCCATGGGGGTACGGGGGGGAGGCAGCCCTGGCAGGGGAGGGCAGGGGGGCCCTGGCAGGGGAGGGGAGGGGAGGGGAGGGGAGGGGAGGGGGGCCCTGGCAGGGGAGGGCCAGACACACCCTGCACACCCCTCACTGGTGCTCTCCCATGTGCTTCCCCTGCAGGTCGTCCGTGCCAACAACGCCCTGCTCCTCCACAGGCTCGTGCGGCTTGGGGACCTGGATGCCGCCATCGCGGGCTTTGCCACCCTGGGCTTCCCCAATTGCTTCGGGGCTCTGGATTGGACCCACATCCCCATCCGCGCCCCGGAGCACAGTGGCGGACGCTACATAAACAGGAAGGGCTACCACTCAGTGGTCCTCCAGGCCTTGGTGGACGGCTAGGGCCGTTTCCTGGACATTTATGTGGGCTGGCCCGGCAGCACCCACGACGCCCGTGTATTCTGGAACTCGGGCCTGTGCCACCGGCTGGAGGCGGGGACCTACATCCCCCAGCGGGAGATCCCTGTGGGGGACACCACCATGCCCCTCTGCGTCATCGCAGACGCGGTGTACCCCCTCCGGCCCTGGCTCATGCACCCTTACACGGGCCATCTCTCTGCCAGCCAGGAGCGCTTCAACCAGCTCCTGAACCACTCACGCCAGGTGGTGGAGCGCTCATTTGGGCGCCTCAAAGGGCACTGGAGGTGTCTCCTCACCCACCTGGATGCGGGCCCCACCAACATCCCCCAGATTGTGGGCACGTGCAGCGCCCTACACAACCTGGTGGAGAGCAAGGGGGAGGCCTTCTTTCACAGCTGGGCTGTGGAGGCCGGCAGGGCCGATGTGCAGCCACCCGCTGCCCCCAGTTGCCAGGTGGACCCCGAAGGGACCCGGGTCCAGGAGGCCCTGTGGGCCCAGTTCGACAAGGCCGCGGGGTGAACGCTGGCAGGCCCCCCACTGCCCCCCCCCCATCGTCCACAACACTCCCTGCCCCTACGTCCACACCACAGAGCACCCAAGAGCACACCCTCCCACTTTTCTTGTAAAAATAAAAGCAGACAGTTGTTTGTCAAATCAAACATCTTTTGAACTGTTATTAATTATGGAAATTCTAACATATATATATGTATATATTATAAAAACAGGGATAACAAGGAAGGGGAGAACTATTTACAAGGGGGGGTAAGGATCAGCGATGGAAAACAGGGGTCACAAATAAATACAAACTATTTCCAGCAAAAAAACAACGTAAAAGTGGGGGGGAATATATACAAAGGGGGGGGGCCCACGTCCTGGGCCCCACGCCCCTACAGTCCAGCACTGGGGGTGGGCGGCCGGGATCCCCGCCTCGGCCGCAGCCCTGGCCGGGGCTGGCTGGGGGCCGAGCGGACCAGGAGATATGGCCGGCGAGTGTCAGCTGGCCCCAGGTCCCCCTCGGCGGAATGGCCCTCGGTGGCAGGTGGCGGTGTGACGGCGGATGGCGCAGCGGCTTGAGCAGCGGGTGGCGCAGCGGGTGGAGCACGCAGGGCGGGCGCAGCGGCGGCCGGCGCGGCATGGGGGGCCAGGTAGTCCGCAATGCGGTCGAAAGTCTGCATGTAGGCCCCCATGCCTCCTGGCGCCAGGCCAGCGCTCGCTCCTGCATGTGGAGGTGGCGTTGCTCCACCCACAGCCGCTGCTCAGTGACCTCCACCTGCCAGCGGTGGAGGGCCAGCAGCTGGGGGTCCGTCGCCGGTGGCTGCTGCTGCTGGGTCCACTGTCTTGCCCGCCGTGGGGCTGGTTGGTCCTCCGCCGAGGGGCTGGCCTGGAGTGATGGCCCCGGAGGGCTTTCCGGGACCACTGATGCCTCGCCGGCGCTCTCCAGTCCTTCCGATGGTGCAGCTGCGGAACACAGGAGGGGGGAAAGAAGAGTGGAGACAGCCGTTAGTGTGGGCCCCGAGTCATGGCCCTTGTCCCCCCACCCCTCTGCTGCAGGTTGCCCATCCCCGTCCCCGGGAGATGCTGCTGTGATGGGGTTCAGGGGTCCCCCTGCACTGCACCCCGTCCGCTGGCAGGAGTGACTCTCACTCAGCAGGTACAACAGGAGGTTTCTTAGGCAACAGATGCCCAGTTTCTCTCAGAAGCGACAGTACAGCAGTCAGAGACAGTCCTTCCAACACGTCCTGGGGAGAAGACCCCAAGGGGTGCCCCTCTGGGGTGTAGCTTTCCCCCTCCTCAGGCTGGCTGCCTTCCAGCTCTCCCTTCCCCTAGCCTCTAACTGCCGCCCCCGATTCAAACCCAGCTCGGCTCCTCCCTCCTCTTTGTTCAGGGCAGAGGTGTAACCTGCCAGTTGTAGCCCCAGGATCATCCTTAGCCACTGGGAGCTATTCAGCTTGTTTCTCATATGTAGCCTGAGTCTCGCATTTGCACTTCCCCCACTCCATCACATGCTGCTGCTGGGTGTCCAACCCCCTCCCCCCGGGGGACCCTAGAGGTTCCGCTCCCCCCAGCCCTAGGGATGGGGCATGGCACTGTCGTGCTGTGGGGGGCAGGGGTTGATGGACTCTTCTGAGGGACATGCCACTGTTGTCCTTGGGGCCATGGTCATCTGGGCATGTGGAGGGCCCTGGTCATATCTATTACCCCCGCCCCTCAATCCCAGGGGTGTGCACTGGGGGGTACATACCTGACGGTCCACTCCCACACTCGGGGGACATCCGGGGAGCAGATGCCTGGCTGGAGCTCCGGGACGGCATCAGTATTTGGAGTCCGATGCCGCTGGAGGAGGAGTCCCCCTCCTTCTCCTCCTCCTGCTCTGGTGCCCCGGGGGTGGGCTCATGGGGGGGCCCCCGGGGTGCGGGGCTTGCCTCCGGGGCGCGGGGCTTGCCTCTGGGGCAGACTCCACCTCCGGGGCCTGCTGGGGCTCCTCAGCTGAGGTGTCAAGAGTGGCCAGAGGGGAGGAGATGTGCCGGGGGCCCAGGATGTCCCTGAGCTCCCTGTAAAAGGGGCAAGTGACAGGGGCGGCCCCAGATCGGTCGGCCGCATCCCGGGCCTGGGCGTAACCCTGCCGCAGCTCCTTCACTTTACTCCGGACATGATCCGGAGTGCGGGCAGGGTGACCGCGGGCGGCCAGGCCCTCGGCCAGCCGAGTGAACGCATCCGCGTTCCGACTCTTGCTCCCCATTACCTGGAGCACCTCCTCCTCGCTCCAGAGCCCCAGCAGGTCCCGAAGCTCGGCCTCTGTCCAGGAGGGGCCCTGCTGCTGCTTCGCTGCCTGTCTCCTGGGCTGGGAGCCCTGGCTCCCCTTGGGGGGGGTCCCCTGGGGGCGCTGGGGGGGCTGCCGGGCGGCCATCGCATCAGGTGGGGGTGTGGGTGGCTGCGGAGAAGCGTGCAGGCAAGCCGTGTGTCTGGGCTGCTGCCTGCACGCTCTCTCAGCTTCCTGCACAGGAAGGGAGGGGGCGGGGACCTTTAAGGGGCCGCTCCACGCGGCCACCATTGTGCTCAGGGGCTGGAGAGAGCATCTCTCAACCCCTCAGCTGATGGCCGCCATGGAGGACCCCGCAATTTCGATGTTGCGGTACGCGCGACTACACGTTCCTTACTTCGACGTTGAATGTCGAAGTAGGGCGCTGTTCCCATCCCCTCATGGGGTTAGCGACTTCGACGTCTCGCCACCTAACATTGATGTTAACTTCGAAATAGCGCCCAACACATGTAGCCATGACAGGCACTATTTCGAAGTTTGTGCCCCTACTTCGAAGTAGCGTGCACGTGTAGATGCGGCTTATATGTCTGTGTCATGTATGCAGGTAAAGTTACAGCTTGTTTCTATAGTAACAGAGAGGGATGTGTGCTAGTCTATATACTAGCAAAACAAAAAAGCAGTCAAGTGTGGTGGGAAAATTTTTCTTCAGTAACACGCAGACTCTTAAGTCATTAACAGACTGGCCCACTCCATTAAAATGTTCACTAACCGGTTTGTGGATCTGGAGTGTTTTTATGTCTGTTTTGTGCCCATTAACTTTGTCTAAGGGAGTTAACAAAGAGTTAGACAAAGAGTTAATGGGCACAAAACAGACATAAAAACACTCTAGATCCACAAACTGGTCAGCCGACATTTTAATGGAGTGGGCCAGTCTGTTAATGACTTAAGAGTCTGCATGTTACTGAAGAAAAATTTTCCCACCACTTTTGAAAGGGAGACAGCCGAACTGTCTTTTATATTCAAATTCAGCACATTAACACGTGGTTTGAACCAGGATGGGAATTTTCTGAGTCATAGGGGCTCGTTTGCATACTTGGCTTAATCTAAATCTTGACCTTCCCCCCTCTTCTACCCCTCTACTCTCTGATTTGCTCACCTTGATCATTTTTTTCTGATTTGTCCTCCTTGATTACTGTTTTTGGTTCTCTGTGCCTTAAATATTGAACCTCTTGTTTCTATGTATCCGTACTAGAAAATGTCCAGTGCTACGCTTCACAATAGGATGTGTGACCTCAGCCCCAGCCAGAATGAAAGGACTATAAACAAGTGATCAGAGGTCGAATGCACATCCCAGATGCTCAGGACTTGACAATAAAGGCAGGTCATGGTCAAGTGACCTGGGCTGAAACAAAGGAATAGGTCCATCTCAGAACAAAAGAAGAGTTGGTCTGAAGAAGTGGGTCTGTCCCACGAAAGCTCATCACCTAATAAATTATTCTGTTAGACTTTAAAGTGCTACTGGACTGCTTGTTTGTTTGGACGGCTATCTCTCTGTTACTAGGTCCATCTCAGAAATGTGAGACTGTCTCCTGGGATTCATCCAATGGCAGTTTGCCACAAAAGCCCACCTGAGTCAGGAGGGGGCAGGCCCTCAAAGGACTATGGGAAGAAGAAGGGGCTTTGCCCCTTAACACAAAAGACAACAACAAAAGAGAGAACAATGGTGTGAATTTAGCAGTGTCCATCTTGGATCTTTTGTCTTTTGGTCTCCCGGGGTCCATTTCCAGCATGTGGGCCCCAGCGGCCAGATCTGCAATGCTCCAGTGACTGAATCTAGGTAACCTGAAAAGAACTTTCAGAGACTTTCAAGAATCAGCAAATAACATCACTGGCTGCGTCAGTAGTTCAGATGGACATGAGGGGTGGGGTAGCTCAGTGGTTCGAGTATTGGCCAGCTAAACCCACAGTTGGGAGCCCAGCCCCTGAGGGGGCCATTTAAGGATCTGGGGCAAGTAAACAGAGGAAAGAGATGGTGTTTAGCCCTGCCAAGAGGGCAGGGGGCTGGACTTGATGACCTCCCAAAGTCCCTTCCAGCTCTACAAGATCTGTTAAGTGTTGCTTTAACAATTCCTAACCCTGTTCCTTCTTTTTTATTAATAAATCTTTAGATATTAGATCTAAAGAATTGGTGAGCATGTTGGTTGGGTAATACCCAAGTACATAATGACTGGAATCTGGGTCTGGGCCCTTTGGGGTCTGGAAAATCTGTGTGGTGCTGGGTTAAACAAGCTTAAGAGTCTCTCACCTTAAGTTGGGGGGGTGTTGGTCTGGCTTGGGAAGTCTGTGGTTTGCTTGTGTGGCTTTTGGCTGGCCACTGGGGCTGGCAGAGGTACTTTTGTGGCTGGTTGGATTTGCCCTCATGAGGAGTAAACACGCAAACACACACTCAGGCTGGATGTGTGTGAGACAAGCAGAGCAGCTCCCAGTGGCTAAGGATGACCCTGGGGCTATAACCTAGGCTGGCAGGTAACACCTCTGCCCTGAACAAAGAGGAGGGAGGAGCCGAGCTGGGTTTGATTCTGAGGTGGCAGTTGGAAGCTGGAGGGGAGAGGGAGCTGCAAGGCAGCCAGCCTGGTGAGGGGGGAAGCTACACCCCAGAGGGACACCCCTTGAGCTCCTCTCCCCATGACGGGTTGGAATGACTGTCTCTGACTTCTGCACTGACTCTTCTGTAAGAAAACTGGGCATCTGTCGCCTAATAAACTTCATGTTTTATCTGCTGAATGAGAGTCACTCCTGCCTGCGGACGGGGTGCAGTGCATGGGGACGCTTGAACCCCATCACACTGGTGTCAGAAGTGGGATGCACTGCACCCACGGATGAGCTCCAGCGGTGGCTGACTGAGCGCAGGAGAAGGAAGGAGCCTCACAAGAGCCGAAGGTGGAACAGAGCGATTCCTGCAGCTGCTGCTCGTGAGTGGATAACCCGGGAGACAGTGGGGAGATGGATTATACCCGACTTCTGAAGGCAGAGCTACCGGGGCTGTGCAGAGAGAGGGGCCTGACCGCGAAGAAGGCGACCAAGGCCCAGCTGATTGGCCAGCTGGAAGAGAATGACCGATCCGGGAGGCCAGAGCCTGTCCCAGCAGGAAGTGGCCGGTCACCCGCTGGAAGTGGTTCAGATTCTCAGACAGGAGCAGGGGCTCAACGCTGTCAGACAGACGCGATGCCCACCAGGTTGCGCTCAGCTAGCGGTAGTCCATTGTGGGTGGAGTCCCCCGCAGCAGAGCTGTGATGGCTGGAGCTCGAGGTGTGATTAAAGGAACTGGAAGCCCAGGAACAGGAGAGAGAACATGAGTGCCAGAAACGGGACAGACAGCGTGAACACGACCGCCAGGAACAGGACAGAGAGTGTGAACATGAGCGCCAGCTACAAGAGAGACAGCGGGAGGAGAGAGAGCGAGAGCGGGAGCACGAGCGGGCCATGGCAGAGGCGAGACACCGAGGCCCCAGCTGTGGTAAGCGGGGAGAGGGCCAGGTGGCTCGGAGTGGCCAGTCACTGGGAGACGCGCGTGCTAGCTCAGTGTCAGGACCCAGGGGACATGGACGAGTTCCTTACCACCTTTGAGCGAGCCTGCGAGTTGCACGAGGTTCCCCCAGCCGAATGGCTCTGACACCTCACCCCCTTTCTGGGCCAGAAGGCCACAGCGGTGCTAAGCCAGCTGGGAGGGCTGCAGCCTGGGGACTATGAATGGTTAAAACAGGCCCTGTTGCATTAGTTGGGGCTGATGCCGGAGATGTACAAGAAGAAGTTCCAGGAGGTGCAGAAGAAGCCAGAGGAAACCTATGTAGACGCGGCCTCCCACCTGAGGCAATACTACCAGAACTGGGTGTTCGGGATGGGATTCCAGTACGTAAAGGACCTGGTCAAGCTGACAGTCCTGGAGCACTTCTATGAGATGTGCTCACCTGACCTGAGGGTGTGGCTTGTGGACCAGAGGCCTGGGGATTCACACAGTGCAGGGAAACTGGCAGATGACTTCACAAACAGCCGGGCTATGTTTGAAAGCGAGCCCCAGAAAGAGAGGGAGTCCCGGAGAGACCGAGAATTTCAAAGAGACCGGTTCCTGGCTGTATGACACAGGGGAACACCTCTTGGGTGAGCCCAAGAAAGAGGGGCCGGCCACCCACCCCGCAGAGGGCCAGCCAGAGCCTGGGCAGAGCAGCTGGCCTGAGGGACACAGCAAGACCCGGGCTGTTATCGCTGTGGGCAGAAGGGGCATAGATCAGCCCACTGCCCCAAGTTCCCAGACAGGTTGAGCAGGCTGAGGGGTGCCCTTCTGGGGTGTAGCTTCCCCCTTCGCCAGGCTGGCTGTCTTCCAGCTCCCTCTCCCCTCCAGCTTCTAACTGCCACCCCAGAATCAAACCCAGCCCAGCTCCTCCCTCCTCTTTGTGCAGGGCAGAGGTGTTACCTGCCAGCCTAGGTTATAGCCCCAGGGTCATCCTTAGCCACTGAGAGCTGCTCTGCTTGTCTCACACATCCAGCCTGAGCCTCACACATGCACCCCCCAACTCCATCACATTCCTCTGGACCCACTCCAATGTGTGCATGTCCTTTTTATACTTGGGGGCCCAGAACTGGACACAGTGCTCCAGGTGTGGTCTCACCAGTGCTGTATAAAGGAAAATAATAACTTGTCTAGAACTGCTGAAAATGCTCCTCCTAATGCACCCCAATATGCTGTTAGTGTTCTTGACTACAAGGGCACATTGTTGACTCATATCCAGCCTCTCATCCACTGTAATCCCCAGGGCCTTTTCTGCTGCACTGCTACTTAACCAGTCAGTCCCCAGCCTGTAACAGTGCTTGGGACTCTGAACTTCTCCTTGTTGAACCTCATCAGATTTCCTTTGGCCCAATTCTCCAATCTGTCTAGGTCACTCTGGACCTAACTTCCAGGCTACGTCTACACATGCCCCAAACTTCGAAATGGCCATGCAAATGGCCATTTCGAAGTTTACTAATGAAGCGCTGAAATGCATATTCAGCGCTTCATTAGCATGCGGGCGGGAGCGGCGCTTCGAAATTGACGCGCCTTGCCGCCGCGCGGCGCGTCCAGACGGGGCTCCTTTTCGAAAGGGCCCCGCCTACTTCGAAGTCCCCTTATTCCCATGAGCTCATGGGCTCATACTTCCTTAACTTGTGGGCAAGAATGTTGTGGGAGACCGTATCAAAAGCTTTGCTGAAGTTAAGGTATTTCATGTCCACTGACTTCCCCATGTCCACAGAGCTTGTTACCTCGTCAGAGAAGCTAATCAGATTGGTCAGGCACGACTTGCCCTTGGTGAATCCATGTTGGCTACTTTTGATCACTTTCCCCTCTTTCAAGTGCTCCAAAATGGATTCCTTGAGGATCCCTTCATGATTTTTCTGGGGACTGAGGTAAGACTGACCAGTCTGTAATTCCCTGGATTGTCCTTCTTTCATTTTTTTAAAGATGGGCACTACATTTGCCTTTTTCCCGTCATCCGGGCCTTTTTCCCATCTCCACAAGTTTTCAAAGATAACGGCCAAAAGCTCTGCAATGACATCTGCCAATTCCCTCAGTACCCCTGGGTGCATTAAATCCAGACTCATGGATTTGTGTG
Organism: Carettochelys insculpta; assembly: GCF_033958435.1. Classification (NCBI taxonomy): domain Eukaryota; kingdom Metazoa; phylum Chordata; order Testudines; family Carettochelyidae; genus Carettochelys; species Carettochelys insculpta. Next base: position 126,867,664 of record NC_134142.1, on the reverse strand, counting down.
CGTACATGTAGGGAGAAAATTCCTCAGGCAGGCCATGGTTTGTGCCAAAGCCCCCCTATTCGATTCCTAAAGTCTGGAGTAGGCCTATAATATAGAAACCCAGCTAATATGAGTGGAAATATACCTCGCTGGGACCCCCTCTCCCTTATCTCTCTCACAAGACCCAGAGAAGGACATCACAGCTCAGACAGGAAAGGCCTTGAAGTCTGAAGGGAGGAATAGCTGCCTCAGCAACTACATTCCAAGGAGAGGCCCTGCCTGTGAGAACCAACTGTTAGTGCTGTTAATGATTTGTGCTTTAAATCTTCTCGGTAAAGCCCCCGGGTGCACCAGTGTAGAGTCATCACCCCAGCTGCTAACCTATCCTGACATGAACGGGTCATTGTGTATCTGCTTCGTTTACCGTGTAGAGGAGACCACCGGTACTAGAGAGAAGATGCTCTACAAGCTATGGGCGGGGATACTCTGTAACCTTTTTAGATTATTGGCTTACTGAGCTCGTTTTGTCTTGCTGCTAGAGCCTATCCAGGCGTGGGTGACACCCCTGTCGTGGTTCCCCCCCGGCCCATCAGTAATCTATATAATCAGTTGTACCCTATTGTCTGGCAGTGCTCCACTGAGCCCTGGTGGGTGAAGGGGCACCCCACCAGCACTGTGTGCAATAAACCTCCTGCTTGCTTCACACACGGTGTCCAGACTTTGTTCCAGCAACTGGGAGCTCATCCGGGATTCAAGCTTGTGAGCTGCCTGGGAGCCCGAGACTTAACATCCAAGAGAGGCGAGTATCTTTACTTTACCACCTCATTAGGCTAAGGGATGTGGGTCTCTCTCTCTTCCTTCAGACACATCTTGGTTCCACTTTCCAAAGCTAAACCGGGCGGAACCTGGACGTGTGTGAGCTTAACAGAAGGGACGTCCATGGGAAGGGGGACGAGTGCAAGAGGGCTGTGCACTGTTTAAGCGAAGGGGTTTGTTATGGAGGGACTGGATAAACCACCAGGGATCAGCTGAGCCGTACGTTAAGCCCAGGACTGGCTGGGGACGCCAGGCGGCAGGCAGTGTGCTCCGGTGGTCCCACTTCCTCATCGCACGTTAACGTTGCAAGTCCTGACGGAAGCCCCCGACTGGCACATGACGTATACACCTTCCAATAGTACAATTCTCATTAAGATATGTGTGGGTGCCAAGGCCGCAGTAAGCTGTACACAGAGAAACGGGAAAGAGGAAGACATACATTCCCAATTAACGCTGGCCCAAGGCTGTGGGACTTGAGACCATGGTACCGGAAGGGGGAGACATATATCTTCATCCTGGTCAGCAAAGCTGTATACAGAAAGGGGAAGACGCACGTTCCCAAACAAGAGGAAAAAGAGAAAAAAAAAAAAAAAAAAAAAAAAAAAAGAGAAACACGTGATGGAGTGGGGGGGTGCATGTGTGAGGCTCAGGCTGGGTGTGTGAGAGACAAGCAGAGCAGCTCCTAGTGGCTAAGGATGACCCTGGGGCTATAACCTAGGCTGGCAGGTAACACCTCTGTCCTGAACAAAGAGGAGGGAGGAGCCGAACTGGGTTTGAATCGGAGGCGGCAGTTAGACCCTGGAGGGGAGAGGGAGCTGGAAGGCAGCCAGCCGGGCGAGGGGGAAGCTACACCCCAGAGGGGCACCCCTCGGGCTCCTCTCCCCAGGACGGGTTGGAATGACCGTCTCTGCCGGCTGCACTGACTCTTCTGTTAGAAACTGGGCCTCTGTCGCCTAATAAACTTCCTATTCTACCTGCTGAGTGAGTGTCACTCCTGCCGGCGGCCAGGGTGCAGTGCATGGGGACCCCTGAACCCCATCACAACACGCATCCCCAGATGACTGCCAAGGCAGGCAGAAGTCATGACATCTAAAGGGATAACAGGAGCTGACCCGCAAGATTATTTAGAGTACAAACCCATATGTACTTGACAGGCGGCAGTTAAGAAAGCAGGATATGCCGCAGCTGGACCTCAGGAGGATTTGATTAAGTGTTGGACTAATCAGAAAGGTGATAAAACAGATAAGGCAGTAATAATATTATTGGACATCCTAAAATTAAAGGAGAAAGAAGTTGAAACCTTGAGAGATGAAAACAATGCTCTGGAAAGTAAATGCCCACCTCAGAGTGAGAAAATCAAACTGCAAGAATCACAACCTCTGTGCCGGGGAAACACCAAAGTCAGGGGAGAGGGAACTCTCAGCTGGTGCTTGTACCACCACTTCACTACCCATGGGAGGATTTGGCAACCCAAGCCGACCCTCTCCCCGCATACCCACTTCATATGAGTGAGAACCAGCTCTAAATCCTGCCAGGAATGATGGTGGGGAGGCACAGAAGATAGCACCAGTGAGGGGTTATGTACAGCGTCTGGCTCCTATTTAAACACACACTAGGAGAATAAGAAGCAGTCAAGTAGCACTTTAAAGACTAGCAAAATAGTTTATTAGGTGAGCTTTCGTGGGACAGACCCACTTCTGGCTGTGGTCTGAAGAAGCGGGTTTGTCCCATGAAAGCTCACCCAATAAACTATTTCGCTAGTCTTTAAAGTGCTACTTGACTGCTTTTTGTTTTGATAGTGTATAGACTAGCGCGGCTTCCTCTCTGCTACTAGGAGAATAAGGAATGTTGGGGCAGTCTGCACAGCTGGTCAGGGATTCCACACAGACATAGTGACCAGGGCAAAAGGATAGTTTGGGAGCAGCAGTTCTACTCATGTATGCTGCAGAAAGAAAGGGTTTCAGCACAAGCAGAACGAGGAGGCATGAGCCAAACAGCTGCAGGCTGATTTGGAAACGTAACCAAAAGAATGTGCATGAGAAAAGGGCAGAGTATGTAAAGTAACAGCAACGAAGGGTCCTGTGGCACCTTATAGACTAACAGAAAAGTTTTGAGCATGAGCTTTCGTGAGCACAGACTCTCTTCATCAGATGCTGGTCACGGAAATCTGCAGGGCCAGGTATAAATAAGCCAGAGCAAGGGTGGGGATAACAAGGTTAGCTCAGTCAGCAAGGGTGAGGCTTACTGCCAGCAGTTGATCTGGAGGTGTGAACACCAAGGGAGGGGAAGCTGCTTTTGCATTTAGCCAGCCATTCGCAGTCTTTGTTTGAGCCTGAGCTGAGGGCGTTGAATTTGCAGATGAATTGTAGCTCAGAAATTTCTCTTTGGAGTCTGGTCCTTGTCAGGGATTTTTCATCCCTCGGGCATAATCGTCCCCGTGGGCCAGGGGAAAAAAGCCTTTGGCCATTAAACATCATTACAGGGGCAGGTAGACTCTAAAAGGTACATAGGCTGCCAGTTAGCAGCCCCCTGTAATGGTCACTCTGTGTCAGTTGGTTTCCCCGGTAACCTGAACTCACAAACACCTCAGAATCATGGCTTTGAAATCCAGGCTCCTCATTGGATGCAGGTGAAGCAGCTTCTAGAAGCTTCCCTGGCCTGGAGGACCTGTTTGAAAGCATGTGCTTAGACCTCTCATATGTAAATAGCTTCCTGAATCATGCATAAGATCACAGAATATAAGGCGGTGCTGGACAGCGCTTGCCGGCCCTTGGCGCGGATACGACTTCGCTACCTGTACGGGGAGGTGCTGGCCCCTGAGGCGTCCACCAGCCCCTAGGCCAGCTGCCTCACAAGCAGCGAAGACTTTGGGAAGAGCTCCAGCTGAGAAGACTTTGCAAAGATCGTCCAAGTCAACACCATCGTCGCCCAGCAGGGCCCGCCTGCCGTGGTGACAACTTTACCTCAGCACTAAAAGAGCAAAGGCAGCTCTGAGGTGAATCTGGCGAGCGCGAACTGGCCTCACCCCTAGGGTGAGGTACTGCGCGATCGCCTGTTGAAGCCCAGGGCCTGCCACCACAGCGGCACCTTCGACCCCGCCGCCAGCCATTTATACAACAAGCAGCTCTGAGGTGAATCTGGCGAGCGCCGAACTGGCCTCACCCCTAGGGTGAGGTACTGCGCGATCGCCTGTTGAAGCCCAGGGCCTGCCACCACAGCGGCACCTTCGACCCCGCCGCCAGCCATTTATACAACAAGCAGCTCTGAGGTGAATCTGGCGAGCGCCGAACTGGCCTCACCCCTAGGGTGAGGTACTGCGCGATCGCCTGTTGAAGCCCAGGGCCTGCCACCACAGCGGCACCTTCGACCCCGCCGCCAGCCATTTATACAACAAGCAGCTCTGAGGTGAATCTGGCGAGCGCCGAACTGGCCTCACCCCTAGGGTGAGGTACTGCGCGATCGCCTGTTGAAGCCCAGGGCCTGCCACCACAGCGGCACCTTCGACCCCGCCGCCAGCCATTTATACAACAAGCAGCTCTGAGGTGAATCTGGCGAGCGCCGAACTGGCCTCACCCCTAGGGTGAGGTACTGCGCGATCGCCTGTTGAAGCCCAGGGCCTGCCACCACAGCGGCACCTTCGACCCCGCCGCCAGCCATTTATACAACAAGCAGCTCTGAGGTGAATCTGGCGAGCGCCGAACTGGCCTCACCCCTAGGGTGAGGTACTGCGCGATCGCCTGTTGAAGCCCAGGGCCTGCCACCACAGCGGCACCTTCGACCCCGCCGCCAGCCATTTATACAACAAGCAGCTCTGAGGTGAATCTGGCGAGCGCCGAACTGGCCTCACCCCTAGGGTGAGGTACTGCGCGATCGCCTGTTGAAGCCCAGGGCCTGCCACCACAGCGGCACCTTCGACCCCGCCGCCAGCCATTTATACAACAAGCAGCTCTGAGGTGAATCTGGCGAGCGCCGAACTGGCCTCACCCCTAGGGTGAGGTACTGCGCGATCGCCTGTTGAAGCCCAGGGCCTGCCACCACAGCGGCACCTTCGACCCCGCCGCCAGCCATTTATACAACAAGCAGCTCTGAGGTGAATCTGGCGAGCGCCGAACTGGCCTCACCCCTAGGGTGAGGTACTGCGCGCTTGCCTGTTGAAGCCCAGGGCCTGCCACCACAGCGGCACCTTCGACCCCGCCGCCAGCCATTTATACAACAAGCAGCTCTGAGGTGAATCTGGCGAGCGCCAAACTGGCCGCACCCCTAGGGTGAGGTACTGCGCGCTCGCCTGTTACAGCCCAGAGCCTGCCACCATTGCGGCACCTACGCTCCCGCCGCCTGCCATCTTGTCATCGCTTCACTGCCACCAGACTGGACTTTAACTGGACTGGACCTTACATAACCGGACTGGACACGTAAACTTACCTTAATACCTAATCTATATCTACTCACACCTGGGTAATCGGGACCCTCTACGAGGGAACGGGGGGGTAGCTCCTTCATTGTTCCCTTCCCTGACAAGGGGAGGGAAGTGCCCGGGGGCACGACCCCCTGAGGCCGGGCCTGGACATCCCAGGCAGGGTCCACCATAGTAGCCAAACTTCGGCACGTGTAATTAATAATTACTGTTCATTAGTAAGTTTAAGTTGTTTATATGCTATAGTTGTCTTACCCTCAACGTTCTAACGATAAGGTAAAAACTCTAACTAACCTTTTCCCCTTCTGTCCTTTTCCCCTTAGCCTTGCTCGCCTCCTGTTAATAAACTGCAGGAGAAGGCGCTGCCACCCTGCCTCCCTAACTGTCAATCCTACCCCGGTGACCTGAGGAAGAGCATAAGCCTCCCAGGATCACTTAGTTAGGCCCATTAAGAGGGTACCGGGGACCCCCACAACATAAAGGGACAGTCCCAACTGGCCTTCGGGTACCAACCTCTTGGGTCGGGCTAGCAACCCGATCCCGCACGGAGGTGGGGTTTAGCACCCCCACCCTGGCTCTGGAAGGAGACAGCAGGGGTTTCTAAAACCCTGACAACCCTCATCCCTAAATCCCTCTATCCTTCCTCCGTTATTCCAGTAACCAAATCCTTTTATCTTGCGGTACAATAAAATCAATTCAAGATCTAAGAACAAGTTACCAAATGGATACAGTTGCAAAAGTAAATGTATGTATCAATAGAGCATAAAAAAGTTTGCATTTAAGAAACTGTTACTTGTCATAGTTTTAATCTTGTTGTGTTCCTTAATAAAAATCTTAGTTACTTTGTTTTGGTCCTTTCACCCTTGTCCTTGTCTCATTGTTCCTGCTAGCTACTCCTTTCCAGGAAGCTCAGGGCGGAGTCCAGAAACTTACCTGGGCGGGCATTATCCTGGCTGGGTTTCGTAGCGGGGATTTGGTCTGGGTCCCGGCACCGAACACACAGGGAGATTGCTCCCTTATTCAGGGACTCATTTAAATATTCTAATTACTTGTCCATCCAGAGAGTCCCGTCAGTCCTGAAATTTCCTTGCTGTAGGATAGCTACTTTTAAGTCTGCTACTGTGTGGCCTGGGAGATTGAAGTGCTCTCCTACGGGTTTTTGTATATTGCCATTTCTGATATGTGTGCGTTTACTCTTTTACGTAGAGACTGTCCAGTTTGTCCGATGTATATAGCAGAGGGGCATTGCTGGCACGTGATGGCATAAATTATATTGGTAGATGTGCAGCTGAATGAACCCACGATGGTGCGGCTGATCTGGTTATTTCCTGTAATGGTGTTGCTGGTGCAGATATGTAGGCAGAGCTGGCAGCGAGGTTTGTTGCAGGGATGGGTTCCTGAGTTAGAGTGACTGTGGTGCGGTGTATAGTTGCTGGTTAGGATTTGCTTCAGGTTGTCTGTGGGCAAGGACTGGTCTGCCTCCCAAGGCCTGTGAAAGTGGGGGATCGTTGTCCAGGATGGGTTATAAATCCAGTATGTAAAGTAGGAATTCAAGCTAAGGCTTTGCAACCTGCATGTATAATAATGGAGGGAAGATCCCTGTAATGGGTTTAACTAAGATTCAGTTTGCTGTAGTGGTCTGGATAGACACTAGGAGAGAAAGGAGTTGTGACTTTACATTATAAATATTGACAATAGGTAAAATAAGTTCAGCAAACATAAAAGCTGTTTGTCTGAGTTCCTTTTCCAGTTAGCTCTTTGGGGTATAAATTATACTCTTACAAGCATTCAGGTTATGGAGTCTTAATTTAAACTAATTGCCTTGCTAACAAGTGTTTGTGTCAGAATCTTACAACTTGCCCTTGTAGTGACAGTTTTTTTGGTTTTTGTGCTGCCAAGTGACTGGCAATTAGAAACTGTACTAATCTGTACTCCTCCTCCTTTGTGTTTGGACCTTCTTTGCTTTGTGACCCATCTGAAGTAATTTTGTTTGTTTGTCTGTCCGTTTGCATGTTTGTTTGTAAGTCTTGCTGGTGTATCCATAAGGAGGGGACGCCTTCCGATCTGGACACGTTTCAATGTCAGAGAACTGTAGGTAGTCCATCGTGTCCGACGATGACATCTTGACCTTGCACAGGCTCATTGGTTGTGGACTCGCATGTGGCTGAGGAGTCCAAGCTTTGAACGGCATGGGCATTCACAGTGGGGGCAAAGGAATTGTGCTGGCTCTGTTGGTGCAGCTGCTGCTGTTGCTTTCTTCCTCTCGTGAGCATCAATGAGGCATACGCGTGGCTGCTCTTCAAAGTTGTCATATGCGTGTCGTACGAGATCACACCAGTCTGTTTGGTCTTTGGCATGCTGCTCTAGCTGATCTGGTTTTAAACCAGCATGAGCGATGTTGGCCTTCACACAGTCTTTATACCTCTTGCGAGGTCTGCCTTGATTCATTTTGCCCTGGGACAGTTCACCGTAGAGGAGTTGCTTAGGGGTTCTTGACTCCTCTGTTTGTATGATGTGCCCTGTCCAGCGAAGCTGGGCTTTCAGAATCATGCCTTCGATGCTCGTGGTTCCTGCTCTGTCCAGGACTTCCAGGTTCGTAACTCTGTCCTGCCATCGAATGTGCAGTATTGACCTCAGGCTGCGTGTGTGGAAGTGCTCCAGCAGCATCTGGGAAGAAAAAGACGATATGCCCAAAGACTTTAAGGATGCCACAGTCATCTTGCTCTTCAAGAACAAGGGCAACAAAGCTGACTGTGGAAATTACTGGGGCATCTCCCTTCTCTGTACTGCTGGGAAGATCTTGGCTCAAGTCATCCTCAACTGTCTGATCACCAGCATCTTGGAGGAGAACCTACCAGAGGCACAGTGTAGTTTTTGCCCAGGCTCCAGTACCATTGACATGATCTTTGCTGTTCGTCAGGTCCAGGAGAAGCACACAGAGCAGATCTTGGATCTGTACGCTGTCTTTATAGACCTGACCAAGGCATTTGACACCCTTTATAGACCTGACCAAGGCGTTTGACGCCATCAACAGAGAAGCCCTGTGGATTATCCTGTCAAAACTTGGCTGCCTGAGAAGATTCATTAACCTCATATGCCTGTTCCACGATGACATGACTGGCTTTGTTCTTTCAAGCGGCGAGTCCTCAGATCCATTTGAAATATCCAATGGTGGGGAGCAAGGGTGTGTGCTGGCCCCAGTGTTATTCAACCACTTTTTCACGTGCGTCCTCAGCCACACAGTTACGGACCTGGACCAGGGAGTCTACATAAAATACAGACTTGATGGGTCACTTTTTGAACTTCGTCATCTGAATGCTAAAACCAAGACACTTGAGAGGCTCACCCTTGAAGCCCTTTTTGCTGACGACTGGGCACTTACGGCACACAAGGAATCTGATCTCCAGCTCATCGTCAACAAGTTTGCTGATGCCACTCGCCTCTTTGGTTTGACCATCAGCCCAGGAAAGACCGAGGTGCTGTTTCAACCTGCTCCAGGATCTGCTGCTCTCCTTGCTTCAATCTTTATTGAAGGAACAGAGTTAAAAACAGTAGGGGAGTTCCAAGTACCTTGGCAGTGTGGTAGCCAATGATGGCTCCATTGACAAAGAAATCAATGCCAGAATCTGCCAGGCCAGCCGGGCACTAGGCCATCTGAGAGCGCGAGTGTTGAATCGGCACAATATCCGACAGTCCACTAAACTGAAAGTGTACAAGGTTGTAGTCCTGGCCAGTCTGCTGTTTGGCTGTGAAACCTGGACCTTGTACAGAAAACATAAAACTGCTGGAGCACTTCCACACACGCAGCCTGAGGTCAGAGAACAGATATTGTGTAAAACCTAAATAGGCTCACAGGGTTAAGTTCCCTCTTCTGTTGAAAAACTAATTCATTTATTGAGGTAACATCAATATACAGAAATAGTGCATGAGATGTACTTGAAATCACCCACTAAGGGTTATGCCTAACAGGATCACAGGGATTTGTGGGGTCTGCTAAGTAAAATATATGTTAGGAGAAGGGTTTAATACCCATATCCCAACAGCTCTCAGCCTTAAGGTTAACCCTTGCTATCCCTTCCCTGCCAAATGGAGGCAGGAATAGAGGGAGTAATCCAAGATTTACTAAAGGAAGGGGTCCTCATTCAGACCCAGAGCCCCTTCAATAGCCCAAATTTTGTCATTTCTAAAGGTGAATAAAAAATCCTGGTGGCGGACTGTGAAATATAAAAAATAAACTCAGCAATCCTTCTTTGACTTCCGTAGTCGACTTATGCCTAATGTCTATCCTGGATACAAGAAATAAGGAGAGTGAACTATTTGCTAAAGTCCAGGACAGGAGTATAATGATAGGAAAAAACAGTAAGTCCAGGCATAAAAGATCCAAATCCCTGCAGTATTACTTAAAATGGCAATATCCAATAAAATGTCATTTTGTAAAGTAAGCAAGTCATTCAAGGGAAGAGTAAAGTAACCTTGCAAAGTTAGGAGGAAACTAAGCAGTTAAACTTTGTAAATTAACTTTGTATGATGCTATAAAGAACAATTCTTGGTTTCTTTGCAGCCATTCTAAAGGAAAAATGGGCCCTTTTTCCAAATGAGTGTCTATAAATAAGCCAGGCTAAGACATAATCACATTTAATTCTCTGTAATTTAGTAAACTTGCTAAAAGAAGATAAGGGGTTTCTACTGGAATTTAACTGCCCCAAATGTATAATGGAGAATGTAAACTATGTACAGTAGAGTAAAATTAGTTAGCATAGTTCAATGTGTGTTTAAAAAAATGTGTACACTTAAAATGAGTAATCTCGTAATAAGGTGCAATGTATGTAATTGTTTCTTAATAAAAGTCTTTAAGGAATGTTAAAAATGGTAACTGGAAACATCCCTCATGATATAAAGGTCACTTTAAATAAGTCCAAAATCAGCATAACACAAAAACCATTCCAATCTCGGTCTGCTGTATAAAAAAAGAAACTAAAACATCACCTCATAAACTTTGATAACTAACCAAGCAAATAATTAACTCACCCTAAACCAGCTTAAAGGGTAAAAGCCATTAAAACCTTGCCTATCTGCAGAACAAAATCCAAATAAGTGTGGAATCAATGCAATGCCTCTGTTTTACCCAAAGTCAGTAAATATACGGGTAAAAGAAGTATTTTAAGATGTAACCTGCCACCCCCAAAAGGGGTAGAAAAATGTCCTTTGTCTGTCAAAGAAAACCAGAAGAAGCTAGGACAAGAAAACTGCTTCAGTCTTGTGGGGCTCTAAGCAGCCAGTTCTCTCCTTTGTAATAAAAGGGAAAAAAAATCAAGCTCAGCTAGACAATAACAGCAGCCCAGATAAACCTGTGTTTCAAATTGGGGATGTAATAATGAGTCGCATTTATCCTGAGGTTAAAGGAATCCTAAACCAGGGTGGCAAGGTCTCATGAGGGTCTTGTTAACCACAAACACACAAACAACTGTGCAAACTTGGGGTGGGGGATGGGGATGTTTTGGAAGCGCCATAATCAATTGAAATTGCTTAAACCAGAAACTGCAAATACTAACAAGGTCTCTCTAGTGTCCCCAGGTACACAAGAAGGATGAAAAGATGACCACGAAGTCGCTCCTCTTGAGACTCCTGCTACCCTGTGGCACCTGATGGATGGAGCAGAGAGCGTCCCATGTGAAAGAGAGGACTGGAACTGGGTCACTAACCCCGCCACCAGGGCTGCTTCATTTTAATCATTATACTAACAAAACACTTGGCTCCTGCAGAGCACGAGACCTTACGAAGGTCTGGCCAGAGCTAACAGCCAACTTGTGGCTGGAAAGTGGGCCAGCAGATTGTAGAAGGATCGACATAAAGTCATATACTGATGCCCACATAAAGAGGGAAACAAGTAACATCACCAGTCCCGTAACGGCCGAGTGCCCAGTCATTCACTGGTGCTGAGTGCCAGAAGTTATGGACGCGATGGGAATACATGGGAGGAGTCATGGCGTTGCATTGGCCCTCCATTTGAAAGGAGGGTTATTCCTGAACCCTGCAGTGGTCTCACCAGGGGAACAGTAACTCCAGTCAATGCAACCAGCCTCCAAATCTCCTCCATGTGCACTAACACTGATGGGGAATACAAGGCCCTGGGCCACCCCTCATTCAAACATAATTACTTTGCCTATTGCAACAACACTGGCACTACAAGGAACACACAGTCCTCGGTGCTGGAATTTGTACAGGATGTTGTAGGGAAGAAACCAAACGCCAATACCAGATTGTGTGTCAACTACACCAGCACTGTGCCCATAGAAGTAAGGCCTAGAAACTCCCGCTGGGGTTTACCACTTAAGGCCCAAACAGAGGTAACCCCAGAGGCCTGGAAACATTTGTTAAACAATAGCCCACACTGACACGCCCTCAATTGAAAACGTCAACCAAGTCCTGAAGGATAGGGTAGAACCCCCTGACTGTGTATCATGCCCTGAGCAAACCCCTGTCCCAGATGCAAGACTAGGAAGGATAGGACCAGCTCTACCAGTCCTCAATTCTGTGGTATTCCACACCTACAGGGTCGAGGTGCTTATTGCCCTGAGGATATAGGCCAACAATGTGCCAACGTCACCAGACTAACCAACCAAATTGGCAAGTGATTAACTCAACAGAAATGAGGTCTAGTAGATACCATCGCAGGCTGGTTCAGTGCTGGAAACTCTGTCAGCAACACCTATGTCATAGTACAGCAGGCTAAGGAAAGGGACTGTATTAAATTAAGGCTGACAGATGTAGTAATATCTAAAGCCCGTGTGGAACTAGACACCAGCCATGCCAACAGGTTGATCCTAAGTAGCCTTAAGGATCTATCAGACTCTGTATCTACCTCACTGGATATCACAGATTACCTAGATCACAGGTTAGTTGCATTATTATTAAATGGCACTAAGGAAGAGGTATTGGAAAGGAATTATTGGCAGATAGGACAAACTTTAGCTATTCCCACCCAAGGTATTGTCACAGATCTCCTGGATGGACGGGTCCACCCAGTCCTCATGAAGGTGGTAAGCCCCCATCTTCCCAATACCCCACCATGCGAATGGGAGCATAGAGAATCAATGAGAGTTCAACAGCCCATGTGGATTGGGCACAGTATAATCTTCAGCCTTCTGGTACCCTTAGGCATTCCTCACTGACAGAAAGCTAGAACGGTAACCTCCCTGCCTGTAGAAGGCACTGCATTTTCCGATGACGCTGGAGGCACCTGGTACCCCAGTGAACGCTGCACCCATTCCAGTAGGGAGATTTTGCGTACCTGCCCCATACAATGTCTCAACGACTCTATCTATGTTTGAAGTGGTTGTCACCAAAAACCAAATACACACAGAGCTGGTCCAGATGAAGAGTACCTACTGGTGTTTGACTGCCCAGGCTGACCACTCCAACAGTTGAATAGAAAGCCCTGCGCTTCCACATACCTAACCATGTGCATGACGGTCCCTCACAGGACAACCCTGACCATTGACGGGACACAGTTCCACGGTGCTCCAGCAATGACGGGTAACTGAACGTGGGATCGTGAGTGGCACAGCAGAAGTCAGTACCTAGAGGAGGGGCTAGTGGTCCTGCAGGTGAAGATCGAGGAGTTGGTGGCTGAAGCCCAAAAGCACACCGGGATCGGCCGTCTGAGGTACACACAGACAGGGGAACCATGGACCAGGCTAAACCAATACTCTGAGGCACAAAAACCAGGCAGTAGAGGTCAAGACAATGATTATGGGCAGTGCCTTTACTGGCAACAAAATCCCATGGGGATGGATTTAGGTGGTGTTCTGCCCAGTTATTTGGGAAGTGTCTATCATAACATTCTTAGTAGTACTGGTACTGTATTGGCACTTCCAGAACAAATTTAAAACACTAAAATTGCTGTAGTTAACCTGGTGGGTTCATGAACCCTGCGGTAAAGAGGAGGGTCTGTAGGGAGAAAATTCCTCAGGCAGGCCATGGTTTGTGCTAAAGATCCCCTATTCGATTCCTAAAGTCTGGAGTAGGCCTATAATATAGAAACCCAGCTAGTACTAGTGGAAATATACCTCGCTGGGACCCCCTCTCCCTTATCTCTCTCACAAGACCCAGAGAAGGACATCACAGCTCAGGCAGGAAGGGCCTTGAAGTCTGAAGGGAGGAATAGCTGCCTCAGCAACTACATTCCAAGGAGAGGCCCTGCCTGTGAGAACCAACTGTTAGTGCTGTTAATGATTTGTGCTTTAAATCTTCTCAGTAAAGCCCCTGGGTGCACCAGTGTGGAGTCATCACCCCAGCCGCTAACCTATCCTGACATGAACGGGTCATTGTGTATCTGCTTCGTTTACCGTGTAGAGGAGACCACCGGTACTAGAGAGAAGATGCTCTATAAGCTATGGGCAGGGATACTCTGTAACCTTTTTAGATTATTGGCTTACTGAGCGCGTTTCGTCTTGCTGCTAGAGCCTATCCAGGCGTGAGTGACACCCCTGTCGTGGTTCCCCCCCGGCCCATCAGTAATCAGTTGTACCCTATTGTCTGGCAGTGCTCCACTGAGCTCTGGTGGGTGAAGGGGCACCCCACCAGCACTGTGTGCAATAAACCTCCTGCTTGCTTCACACACGGTGTCCAGACTTTGTTCCAACAGTCCAACTTTTCTAACGAGCTCTTAACCTGTTCTTTCCCCACTGAGGGCTGCCCCCATCCTTCCCTCCTGCATTGTCTAGTGCAGTAGTCTGGGAGCTGACCTTGTCCATGAAGACTGAGGCAAAAAACACATTGAGTGCTCCAGCCTTTATCACATCATCTGTCACCCGGTTACTTCCCTCATCCAGTAGCAGCCCCACCCCATCCACGGTCACCCTCTTCTTGTTAACCTGCCTGTAGACACCCTTCTTGTTGCCCTTCACATTCCTTTCTAGCTGCAGTTCCAAATGTGCTTTCACTTTCCTGATTACTGCCTGGCGTTCTCCAGTCGCCTATTTATACTCCTCCGTCGTCAACTGTCCAGGTTTCCCCTTCTTATAAGCATCCCTTCTGAGTCTGAGCTCGTGAAGGATTTCCCTGGTAAGCCAAGCTGGTTGCCTACCATACTTGCTTCTCTTACTGGGCATCAGGATGGTTTGTTCCTGTGCCTTCAATAAGACTTCTTTAAATACTGCCAGTTCTGAACTCCTTTCCCCTTCCTGTGAGCTCCCCAGAGGATCCGCCCATCCGTTCTCTCAGGGAGTCGACGTCGGCTCTTCTGAAATCAAGGATCTGTATTTTACTGCTCACCATTTTCCTTTCCTATGCAATCTCTGCTACAAGCCTGCGCCAAGGACTTTGTGATCAGGGTGTGTAACTGGGCTCCTCTAACAATTTTATTCTCAACCTTTTCTTTCTTTTATAAATAACTTGTCGGTGTTAGAGTCTAAAGGACAGGCAGAGAGTGCTCTTTTGGGTAAGATCTGAGGTACACATTGACCTGGGGTGCAGCTGGTTCCTTGGGACTGGAAGAACTTGGGATGTGGTGAGATTGGTTTCCGTAACCTTTTACCGGTGTAAGGAGGGGCCTGGGCGTGCACAAAGGAAGCCAGAGGGTCTGAGGGATTGCTGGTGTGTTTCTTGCTGGCCAGGGTGGCAAAAGAAGTGCTCGCTGTGATGGGCCTGGTGCCTTGTAGTGGAGCATCTCCCAGTCTGGGACTGTCAGTAGCCCTGTCACTAAGCAGTTCGCCCCCAGAGAACCTATTATACCACCCGCCCCACCCCCTGTCTGGGATTCTCTCCCATTGCACGCCCCCCCGCCCCCCTGCCACACACTGGCGCATTCACATGACTCAGGGGTTCAGGCCCGGTACCACTGACTCACCCCACCCCTCCACAAGGACTTTACTCGGCTGGACAAAGCCAGGGCCCCACACTCCTCTTCCCTCTCCCAGGACCCCAGAGGGATCTCCACATATCGGCCACCTCAAGGAGGGAGGGAGGGAGGGAGCATGAGACACCCCCGCGGCCCCCACCCTCCTTTGCCCGAGGCCCCATATCCCAGCTGTTGGGGGAGCCCTCCATGGCTCATGTGCCCTCGGGCAGAGCAGGAGGAGCCAGTACCAGAGGGCAGGTGTAATTCATTGGCACAGCCGGGCTGCCTGTGACGGGAGCAGCTCCAGCCAGCCGCTCACAAAGCCCAGGCTGAACTCCCGCCTTGCCCTGCCTCGCCCTGCCCCGGGGCGCCAGGGGCTGCACTTACCAGCCACACTGAGGAAGAGGATGGGGAGTAGGAGAGCCCCCAGCCCCATGGTGCTGCCTTCCACCCTCCAAAGCCAGGTCTCATGGCCCAGAGATTCCCTTTCGCTTTCCCTGGCTCTCAGGTGCGGGTGCGGGTGCGGGTGTGGGCGTGGGCGTGTACGTAACAAGGGGCAAAGGGCGAGGAGACGGAGCTCTGGCATTGCTGGGTGCAGCTCAGACAGGCCTGTACTCCCAGGGACATTGCCAGCCCCCTCAGGCACCTCCGGGGCTGGCTCAGAGGTGACACGCACCTGGTGCAGACAGGGAGACATTGGCTGCTGCACAGACCCATGCCCAAACTGCAGCCCAGAGGCATGTGCCCTGGGGCAGATCAGCCACACACGGGACCCTGGGTCAGGCCAGTATGCAGGGCTCTCTCCCAGGGCACCCAGCCCAGAGGGGCACAGGACCTGAGCCACCCCTGGCTGGCAGCAGGCACCAGGAGAAGGTTAAGGAGAATTGCTGTTGGGGCCATGGGGCTGGCTGGATTTCTCAGCCCCTCCCAAATGCCTATGGCCTGGGCCCCCCAGGTCTGCTGAAGGTGGGGGTTGTACCAGGGACCAGTGTTAGATGGCAGCTGGGCGGTGAGCACAGCCATGTAACCCTCAAACCCTCTCCAGCTTGTTCCTGATTTACCTGGACTTGAGTAATAGGGTTTGGGCTTCCCAAGCTCTGCACCCATCCACAGGCAGGAGTGACTCTCACTGAGCTGGAGAACGGGAAGTTTATTGATTTAGCTTCTATGAGGAGGTAACAGGCTCTGTGGACATGGGAAAGTCAGTGGGTGTGATATACCTTGACTTCAGCAAGGCTTTTGATACGGTCTCCCACAACATTCTTGTCCATAAGTTAAGGAAATATGGATTGGATCCTAGGACTATAAGATGGATAGAAAGCTGGCTTGATGGTCGGGCCCAACGGGTAGTGGTCAATGGCTCAATATCTGGATGGTGGTTGGTTTCAAGCGGAGTGCCACAAGGCTTGGTTCTAGGGCGGATGTTATTCAACATCTTCATTAATGACCTGGATGAGGGACTGGATTGCACCCTCAGCAAGACTGCAGATGACACAAAACTAGGGAGAGAGGTAGATAAGTTGGAGAGAAGAGAGAGAATCCAGCGTGACCTTGATAAATTGGAGGACTGGGCCAAAGGAAATTTGATGTGGTTTAACACAGAGAAGTGTAGAGTCCTGCATCTGGGGCGGAAGAATCCCAAGCATTGTTATAGGCTGGGGACCGACTGGCCCAGCAACAGTATGATAGAAAGGGACCTAGGAGTATGGTGGATGAAAGGCTGGATATGAGTAAACAGTGTGCTCTTATAGCCAAGAAGGCTAACGGCATATTAGGGTGCTGTGATGGGGTTCAGGGGCCCCCATGCACTGCACCCTGTCCGCTGGCAGGAGTGACTCTCACTCAGCAGGTACAACAGGAGGCTTATTAGGCAACAGATGCCCAGTTTCTCACAGAAGCGTCAGTACAGCAGTCAGAGACAGTCATTCCAACCCGTCCTGGGGAGAGGAGCCCGAGGGGTGCCCCTCTGGGGTGTACCTTTCCCCCGCCTCAGGCTGGCTGCCTTCCAGCTTCCTCTCCCCCTAGCCTCTAACTTCCACCTCTGATTTTAAACCAGCTCGGCTCCTCCCTCCTCTTTGTTCAGGACAGAGGTGTTACCTGCCAGTTGTAGCCCCAGGGTCATCCTTAGCCACTGGGAGCTGCTCTGCTTGTCTCACACATGCCCCCCCTGTGATGGGGTTCAGGGGTCCCTCTGCACTGCACCCCGTCCGCTGGCAGGAGTGACTCTCACTCAGCAGGTACAACAGGAGGTTTATTAGGCAACAGATGCCCAGTTTCTCACAGAAGCGACAGTACAGCACTCAGAGACAGTCCTTCCAACCCGTCCTCGGGAGAAGAACCCAAGAGGTGCCCCTCTGGGGTGTAGCTTTCCCCCTCTTCAGGCTGGCTGCCTTCCAGCTCCCTCTCCCCCTAGCCTCTAACTGCTGCCCCCGATTCAAAAACCCAGCTCGGCTCCTCCCTCCTCTTTGTTCAGGGCAGAGGTGTTACCTGCCAGTTGTAGCCCCAGGGTCATCCTTAGCCACTGGGAGCTGCTGCTAGCCTCTCACATCCAGCCTGACTCACACATGCACTCCCCCCACTCCAACACATCTCTCCCCATTTCCAGACCGAACTGAGCGGGGTCACTTAGCCAGTGACCTGGGGAAGTTTGGGGTCCTCCCTGCATGACAGGGCATCGGCTATGGTGTTGTTGTTCCCCTTGACGTGGACCACCTCCATGTCGTAGTCCTGCAGGAGCAGACTCCACCGCAGGAGCTTGGCGTTGGCCCCTTTCATGTGCTGCAGCCAGGTCAGGGGTGAATGATTGGTGTACACGTTGAAACGCCGTCCAAACAGGCACGGCTGCAGCTTCCCCAGTGCTCACACCATGGCCAGACATTCCTTCTCTATGCTGCGTAGTTCTGCTCCCGGGGCAGCAGCTTCTTACTCAGGTACACGATGGGGTGTTTCTCCCCCCTTGTCATTCACATGCATTAGCACCGCCCCCAGCCCCACGTCTGACGCATCGGTGAACACCACGAAGGGTTTGTTGAAGTCTGGATTTGCCAGCACTGGGGCCCTGACCAGAGCCTCCTTCAGCGCGCAGAGGGCCTCTTGGCACTGCTCGGTCCAGACCACCTTGTCAGGGTTTCCCTTTTTACGCAGCTCCGAGAGGGGGGCTGCGATGGAGCTAAAGTGGGGCACAAACCTCCGGTAGTACCCCGCCATCCCAGTGAAGGCCTGGACCTGCTTCTTAGTCTGGGGTGTGGGCCAATCTCTGACAGCCTCCACTTTAGCCGGCTCTGGCTTTAAGCCGCCGCTGCCCACCTTGTGGCCCAGGTAGGTCACCTCAGCCATTCCCACCTTGCACTTCCCTGCCTTGATAGTCAGACCAGCCTTCTGGAGTCGGTCCAGCACCTGCTTGACCTGGGACACATGGTCCTCCCACGTCTGGCTGAAGATGCAAATGTCGTCCATGTAAGCCAGGGCAAAGCTCTCCATCCCTTTCAGTAGCTGGTCCACCAGACGCTGGAAGGTAGCGGGTGCCCCCTTGAGGCCGAAGGGCAGGACCAGGAACTCGTAGAGCCCCACAGGGGTGATGAAAGCCGACTTGAGCCGGGCATCTTCCTCCAATGGCACTTGCCAGTACCCCTTGGTGAGGTCTATGGTGGTGAGGTAACGGGCTCCCCGCAGCTTGCCTAAAAGGTCATCAGGCCTGGGCATGGGGTAGGCGTCTGATACAGTGATGGCGTTAAGCTTGCGATAGTCCACACAAAAGCGAAGAGACCCATCTTTTTTTAGGGACTAACACCACGGGAGAGGCCCAGGGGCTGGAGGAGGGTTGGATCACCCCCAGAGCCAGCATGTCTTCAACCTCCCGCTCTATGTCCTGAGCCGTCTTCCCTGTGGCTCTGAATGACACACACTTGATAGGGGCGTGGGTGCCTGTCTCTACTCAGTGTACAGCCAGGTCAGTGCGTCCGGGTCTGTCCGAGAACAGCTGTTGGTGTGAATGCAGCACCTCCTTGATCTCCGTCTGCTGTGCAGGGGTCAGCTGGTCTGAGAGGGGAATAGACTCCAGCAAGGAGCCGGCTCCAGTCCCTGTGAGCAAATCCACCAAGGGATCATCCCCCTGCCCCTCCCAGTGCCTGCACATGGCCAGCACCAGTTCTCCCTGTCCCAGTAAGTTTTCATCATGTTCACATGATAGACCTGGTGGCTGTGGGCCCGGTTCGACAGTTCCACCACATAGTTTCACCTCATTCAGCTGTTTGATGACCTTGAAGGGGCCATCCCAGGCCACTTGCAGCTTGTTCCGCTGCACGGGTACGAGAACCATCACTTGGTCCCCGGTGGCATAGGCTCGGGCCCGGGCGTTACGGTCATACCAGACCTTTTGCTTCCTTTGGGCCCTGGGCAGGTTCTCCCTGGCCAGGCCCATGAGCTCGGTGAGTTTTTCCCGGAAGGTCAGTATATACTGTACCACTGACTCTTCTTCAGGAGAGGCCGTCCCCTCCCACTCTTCTCTGAGCAAGTCCAAGGGTCCCCGTACCCTCCTTCCGTACAGCAGCTCAGATGGGGAGAACCCCGTGGATTCCTGGGGCACCTCCCAGTATGCAAACAGCAGGTGGGGTAAGTACTTGTCCCAGTCATGGGGGTATTGATTCATGAAGGTTCTCAGCATCTGCTTCAGAGTCCCATTGAACCTCTCCACCAGCCCATTGGTCTGCGGGTGGTAGGCTGTGGCCCAGGTGTGCCGGACCCCACACTTGTTCGACAAGCTTTGCAGCAGGGCTGACATGAAGTTGGACCCCTCATCTGTGAGCACCTCCTTGGGGAACCCCACTCTGCTGAAAATAGACATCCGCCACGGTGTCAGCGTCGACAGAGGTCAAGGCCACTGCTTCTGGGTATCACGTGGCAAAAAAATCCAGCACCACCAAAATATATTTCTTCCCCGAATGCGTTGCCTTGCTGAAGGGTCCCACTATGTCCATAGCCACTTTCTGGAAAGGCTTCTTTATGATGGGCAGTGGCCCCAGGGCAGCTTTCCCCTTGTCCCGGGTCTTCTCCAACCTCTGGAATGCATTGCAGGACAGGCAATACAGACGGACAGCTGCAAAGATTCCTGGCCAGAAAAAGTTCTGTGACAACCTTCCCCTGGTGCGGTGGATCCCCTGGTGTCCTGCTAGCAGGACATCATGGGCTAGGTACAGCAACCTGCGCCGTTACTTTTGAGGAACCACCAGCTGTGTCCAGACGTCCCATGGCTCCTCTTTGCGCCTGGGAACCCATTCCTGGTACAGAAATCACTTCTCCCACAGGAATCTCTCCCTGCAGTCCTCCCCCAGGGGTGGATCTGGGCTGCGCCTGGCCAGTTCCCTCGTCCTCTGCAAGGAGGGATCTCCAGGCAACTTGACCTGGAACTCCTTGGCTGGGGAAGGGGTGGAAGCCGCTTCCCCTCCCTGCCTGGCTCCAGGACCACTGGCCTGTGAGACCCAGGTTTTTGGGGCCCCCTGACTTCCAAGGTCAGCCCCTGTGGCTCTGGCTGGATATCCTCCTCTGAACCTGGGGAAAGCACCCCTCGTTTTCTTTGGCTGCGGGTCAAGATCAGGACATGAGGGCGTTCACCTGGCCAGTTCTCCAGATCACACCGAACTAGTACATCCGCAGGCAAATGGCTGTGCACTCCCACCTCCTTGGGGGCTATACACACACACGTTCTGCAGCTGCTATAAACACACACACACGCGCACGTTCTTCAGTTGCTACACACACACACATTCTGCAGCTGCTACACACACACGTTCTGCAGCTGCTATACACTCACACACACACACCTTCTGCAGCTGCTACCAACACACGTTCTGCAGCTGCTATACACTCACACACACACACCTTCTGCAGCTGCTACCAACACACATTCTGCAGCTGCCACACACACACGTTCTGCAGCTGCTACACACACGCACACACACATTCTGCAGATGTTACACACACGTTCTGCAGCTGCTATACACACACATTCTGCAGCTGCTACACACACACACACACACGTTCTGCAGCTGCTACACACACACGTTCTGCAGCTGCTATACACACACACGTTCTGCAGCTGCTACACACACACATTCTGCAGCTGCTATACACGTGCACATACATGTTCTGCAGCTGTTACACACACACATTCTGCATCTGCTAAACACACACACATGTTCTGCAGCTGCTACACACACACGTTTTGCAGCTGCTACACACACACACACACACACACGTTCTGCAGCTGCCATACACACATTCTGCAGCTGCTACACACACACACACACACACACACACACGTTCTGCAGCTGCTACACACACACACACACACACACGTTCTGCAGCTGCTACACACACATTCTGCAGCTGCTACACACACACGTCCTGCAGCTGCTACACACACACACACACACACAGACACACACACACACACACGTTCTGCAGCTGCTACACACACACACACACACACACACATCACAGAATCGCAGAATCCCAGGGCTGGAAGGGACCTCAGGAGGTCATCTAGTCCAGCCCCCTGCTTTAAGCAGGATCAACCCCCCCACTAAGTCATCCCAGCCAGGACCTTGTCCAGCCGGGACTTAAAAACCTCCAGGGGTGGAGAATCCACCACCTCTCTCGGCAGCGCATCCCAGTGCTTCACCACCCGCCTGGGGAAGGAGTTTTTCCTAATCTCTAACCTACATCTCTCCCCCTTCAACTTCAGCCCATTGCTCCTTGTTCTGCCACCTGACACCACTGAGAGCAGTTTCTCTCCCTCCTCTTTAGAGCTCCCCTTCAGGAAGTTGAAGGCTGCCCCCCCACCACACACACACGTTCTGCAGCTGCTACACACGTGCACATACACGTTCTGCAGCTGCTACACACACACACGTTCTGCAGCTGCTATATAGTTACCAGTCCTGATGGTAGCTGGAGTTTGTGGTTTGGAGTTGGCAGCTGGTGGTGGCTGACTGGCCAGGAGAGCCGGGCAGGTCTCTGTCGGGCGCGCACCGATGCTCTTTGGTGTTGCCAGCAGAACGTTACCCAGAGGTCTCCCCTTCTCACCCCTTCTTTTGTAGGCTACAAGCTAGATGTCAGCCTGTGAGTCCTGCTGTGTCAGGCTGCCGCAGGGTTCAGACGTGACCTTCACCGCCTCCTTAGTAAAACAAAAAGCAGTCGAGTAGCACTTTAAAGACTAGCAAAATGGTTTATTAGGTGAGCTTTCGTGGTCTGGCTACGGTCTGAAGAAGTGGGTCTGTCCCATGAAAGCTCACGTAATAAACCATTTTGCTAGTCTTTAAAGTGCTACTTGACTGCTTTTTGTTTTGATAGTGTATAGACTAGCCTCTAGCACGGCTCCCTCTCTGTTACTCCTCCTTAGTGGGACTTTGTTCTTTTGTGTTCGGGTGGATCTTTTTCTCACCTTCAGGGAGTTGTCTGCACTCTTCAGCCACTGGTGTCTGGTCTTCAGAACAGGCTGGTGTTGAGGATCAATCACACACTCCCCAGTCACACATCTAATACAATTCATACCCTAGTCACACAATTATTTTGTTAGTCTCTAAAGTGCTACGGGACTGCTTTTTTGTTTTGGTAGTGTACAGACTAGCACGGCTATCCCTCTGTTACAATTTAGGTAGAGTTTTGCTTTCAACAGAGCCGCACACAATGGAGTGTGGGATCAAAGTGGAGCCTTGGTTACAATATGGACTCTGGTTTTGTCCTTAATGGTACATATTACACCATGACTTGAATTATAAATATAAACTGCAAATATAAAGTGATAACATCAGACTAATCCTGTGTTCATAGTTAATCTTATTATTTATCATACAAAGAATTAATACAACATTACGAAAAGTTTCATTTTTTCCTAAATACAATATTACAGGTTCCCTTTTATTTCCTACTAATTAACCCTACACGCTCATCCCAAGCTGAGGACATGTTGTCAGCTCCACCTGCTTGGGCAGCCAGCCCCTTTGGCTGCTGGGACTCCACCCAATTGACCCCATGAGTCCCCCGCCTGCTGGAGCAATCTGGGAACATGGGACACTGGGACTGTCTATGCCCCTTCTGCCCACAGCAATAACAGCCCAGGTCTTGCTGTGTCTCTTGGGCTGGCTGCTCCATCCAGGCCCTGGGTGGCCCTCTGGGGGGCTAGGGGGCTGGCCCCTGTTTCCTGGGCTCACCCTATATGTGATCCCTTCTATCGTACAGCCAGGAACTGGTCTCTCTGGGATTCCTTGTCTCTTCACGATTCCCTGTGCCTCCGGGATCCCTTTTCAAACCTGGCCCGGCTGTTTGTGAACTCATCAGCCAGCTTCCCTGCGTCACGTGTGTCCTCTGGCTTCTGGTCCTCGAGCCAAAGCCTCAGGTCAGGTGGGAACACTCCATAGACCCTTTCCAGGACCATCAGCTTAACCAGGTCCTCTGCAGTCTGGGCTCCCATCCCGAGCACCCTCTTGCGTTAGCATTGCACAGGCGGGAGGCCAGGTCCACATAGGTCACCTCTGGCCTCTTCTGCACCTCCTGGCACTTCCTCCTGTGCCTCTCGGGGGTCAGCCCAAACTAATGCAGCAGGGCCTGTTTGACCCATTTGTAGGCCCTGGGCTGCAGCCCCTCCAGCTGGTTGAGCATCACTGCGGCCTTCTGGTCCAGCCAGGGGGTGAGCTGCAGGAGCCATTCAGCTCAGATGACCTGGTGGAACTCACAGACTCGCTGGAAGGAGGTGAGAAACCGTCCAGGTCCCCCACGTCCTTACATTGGGCCAGCACCTGTGTCTCAAAGTGACTGCCGGTCCCGGGCCTCCTGGCCCTCTTCCCACTCACCACAGCAGGGGCCTCCTCACCTCTCATCTCTGCCATGGTCCGCTCATGCTCCCTCTGTCTCTCCCGGTCCTGGTGCTGTCTCTCCTCGTCTTCCAGTTCCTTTCATCACACCTCGAACTCCAGCCTTTGCATCTCTGTCATGGGGGACTCGCTGTGGCAGAGCATGACCAGGTGGGCGCCGCGTCTGTCTGGCAGAGTCCAGCCCCGGCTCCTGCCTGAGAATCCGAAACACTCCCAGGCAGTGACCGTCCGCTTCCTGCTGGCATGGGATTTGGCCCCCTGGATCAGTCATTCTCTTCCAGCTGGGCAATCAGCTGGGCCTTGGTCATCTTCCCCACAGTCAGGCCCTTCTCTCTGCACAGCCCTGCTAGCTCTGCCTTCAGGAGTTGGGTGTAATCCATCTCCCCGCCGTTCCCCAGGCTGCCGACTCACCAGCCGAAGCTGCAGCGCCCCAACTCCTAGGAGCTGCTTTGTTCTGCCTCCAGCACCCCTGGCTCTTGTGAGTCTCCTTCCTTCTCCTGTGTCCAGTCTGTCGCTGCTGAAAGCCCATCTGTGGGTACAGTGTATCCTACTGCTACCACCAGCTGTCATGGGGTTTAGGGGTCCCCAAGCACTGCACCCCAACTGCAGCCAGGAGGGACTCTCGCTCAGCCGGTAAAACAGGAAGTTTATTAGTTGACAGAGAGACAGCGCAGTGCAGAGGTGTCAGTACAACCGGTAGAGACATTCACTCCAATCCATTTTGAGGCAGAGGAGCCCAAGGGGTGCCAACATCTCGGGTCTGGCCTCCCCTCCACAGGCTGGCTGCCATCCTACTCTCCCTCCAGCTTCTAGCTGCTGCTTCAGATTCAACACCCCAAGTGCACCCCTGTTCAACCCCCCCACCCAGCTCAACCACCCCCCTGGCCCCAGGTCACCCCCTCGCGTGGGGCTCCAGGTTCAACCCGTGCGGGGGGCTCCAACCCCCCTGGTGCACCCGGGTTCAACCCCCCCACCTGACTGAACCACCCCCCCTCCCAGCCCCAGCTCATCCCCTCACATGGGACTCCAGGTTCAACCCGTGCAGGGGGCACCAACCCCCCCCGTTGCACCTGGGTTCAACCCCCCACAGCTCAACCATCCCCTGTGGCCCCAGCTCACCCCCTCGCGTGGGGCTCCGGGTTCAACCCATGCGGGGGGCTCCAACCCCCCCAGTACACCCCTGTTCAACCGCCCCACCCAGCTCAACCACCCCCCTGGCCCCAGGTCACCCCCTCACACATGGGGCTCCAGCTGTCAGCAGCCACCGGCATGTGCAGGGGTCTATCTCCCACCAGCTCAACCCACACTGGCCCTCCCCCCTCCAACTGGCTCAACGCTCCCCCGTGCCCAGCTCGCCCCCTCCAGCACGCATGGGGCTCCCGACAGATGTGCGGAGAAGGATTAAAGAGCTTGAGGGCTCATCACAGCATCCCAAAGTGCTTTCCTGGGTTTGCAAAGGGATTTTTGCATTTGGGTGGTGGCTGCGATACCAGTCCAAGGCCGTGGAATCAGCGACCTCGGGGAGTTTTAACACAAGCACGTGGGATTTTTAGAGCTGCTTGCAGGCCTCCACTGTCTGCACTGACAGTGCCAGAGTGGGAAACAGCCTCCTGTGCAAGGAAGGAGCAGGTGTGAACTTGCTTCCCAGTCATCTTGAGATAGAAAACAAAACGAGCCTGTGCAGGTCCAGGCAATCCCCTTTCTACGCAACCCCAAAATGAGCCCAGCCCATTTTCGCCACCGAGGCCTGGGAACTAACAAACGATGGTGGCAACTCTACCTCTACCCCCCAAGGTCAGGGAATCTGTGATCTTGGGAGTTTTTAAGCAATGCCTGTGCACAGGCAAGGGGTGGTTTTAAGTTTGTGTGGGCCTCCACTTTCTGCACTCAGAGTGCTCGAGTGGGGAAGGTGCCCTGAGAGCAGGCGGGTACCAGGGCCCACATTAAAGAGGGAAGGGTTGCAGGGAAGTTTGCTCAGGGCACTTGGTGCCTGCCAGGCTTCATTGTTCATTGACTGTTACTTGAAGGTCCACTCTCCTGAGCAGCCATTCCCAGACCGGCTGGCTGGCTGATCTGACGTGGGAAATACAGACACACAGAAAATGTTCATATCCACACGATACGATAAATGACATTCACACAAATAGGAAAAACACAGCTGGCAAATGATAAGCTTTCCCCAGACCACTCGCTCGGCTGGTGTTGCTCAGATTTGGCGCAAGCTTGTAACAGCGGGTGCATCTCGCCCTGCACGACAGTCCCAGCCCTCATGTGCAGGGAGAGACAGGGCAGCAGGAACTGCTGGGCTCAGGGTGTTCTGCTCCAGGCTCTCAAAGGCTTCGCGTAGTGCCAGGAACCCCCAGCCTGCTGGGCAGCTGCCTTTGCTTATCCTCCGCAAGCCGGGCTGCAGTGGCTCCTGCTGGGGGGCAGAGCTGGTGCTGCTTATCTTTGAGTCTTCTGTGTCACTGTCCCAGGGGCTGCAAAGCAAAGAAATTCGGGAGCTCCTGGGCTGACTAAGTGGGAGGCTCAAGTCCCCTGAGCTGCAGTCCCTCAGCCTACGTGCTACACCCAGAACAGCTCTCTCAGGCCACGGGTGTGTGTTACACCTGCCCCAGCCATGCCTCAGCTCTGCGGGGCCCTGGGGGTGTCACTTCCACCACATGGGCCCACAGGGGCACAGCAGGAGCCCCCACCCCTGAGGCCATCCCCATGTCAATGCGCCTTCTTGGCTCCCATGCACCCAGGGGGGCTGGCTGGGGACCTGCTGCTGCTGCGCCTCCCCAATGGGGACTGACTCTCAGCACCTCCCCATGGCACAGAGCTCATCACACACTACTGCCCCCGGCCCCCGGGGCTGGGTCATCATAAGGAGAAGCACGGCCAGGAGGAAAAGTGACTTGCCAAAGGCCAAATGCAAACCAGTGACAGAGCTGGGACCAGCCCCCAGGCATCCTGAATCCCCAGCCCCACATGAACCTCTGGCCTGCTTCACCCTTCAGCAGCACCTCCAGACTCACGGGACAGGATGAAGTTGCCAAACTCCTTGGTGCTCAGCATCTTCCTGTCTTTGCTGATGAAGCAGCACCGGTACCGGGCTCCCTGGTCCTCCGGGCTCCTGGCCAGGATCATAAGCATCGCGGCAAGGCCACCCAAGGGCAGCTCCTCCATCTGGACTTTGTACAGCACGCTGTGGGCAACCAGAGGCTGCGCCTCCTCATGGCTCTCAGCTGGCTTGCCCTCCAGGAGAGCCTCCCCTTGGCTCCCAACTAGCTCACCCCCGGGGAGAGCTATTTCGTTACCGTTTTGGTACTTGGTCCACCTGGCCTGCGTGCCCGCTGGGCACTGGTAGCCAATGCACACGAGAGAAACGTACTGCCCGACGACCCAGACTTTCGGCCCCACGACCTCGCTGGCTGAGAACGTCTGCTGGGTGTCTGCAGGGAGAGTGTTGAACAGCCGGTATTACTCACGCAGCCCCAGCGCCCTCGGGCCGGGCACAGGGCAATGCCACATGGCAGCCCTGCGAGGGAGGCCAGGCGGGAGATGCCAGGGGCACAATGACGAAGATGAGCACTTTCTGCCCTGCAGGGCATGGGGCCTGACCTGCCCATTTGTGATGGAGTGGGTGGGGGTGCATGTGTGAGGCTCAGGCTGGATGTGTGTGAGACAAGCAGAGCAGCTCCCGGTGGCTAAGGATGACCCTGGGGCTATAACCTAGGCTGGCAGGTAACACCTCAGCCCTGAACAAAGAGGAGGGTGGAGCCGAGCTGGGTTTGAATCTGAGGCGGGGGTTAGAAGCTGGGGGAGAGGGAGCTGGAAGGCAGCCAGCCTGAGGAGGCGGGGAAGCTACACCCCAGAGGGGCACCCCTCGGGCTCCTCCCCCCAGGACGGGTTGGAATGACTGTCTCTGACTGCTGTACTGACGCTTCTGTGAGAAACTGGGCATCTGTTGCCTAATAAACTTCCTGTTGTACCTGCTGAGTGAGAGTCACTCCTGCCAGCGGACGAGGTGCAGTGCAGGGGGACCCCTGAACACCATCACACCATTGTCACAGGTCTGCCTGCACTGAGGCCTCAGAAGGGAAGCAGCAAGGTGCTTCTGGGGCAGCTGCAGGGAGCTGCCTGGGACAGACAGAGCAGCAGCTGAGACAAGCCCTAGCCAGGTGCGGGGAATGGCATTGAAAAGATCCCTGTGCAGTAGGCCAGGAGGGCCGGCTCCTGGCTGGTAAAGGAGGCTGGTAGCTGCCAGGCCTGGGAGATGAGGCAGATACCCACCATCTGTGCCGAGGACGGGCAGAGATGACTGGGCACTGGGTCATGTGTGTGGGTGGAATTCCCAGGGACTCTGGGGGAAGGATCACACTCCAACCCCCCCGCTGCCTAGCGTTGTCTGCTCTCAGTGAAAGACCCTGCTTTGACCTCCCCCTGAGGCCAGGCCTCTGACCACTGCTGACAGGGCCTTTGCTCTGATCTGGGAGGAGCAGAGCCCCATGGGGATGGGGGGCCGTGATTGCTAGCAGGAGCACGCACATGGGCTCGATTGCTTTGAACCTGCCTTCACTGGAGCACTGTCCCAGCTGGCATGGTGGGTTCACACTGGAAAGGGCTGTGTGGTAGCTGCCCACAGTCCCTGGGCCCCATCTCCTGGGCTGTTGGGCAGCTGGGCATTTGCTGAGAATAGCCCAGGGCAGGCAGGGGGCAGGTCAGCCCAGACATGCCCTGCAGCTGCCCTTGCTGGTGTTTGGGGGATATGGGGGGAGTGAGGACCATGTGAGAGAATCTCCCTTCAAACACTACTGATGTCACCCCCGTGGTGTGTCTGGGTGGGCTGGGGTGCAAAGCCAGCTCTCAGCACCACGATGCCCCTTGCACACTGATCACACTAGCTAAGGCGAGGGTGTAGTCACAGGGCACAAGGAGCCAGCTGCCCACATAGCACCCAGAAGGGCTAGGTGCTGCTGCAGTGACACAGCCCATTTCAGCCTGCTCCTTTGCCCGGAGCTGGGGCAGCGAGTATCAGGCCTCTGGCTTGGCACACAGGCCCACCCAGTCCGGGGCGGAGGCGGACACAGAGAAGGGTGAACGTCCCCTGCACTCGGGCCCTTATGCCTGCCAGCAGACAGCCACTGCCTGGGCTGATGCCTGGCCTGGCTTGCCAGGAGCTGTCTGGAGGAGCGTGACCAGCTCAGCCATTTGTAGAACAGGAAGGAAGGTCCGGGCACAGACAGCTTTGTCGCCGACTGCATGGGGGAGGAGGGGTGCCTCTGTCGCTGCTGGGGGGGTGTCAGACACCGGAAGGGCAGCAGGACCTGTCCCAGGGACATGCACATGCCTGTCTGGGAGCTGGTGAAAACAGGTCCTTTGTGCAAATGAAAGAGAAAAGCTAAATCGGGCACCTGCCACCGGCAGCACAGGGAACTATGGGCCGGCAACCGAGCCCACACGGGGGCACTCCTCTGGGCTGGGCAGGGGGGCAGAGCACCAGAAAACCCCACACAGCTGCGCCCAAGCGAGCCATGTCTCACCTGCCATTCTCTTCCACATGCAGAGCAGAGCTCCAGCACACACCATGAACACCGCCACCACCACCGCCGCCGCCACCGCCACCACCGTTGCCATGCCCGTGTCACTGACTTCAGCCTTCCTACCTGGGGAGAGAGGGAGTGTTGCTGTGTCCCGGGTCAGTCAGCTCACTGCCCTGGGCCCGGATGGGAGCCAGCACCCCCTCGAGAAGTGCCCTGGGCCCCACTCCCTTCAGCTGAGTCAGTCGGTCCCACATCCTGGGCCCAGGTGGGAACCAGTGTCCCCTAGGGGAAAGGGCCCTGTGTCCTGCCCCCCGGCTGAGCCAGCCAGCCTCTGTCCTGGGCCTGGATCAGAGCTCATGTCCCCCCAGCTGGGACAGGCTGCGTGCTGCCCTCTGAGCCAGCCAGGTCTTCCACGCATTTAAAGCTCTCCAGGGGAGAGAGAGTCTGGCTGTGGGACAGGAGCTGCACCAGGCCTCCCTTCCAGCTGCCAGGCGCCTGACACCAACACCTGCTCTCAGTCCCTGGTGCTCACTCACTTTCCAGGTGCACCCACACACTCTTCACAAGGGCCTGGCTCAGTGTCTCGTGCTGCACTTCACAGGTGATCTTGGTGCCCTCTGAGCCTGCCGTTGACTTGTACTGGTAGAAGGACTCCAGGCTGAAGGTGTTGTTGTCGTTCACAGCGGGGACCTCCTGTCCGAACGCCGTCCACGAGCCAGTTAACAGCGATGGCTTCTGGGTAAAAGCTGCTCACATCGCATGTGACCACCTGGGCCTCGCCTGGCACAAATGTGGGGGCGTGAATGTGCACAGTGGGGGAGGCTGTGGAGGAAACGTGCAAGGTGGTACCCAGGGTGCAAGATCCCACTTAATTAAACAATTAATCATGGGGGAGGGGGAGCAGTCTGGGGCTGCTCCATCCAGGCTGGAGCTCCCCAGCTGCACCGGGGCCCTGAGAACAGAAGCCCTGGTCAGTGACTAAGTCCCAAGCTGCCCGGGGTGCTGGGGCAGCGCTGGGATCTGCAGCCAGGTCTGCTCAAGCCGAGCCAGCGTCAGAGCTCCGGCCTCACCACCCCCCCGCCCCCCGGGGACAGCCAGCCTGCCCCAGCCCTGCTCTCACCTCCAAAGACAAGCTGGAAGTCCCTCTGCACAGCACCCTGCGGCAGGGCGACATGCTGCACCCGGCAAGAGAAGGTGACGCCCTGGTCCTGCTCTGTGGGCTGCAGGGTCAGAGAGCTGCTGACGCTGAAGGTGCTGTCTGGGTTCCTCTGGGGCAGGGGGAGTGAGGAGTTCAGCAGAACCTGCCCGGCCCTCAGCCAGGTCACCACAATGTCGGCTGGGTAGAAGCCGGACACGGTGCATTTCAGCAGGTTCTGCTCTCCTCTCAGCACCGCCTTGCTGGGGACAGCAACCATGGGGGTGGCTGCGGGGAAGCAGAGGGTGTCAGCAAGCGGTGCTGGCGGGCCTCCCAAGCACCATCCTGCTGGGGCGGGTGGCTCCTCCTCCCAGCACAGACATAAGTAGGAATGCCTGGGCAGGCAAACTGCCCCAGCTCCCCGGGAGCTCACAGGGTTGGGGAGCGATGGCCACAGTGAGTGGGCAAGGCTCCCTCTGCCCCCCTTTTGCCACTGGGCCCCCCTCAGCATTCGTGCTGTGGAGCAGGGCCCAGGGTGACGCAGGGCCCAGGGTGACACCAGCCCCTGCAGGAGAGCCAGGCAGCAGGAAGGAGCAGTGCATCCCCAGCTGCATGGGGCGGCGGGGGCCATCGCCAAGTCACGTGCTGGGAATTTACGGAAACTCCCATTCCCCGTAGGCGCTCATGGATCCCAAAGTGCCCTGCACAGCCCCAGGGCCCCAGCACTGACCCAGCACGTGCAGGAGGAGGGTCTGCTCCCCTCGGTCTGGGGTGTGGAGGACCATGCACTGGTAGGCTCCCTGGTCCCGCACGCTCACGTTGTGCAGAATCAGAGAGGCATTGCCCTTCACCAGCTGTGCCACCGCCAGGGAGACCCCCGGCCGGGAGACGGTGAGGACGTTGTCGTACGACACCAGCTCATTGCCCTGGAAGTGCCAGGACACGGCCAGCTCCTGAGGGCTGATGGAGCCGCTGCCCACAGAGAAGGTGCAGGGCAGGACAGCCTGGGAGCCCAGCTGAGCCACCACCGGGGTGTGCACCACCACCTCCAGCTGGGCACCTGCGGGGAAGGCACAGCTCAGCCGCAGCACGCAGGTGTGGACGGACACAGGGACGCAGAGGAGCCGCAAGGGAGAGGAGGGCGGGCGGGGGACAAAGCAGTGTCATCCCACGAAACAGGCCCAAAGCCGGGAATCAAACGCCCAGCCAGGCCCCTGAGAGACTCACCCCATGGCCACTTTCCCACCCCCGGTGACACAGCCCAAGCCCAGTGCTGGGGGGCGCTGCCCCACATGTGACTATCACCCCGACACAGCCTGAGCTCAGCGCTGGGGGTCCCTGTCCCACGTGTGACTGTCACCCCAACACAGCCCGAGCCCAGCGCTGGGGGTCACAGCCCCACCTGTGACAGTCACCCTGACACAGCCCGAGCCCAGCGCTAGGGGTCACGGCCCCGCGTGGGGCCGGCGATGGCTCGGCTCGGCTCGGACTCAGGGCGCGCTTAACGCAGGGGAAGCCGGGCGGCGTTCGCAGGCCGGGGCCGGGGTCGGGCTTGTGCTGCGGGCGGGGGCCGGGGCCGGGGCCGGGGCCGGGGCCGGGGCCGGGGTCGTGCTGCGGGCGGGGCCGGGGCCGGGGTCGGGGTCGTGCTGCGGGCGGGGGCCGGGGCCGGGGTCGGGGTCGTGCTGCGGGCGGGGGCCGGGGTCGGGGCCGGGCTTGTGCTGCGGGCGGGGCCGGGGCCGGGGCCGGGGTCGGGGTCGTGCTGCGGGCGGGGGCCGGGGTCGGGGCCGGGATCGTGCTGCGGGCGGGGCCGGGGTCGTGATGCGGGCGGGGGCCGGGGCCGGGGCCGGGGCCGGGCTTGTGCTGGGGGCCGGGGTCGGGGTCGTGCTGCGGGCGGGGGCTGGGGCCGGGGCCGGGCTTGTGCTGCGGGCGGGGGCCGGGGCCGGGGTCGGGGTCGTGCTGCGGGCGGGGGCCGGGGCCGGGGCCGGGGTCGTGCTGCGGGCGGGGGCCGGGGTCGGGGTCGGGGTCGTGCTGCGGGCGGGGGCCGGGGCGGGGCCGGGGTCGTGCTGCGGGCGGGGGCCGGGGCGGGGCCGGGGTCGTGCTGCGGGCGGGGACCGGGGCCGGGGCCGGGGCCGGGGTCGTGCTGCGGGCGGGGCCGGGGTCGGGGCCGGGGTCGTGCTGCGGGCGGGGGCCGGGGTCGGGGCCGGGGTCGGGGCCGGGGTCGTGCTGCGAGCGGGGGCCGGGGCAGGGCCGGGGTCGTGCTGCGGGCGGGGACCGGGGCCGGGGCCGGGGTCGTGCTGCGGGCGGGGGCCGGGGTCGGGGCCGGGGTCGTGCTGCGGGCGGGGGCCGGGGCGGGGCCGGGGTCGTGCTGCGGGCGGGGACCGGGGCCGGGGCCGGGGCCGGGGTCGTGCTGCGGGCGGGGGCCGGGGCGGGGCCGGGGTCGTGCTGCGGGCGGGGACCGGGGCCGGGGCCGGGCTTGTGCTGCGGGCGGGGGCAGGGGCCGGGGTCGTGCTGCGGGCGGGGGCCGGGCCGGGGCCAGGGCCGGGGCCGGGGTCGTGCTGCGGGCGGGGGCCAGGGTCCGGGCCGGGGTCGTGCTGCGGGCGGGGGCCGGGGTCCGGGCCGGGGTCGTGCTGCGGGCGGGGCCGGGGTCGTGCTGCGGGCGGGGGCCGGGGTCGGGGTCGGGGTCGTGCTGCGGGCGGGGGCCGGGGCGGGGCCGGGGTCGTGCTGCGGGCGGGGGCCGGGGCCGGGGCCGGGGCCGGGGTCGTGCTGCGGGCGGGGGCCGGGGCGGGGCCGGGGTCGTGCTGCGGGCGGGGGCCGGGCCGGGGCCGGGGTCGTGCTGCGGGCGGGGGCCGGGGCCGGGGCCGGGGTCGTGCTGCGGGCGGGGGCCGGGGTCGGGGCCGGGGTCGTGCTGCGGGCGGGGGCCGGGGTCCGGGCCGGGGTCGTGCTGCGGGCGGGGGCCGGGGTCCGGGCCGGGGTCGTGCTGCGGGCGGGGGCCGGGGCCGGGGCCGGGGCCAGGGTCGTGCTGCGGGCGGGGGCCGGGGCGGGGCCGGGGTCGTGCTGCGGGCGGGGACCGGGGCCGGGGCCGGGCTTGTGCTGCGGGCGGGGGCAGGGGCCGGGGTCGTGCTGCGGGCGGGGGCCGGGGCTGGGGCCGGGGTCGTGCTGCGGGCGGGGGCCGGGGTGGGGCCGGGGTCGTGCTGCGGGCGGGGGCCGGGGCGGGGCCGGGGTCGGGGTCGTGCTGCGGGCGGGGGCGGGGGCCGGGGCGGGGCCGGGGTCGTGCTGCGGGCGGGGGCCGGGGCGGGGCCGGGGTCGTGCTGCGGGCGGGGACCGGGGCCGGGGCCGGGCTTGTGCTGCGGGCGGGGGCAGGGGCCGGGGTCGTGCTGCGGGCGGGGGCCGGGCCGGGGCCGGGGTCGTGCTGCGGGCGGGGGCCGGGGCCGGGGCCGGGGTCGTGCTGCGGGCGGGGGCCGGGGCGGGGCCGGGGTCGGGGTCGTGCTGCGGGCGGGGGCGGGGGCCGGGGCCGGGGCCGGGGCCGGGGTCGTGCTGCGGGCGGGGGCCGGGGCGGGGCCGGGGTCGTGCTGCGGGCGGGGACCGGGGCCGGGGCCGGGCTTGTGCTGCGGGCGGGGGCAGGGGCCGGGGTCGTGCTGCGGGCGGGGGCCGGGCCGGGGCCGGGGTCGTGCTGCGGGCGGGGACCGGGGCCGGGGCCGGGGCCGGGGTCGTGCTGCGGGCGGGGGCCGGGGCGAGGCCGGGGTCGTGCTGCGGGCGGGGGCCGGGCCGGGGTCGGGGTCGTGCTGCGGGCCGGGCCGGGGCCGGGGTCGTGCTGCGGGCGGGGGCCGGGGCGGGGCCGGGGTCGGGGTCGTGCTGCGGGCCGGGGCGGGGCCGGGGTCGGGGTCGTGCTGCGGGCCGGGGCGGGGCCGGGGTCGTGCTGCGGGCGGGGGCCGGGGCGGGGCCGGGGTCGGGGTCGTGCTGCGGGCGGGGGCCGGGGCCGGGGCCGGGGTCGTGCTGCGGGCGGGGGCCGGGGCCGGGGCCGGGGCCGGTGAGCAGCCCGGTCCCACGCAGCGCTGCGAGCCCCGGCGGCCGGGGGGGCGCTCCCGAGACGGGGAGGGCCCGGGCCGGGATCGGGGCGCAGCCTGGCCGGGCACGAGACCGCTGCTGCGACGGGGCGGCCCCGATCCCGGCTCCGGGCCCCGCTACTCACAGACGCCGCCGAGGAGCAGGGAGAGCAGCGCCCCGGGCGGCCCCATGGCGCGGACAGGCCCGAGCGGGGACTCGCGGCTCCCGCTTTCGCTTTCGCTTCCGCTTCCCCGCTGCCGCCGGCCGGGGCGATCCGCACCCCGCAGGGCGGCCGGCCGGGGCTCGGGGCTCGGGAGCGGCTGGGGCCGGGATTGGGGTTCAGGTGCAGGGGCAGTTCACTGGGACGTGCCAGCGGCCTGGCCTGGCCCGTGGGGCGTCACTGGGATGTGCCAGCGGCCTGGCCTGGCCCATGGGGCGTCACTGGGACGTGCCAGCGGCTGGCCTGGCCCATGGGGCGTCACTGGGATGTGCCAGCAGCCTGGCCTGGCCCATGGGGCGTCACTGGGACGTGCCAGCGGCCTGGCCTGGCCCATGGGGCGTCACTGGGATGTGCCAGCGGCCTGGCCTGGCCCATGGGGCGTCACTGGGACGTGCCAGCTGCCTGACCTGACCTGGCCTGGCTTGGCCTGGCCTGGCGCACGGGGCGTCACTGGGATGTGCCAGCGGCCTGACCTGACCTGGCCTGGCTTGGCCTGGCCTGGCCCATGGGGCGTCACTGGGATGTGCCAGCGGCCTGGCCTGGCCCATGGGGCGTCACTGGGACGTGCCAGCAGCCTGGCCCGGCCCGTGGGGCGTCACTGGGACGTGCCAGCGGCCTGGCCTGGCCCATGGGGCGTCACTGGGACGTGCCAGCGGCCTGGCCTGGCGCACGGGGCGTCACTGGGATGTGCCAGCGGCCTGACCTGACCTGGCCTGGCTTGGCCTGGCCTGGCCCATGGGGCGTCACTGGGATGTGCCAGCAGCCTGGCCTGGCGCACGGGGCGTCACTGGGATGTGCCAGCGGCCTGACCTGACCTGGCCTGGCTTGGCCTGGCCTGGCCCATGGGGCGTCACTGGGATGTGCCAGCGGCCTGGCCTGGCCTGTGGGGTGTCACTGGGATGTGCCAGCGGCCTGGCCTGGCCCATGGGGCGTCACTGGGATGTGCCAGCGGCCTGGCCTGGCCTGTGGGGTGTCACTGGGATGTGCCAGCGGCCTGGCCTGGCCCATGGGGCGTCACTGGGATGTGCCAGCGGCCTGGCCTGGCCCGTGGGGTGTCACTGGGATGTGCCAGCAGCCTGGCCTGGCCCGTGGGGCGTCACTGGGATGTGCCAGCGGCCTGGCCTGGCCCATGGGGCGTCACTGGGATGTGCCAGCGGCCTGGCCTGGCCCATGGGGCGTCACTGGGATGTGCCAGCGGCCTGGCCTGGCTCGTGGGGCGTCACTGGGATGTGCCAGCGGCCTGGCCTGGCTCGTGGGGCGTCACTGGGATGTGCCAGCGGCCTGGCCTGGCTCGTGGGGCGTCACTGGGATGTGCCAGCGGCCTGGCCTGGCCTGTGGGGCGTCACTGGGATGTGCCAGCGGCCTGGCCTGGCCTGTGGGGCGTCACTGGGATGTGCCAGCGGCCTGGCCTGGCCTGTGGGGCGTCACTGGGATGTGCCAGCGGCCTGGCCTGGCCTGTGGGGCGTCACTGGGATGTGCCAGCGGCCTGGCCTGGCCCGTGGGGCGTCACTGGGACGTGCCAGCAGCCTGGCCTGGCCCGTGGGGCGTCACTGGGACGTGCCAGCGGCCTGGCCTGGCGCACGGGGCGTCACTGGGATGTGCCAGCGGCCTGACCTGACCTGGCCTGGCTTGGCGTGGCCTGGCCCATGGGGCGTCACTGGGATGTGCCAGCGGCCTGGCCTGGCCCATGGGGCGTCACTGGGACGTGCCAGCAGCCTGGCCTGGCCCGTGGGGCGTCACTGGGACGTGCCAGCGGCCTGGCCTGGCCCATGGGGCGTCACTGGGACGTGCCAGCGGCCTGGCCTGGCGCACGGGGCATCACTGGGATGTGCCAGCAGCCTGACCTGACCTGGCCTGGCTTGGCCTGGCCTGGCCCATGGGGCGTCACTGGGATGTGCCAGCGGCCTGGCCTGGCCCATGGGGCGTCACTGGGACGTGCCAGCAGCCTGGCCCGGCCCGTGGGGCGTCACTGGGACGTGCCAGCGGCCTGGCCTGGCCCATGGGGCGTCACTGGGACGTGCCAGCGGCCTGGCCTGGCGCACGGGGCGTCACTGGGATGTGCCAGCGGCCTGACCTGACCTGGCCTGGCTTGGCCTGGCCTGGCCCATGGGGCGTCACTGGGATGTGCCAGCAGCCTGGCCTGGCGCACGGGGCGTCACTGGGATGTGCCAGCGGCCTGACCTGACCTGGCCTGGCTTGGCCTGGCCTGGCCCATGGGGCGTCACTGGGATGTGCCAGCGGCCTGGCCTGGCCTGTGGGGTGTCACTGGGATGTGCCAGCGGCCTGGCCTGGCCCATGGGGCGTCACTGGGATGTGCCAGCGGCCTGGCCTGGCCTGTGGGGTGTCACTGGGATGTGCCAGCGGCCTGGCCTGGCCCATGGGGCGTCACTGGGATGTGCCAGCGGCCTGGCCTGGCCTGTGGGGTGTCACTGGGATGTGCCAGCGGCCTGGCCTGGCCCATGGGGCGTCACTGGGATGTGCCAGCGGCCTGGCCTGGCCCGTGGGGTGTCACTGGGATGTGCCAGCAGCCTGGCCTGGCCCGTGGGGCGTCACTGGGATGTGCCAGCGGCCTGGCCTGGCCCATGGGGCGTCACTGGGATGTGCCAGCGGCCTGGCCTGGCTCGTGGGGCGTCACTGGGATGTGCCAGCGGCCTGGCCTGGCCTGTGGGGCGTCACTGGGATGTGCCAGCGGCCTGGCCTGGCCTGTGGGGTGTCACTGGGATGTGCCAGCGGCCTGGCCTGGCCTGTGGGGTGTCACTGGGATGTGCCAGCGGCCTGGCCTGGCCCATGGGGCGTCACTGGGATGTGCCAGCAGTCTCGTGCTTAGACCCGCCTGCTGGCAGCCAGAAGGGAAGCTGATGTTCAAGTCCCATCTTTGTGCCCTTCGGGGCCCAGACACACATCATCCCAACAACCGATAGGCTTCTGCCTGCTCAGGCACAGAGGCCACGCTGCTCCCCTGGTTCTGAGTGGCTTTTATTCCATGCTGAGAATGCAGTGCGAGGTGCAGCTGCCCCTGTTTGCTGCTGCTCCCCCAGTGCATTTTCTGCAGGACACACTATTGCTGCCTCTGCTGTGCAAGAATTCTGCGCATGCTTCCGGGAGGGGCTGCAACCAGAGACACACAGCGTGTGGGGTGTCGTGGCAGGATGTGGGCTGGGCAAGCAACTGCATCCCTCCAAGAGCCCCTGCGCAGCATGGCCAGCCACAGCAGGGCAGTAATACACAGTACCATAATTGCCAAAAGACCCAGCAACTGATAGCGAACAGTAGCCCCACTGGTCAGGCAAGTCACATATTTCACCACCTTACAGGGCGCCCCAGAACGCCAGTGCCTTATGTGATGGGTTTCAGGGGTCCCCAAGCTCTGCACCCCATCCCCAGGCAGGAGTGTGATGGGGTTCGGGGTCCCCAAGCTCTGCCCCCATCCCCAGGCAGGAGTGTGATGGGGTTCGGGGTCCCCAAGCTCTGCCCCCATCCCCAGGCAGGAGTGACTCTCGCTCAGCAGGTAGAACAGGAAGTTTAAGAGGTGACAGAGCCCCAGCTCAGCACAGAGGGGTCAGTACAGCTGGCAGAGACAGTCATTCCAACCCATCCTGGGGAGAGGAGCCCGAGGGGTGCCCCTCTGGGGTGTAGCTCCCCCATCGCCAGGCTGGCTGCCTTCCAGCTCCTTCTCCCCCAGCTTCTCGCTGCCGCCTCCGATTCAAACCCAGCTTGGCTCCTCCCTGCTCTGTGTTCAGGGCAGAGGTGTTACCTGCCAGCTTAGAGAACAACAAAAAGTCTTGCGGCACCTTATAGACTAAGATATTTTGGAGCGTAAGCTTTCGTGGGCAAAGGCTATAGGTGCTGACAAAGGCTCACAGCCCCCTGTCTGATCTGACTTTTTTCCTCTTTTGATAAGTACGGTTGATACTGGGCCATTTCCACCTTGCTGAATAGACCTTGTCAGCTCTGGCCCTCTCCTTTACTGGAACCCCCCTCTTTAAATACCCCTCGGGAACCACCCCACACCTCATTCATCTGACGAAGTGGGTCTTTGCTCATGAAAGCGTCTGCTCCAAAATATCTGTCTACAAGGTGCCGTAAGACTTTTTGTTGTTCTCGAAGCTACAGACTAACACGGCCACCTCTCTGATACCTGCCAGCTCAGGTTACAGCCCCAGGGGTCATCCAGCCGATGGGAGCTGCTCTGCCTGTCTCTGCACTCCCCGCACTCCATCACACCCTAGGCCTGTGCATCCTGCACCTATGGGCAATCCAGCCCTGCACTGGGGACAGACTCCAGGTCCACCCCATGTGTGGGAGCTGCAGCAGCCAGGTGCTGTGTCTGGCTGCAGAGGCGTCCAGCCCTGGGGTGGGCCCTGTCACTGTGGTCAGAGCTGCTGGGGGCTGCAAACAGCAGCCTCTGCTTTCTCCCCCCCGCCCAGCAGACATAGGCTCAGCTGCAGGCTGCACACCTTGTGGGAAGGCCAGACTGCGCCCTGGGTGGAAGCCAGGGTGGAACCAAGGGGGTCGTAATGCCCCTGGCCCCCATTTACACCTTGCCTTTTGGAGGAAGGGCTGAGCCCCCCAGCCCTTTCCTTACAGAGCCTCCAGGGAGGGGCAGCTGGTGGGGCTGGAGCAGTAGCATCATGGGTTTGCTGGAGGAGAGCAGCTGGTTGCAGCCCTGTGCCATGCGGCAGGGCCATGTCACCGTGGCCTGACGGCCTCATGCTTGTGGATCTTCTGCACAGTCCTGGGGGCACAGGGACTGCTGAGCCTCCACACCTCCCAGGGCCAGGTACCACCTCTCCCTGCAAGGGAGCTCCTAGTGCTCCTTCCACGGCCTCTGCTGACTGCCCCCACCGGGAACAAAGGAGGGAGCCCAGGGGCCGAGCAGGCCCCAGAGTTGGGGGCTTTGTGTTCTGCAGCCGTCTAGCAATCAGAGGAGCTGGGGGGCTCCATCCTTCCCTGCCAGCCCCAATGTTTGCTGTGAGTGTGGCTCTGGGCCCTGGGCCTGACACCTCTCCAACGGAACACCTGCTGGAACACCATGACGTGCAGGACCAGCAGGATGGCCAGCAGGACACCCAATGGGCTGCAGGCTGCCCAGTGTTGCTTCCCAGCTCCTGCAGAAGGGAGAGAAGAGTGTGTGTCCAGGCCCTGCAGTGGGGCACCAATGGGCTGCTGGGGTCCCACTTCATCCATTCCCCCCTCCCCTCCCAGACCTTCCTCCCTTCCCCCCACCCCTCTGCCAGCCCTTTCTCCTCCTCTTCCAGATGTAATGTGACAGGATATCTTGGCACAGCTAAGGAACTCAATCCAGGGTATTTTGCTTAAATCCGGGCCACGTACAGCCCTAGGCTGGGATTTCCTTCTCACTAAGGCAAGTCCAATCAACCATGAAAGTACCTCTGCCAGCCCCACTGGGCAGCCAGAAGCCACACAAGCAAACCCACAGACTTCCCAGCTGCTGTAGTAGCCCAGACCAACAACCACCAACTTAAGATGAAAGGTTCTTAAACCCATTTCCCCAAATCCATAGAGATACTTCTAGCCCCAAAGGGCCCAGCCCCAGTCCTCAGTCAATATGTACTTCGAGCTCACCCAAAGCACCGTGGATGCCAACCTTTCAGATCTAAACACCTAGAGGTTTATTAACAGAGAGAGAGAGAGACGGAGCAGGGTCAGAGCGAATACGTGCTCAAGCCGCACTTTACACAACCCAGTTACGGCTGCTGATGCAGCCAGTGGTGTTCTGTGTTGATCATTGAAAGTCTCTGGAAATCCACCCCATGAGGGGTAAGATTCCAGGTTACATAGTCTTAGTTACTGGAGTGCTGCAGATCTGGTGAACTGAAGCCTGCATGCTGGAACATGGATGCTTGGAATGGGAACATGAACATTAACAAAGACAGGAATAAAAGACACAGACAAAAGACAAAGGTGGATTCTGCTAGGCCCCTTCTATAGTCTTTCTTGTGGAGGGAAAAAGCCCTTTTTTCTTCCCATCAGGCACTGGCGAGTCTGAACTACCTGACCCAGGTGGGCTGTTGTGGCAAACTGCCATTGGATGAATTCCAGGAGACAGTTAAAAATTCCTGAGCTGTGTATTGGCCATCTAGGCCTTTGTTTTAGTCCAACACCTTGGCTGGAGAGGCCATCAGCCACGCCTCCCATTGTGTAGCTTAGTACTAAAATATTGCTAATACAACTGCAGAGCGAAAACCTGTAACTCCACCTGCACACCCAGCACAGACATATAAGTAGCAGCCACTGATTCAGGCATCTTCTGCTTTCATTACACACCTCCCACCCCGGCACAACATTTTATGCCAACAGCTACAATGGACACATAAAATGGCGTCTATATCCAATATAAAAACCCAGCCATGTGACACCAGCCCTTACTCCTCCCTCCTTTTTCCCCTCCTGGCCCTTCCACTCCTCCACCCTGCCCCGACGGAACTGGATGTGAAAGGAGCATGCAACATGTTGCTGCAACCCCTCTTCTAGGGTTGCACCAAACATTGTGCACAGTGGCCAGGTGATGTGCCTATAGACAGTGTGTGAGTCACTCGTTCCGTGTGCAGCTCACACGCAGGTGTTATTTCTAACTGTGCAGTTGTGGCTCTGGGCTTGTGTTTGACACGTTAGTGTCTAACAGGAGGCTTGGCAAAACCCGGTATTCTTATTATCGGCTCCAGATCTGAGGAAGTGGATCTTACCACAAAACCTCATTACCTGATAAACAAACATCTTCACCTTTCAGTGCCACAGGACAGCTCGCTTGTTTTGAAAGGGTTTATCAAGGGCAGTCATTTGGCAGACAGGGATTTATCAGACGCCAATCGTCTGCTGGGGAGCCTGGCTGTGACTGTGCTCGCCAGCAGACAGGCCATGGCTGACTGCCCAAAGGGGACATGGGCAGGCGAGCTGCCCATGTGACAGGCTCCAGCTCAGCCGTACCTCCCGGAGTTCCCCCGCCTGGGCAAGGGTGTAAGGGGGCCCTCCCGTTTGCCTTCGCTCCAGCTCATCACGTGTGCGGGGAACATCTCTGCTATGAGCTGGGCCCGGGAGGGTCGCTGACCCGTCCCAGCAGAGGACGTACTCCAGAGACGGGTCAGAGAGCGGCCGTTCCACCTGCTGCAGCCTGCACCCAGACCTGTGTGACTGGCCTATGGAAGTCGAGTGCTTTAACAATTGTACCCTTCAGCTGCTCGCTCTCTCTTTTCTTAGTAGCCCGCTAGCTGTTAGCTGCCAAAGGACGGGCCCAGCGTGCCCCTGGGGTGAGATCGGAGGTGCACACTGACCCAGCCGGGCCTGTGGGGCTGGAAGCACCTCTGGGGATCTGGTGCGAGTGGTTTTCGTAACCTCTCCTCTGGCTAGGGAGGGGACTGGCCGCGACACCAGGGGGCTGGAGTGGTGAGGGAACGGCTGCTGTGACTCCTGGCTGGCCAGATGCCCGCGGAGGTGCCCGTGTGAGGGGCTTGGTGCCTTACAGTGGAGGGCCCCAGCCTGGGGCTGGCAGTGGCCCTGCGTGAAGCAGTTTGCCCTGGTTTGGCCTCTTGGCCGTGCGCAGAGAAACCTCCCATATTACAGCTCCTTCCCCTCCTCTCCTGGCCCATCCTCCTCCTGCCATTCCTCTTTCCCTCCCGGCCCTTCCCTCCTTCCCTTGCCCCCAGGTGTTCACACAGGCAAGGTACCTGGCCCCTGTCCCAGGACGCTGAGCTGGGTCCCATTGCCGGCATGGCTGCTGGTTGCTGATGTCCAGATGAGGCAGAGGTAGAGCCCAGCATCATGCCTAGTGAGGTTGGCCAGGTGCAGGGATGCGTCCCGCTGGTACCGGAAGCGCCCCAAGTCAAGGGTGACCCGACCATGCATCTTGGTGGCCTGTCTGGGTGGGGGGTAGATCTGGGCCTCCCCGTTGCCATTAGGTGCCCTCCGCACCCAGGTCACTGCCAGCTTGGCGGTCAGCAGGGCAGCAGAGAAGGTGCAGTTCAGGACCACAGATTCCCCCTGCATGGCACTTAGCTCTGGGGGCTGCTCTAGCTGGATGCCTTGGTGGGAGACAGAGGAGCAGGAGAGGCTACATCCCCTACTGCTGGGGTGCCCCCAGCTGGGGCTATCCCTACCCTGCCCCTCCCTTGTCCCCCCCCAGTTCTGCTGTCAGGGCCCCACCCTCCTCCCGCACTCTGCCATCCACCCCTCCCTATCCATGAAGTCAGCCCCCACGGTACCTGACCCAGGCAGCAGCAGGCAGCAGAGGACAAGCCAGGTGGGCAGCTCATGACACATGGGCTACGTCTACACATGCACCCAACTTCGAAATAGCTTATTTCGATGTTGCGACATCGAAATAGACTATTTCGATGAATAACGTCTACACGTCCTCCAGGGCTGGCAACGTCGATGTTCAACTTCGACGTTGCTCAGCCCAACATCGAAATAGGCACAGCGAGAGAACGTCTACACGCCAAAGTAGCACACATCGAAATAAGGGAGCCAGGCACAGCTGCAGACAGGGTCACGGGGCGGACTCAACAGCAAGTCGCTCCCTTAAAGGGCCCCTCCCAGACACACTTTCATTAAACAGTGCAAGATACACAGAGCCAACAACTAGTTGCAGACCCTGTATATGCAGCACGGACCCCCAGCTGCAGCAGCAGCAGCCAGAAGCCCTGGGCTAAGGGCTGCTGCCCACGGTGACCACAGAGCCCCGCAAGGGCTGGAGAGAGAGTATCTCTCAACCCCCCAGCTGATGGCCGCCATGGAGGACCCCGCTATTTCGATGTTGCGGGACGCGGATCGTCTACACGTCCCTACTTCGATGTTGAATGTCAAAGTAGGGCGCTATTCCCATCCCCTCATGGGGTTAGCGACTTCGACGTCTCGCCGCCTAACGTCGAAGTTAACTTCGAAATAGCGCCCGACGCGTGTAGACGCGACGGGCGCTATTTCGAAGTTGGTGCCGCTACTTCGAAGTAGCGTGCACGTGTAGACGCAGCCATGGTGGGCTGGCCCCACACACCTGTGTGATGGGGACTCCGAGAGCTTGGCAGGGCAGGGCAGGGCAGGGAGGCGCCCGGCAGGTTTCGTACTCAGACCTGGACAGTTGCGGTGGTGAGAGCTGTAGCCATGGCCAGGCTCAGAGACCAGCCCCTGTGTCCACCCAGGGTTCAGACCCTGCCCTCCCACATGCCCCAGGCACCTGGTAGCAGTGGCTTCCCCCAGCCGTCTGACAGAGAGCCTGGCTCTGTGCTCAGCAATTCGGGAGCAGGGAGCCCCCGGCAAGGCTTCCAGCTCTGGGGGCCAGTGAGAGGCAGAGCAGAGCAGGAGAGGCTGTGACCCCCTTCTCCAGCCCTCCACAGACAGGACAACCCCATCCCCTCCCTACACCTGGGTAACTTTCCCAACCCAGGCCCCCCAACTCTGCTGCCAGGGTCCCCCTTCCCCTGTGGCCACGAACACCCCTCCCTCTGAACTCCCCCATCCCTGGCCTGTGCCCCCTCCTCCCCCGTTTTTCAGTGGGGAGAGGCTGCGAAAGGCGAGGGCTGTGGCCCGGGGCTGCCGGAGCAGCCAGCAGATCTGAGCCTGCGGGGGCTACCGTTTGGCCAGGCAGGAGGTGCTCACCTAGACGGGGCAGAGCCTTGCAGCTGCGGGCAACACCAGGCTCTCACACGGAGGGCTCCAGTGCACTCAACACAACACCCCCGAAAGCGTGGCCTCGCCTGGGCCAAGCCCCTGGCGCGAGGGGAGCCTGCTTCAGCAGCATCCTGGCCGTGCGCAGACATGCAGGGACATCTCCAATGGACACGGCCCGCGTCATTTCCCCCCAAGCCCACAGCTGGGGCCAGCAGGATGTGAGGGGGGAAGCGAAACCCGCCTGGCGTTGATGCTCACAGCCCGTTCCCAGCGCCCAGAGAAGCTGAACCGCAGGTGGGGTAGTCAGGCCTGGATGTGGAGCCCTAGTGACCCCCAAGTGCACCCTCAGCCCCAGTGACCCCCCGACCACACCCTCAGCCCCAGTGACCCCCAAGTGCACCCTCA
This sequence comes from Carettochelys insculpta, assembly GCF_033958435.1. Taxonomy (NCBI): domain Eukaryota; kingdom Metazoa; phylum Chordata; order Testudines; family Carettochelyidae; genus Carettochelys; species Carettochelys insculpta. The sequence continues at coordinate 126,822,791 of NC_134142.1, read as the reverse complement.
GCCCTAGTGACCCCCGACCACACCCTCAGCCCCAGTGACCCCCAAGTGCACCCTCAGCCCTAGTGACCCCCGACCGCACCCTCAGCCCTAGTGAACCCCAAATGCACCCTCAGCCCTAGTGACCCCAGACTGCACCCTCAGCCCTAGTGAACCCCAAATGCACCCTCAGCCCTAGTGACCCCAGACCGCACCCTCAGCCCTAGTGACCTCAGAATGCGACCTCAGCCCTAGTGACCCCCAAATGCACCCTCAACCCTAGTGACCCCAGACCGCACCCTCAGCCATAGTGACCCCCAAATGCACCCTCAACCCTAGTGACCCCCAAGTGCACCCTCAGCCCTAGTGACCCCAGACCGCACCCTCAGCCCTAGTGACCCCCACGTGCACCATCAGCCCTAGGGACCCCCCCACGTGCACCCTCAGCCCTAGGGACCCCCTGTGATGGAGTGGGGGGAGTGCATGTGTGGGTCAGGCTGGATGTGAGAGGCAAGGAGAGCAGCTCCCAGTGGCTAAGGATGACCCTGGGGCTACAACTGGCAGGTAACACCTCTGCCCTGAACAAAGAGAAGGGAGGAGCCGAGCTGGGTTTTTGAATGGGGGGCGGCAGTTAGAGGCTAGGGGGAGAGGGAGCTGGAAGGCAGCCAGCCTGAGGAGGGGGGAAAGCTACACCCCAGAGGGACACCTCTCGGGGTCTTCTCCCCAGGACGGGTTGGAAGGACTGTCTCTGACTGCTGTAGTGACGCTTTTGTGAGAAACTGGGCATCTGTCGCCTAATAAACCTTGTGTTGTACCTGCTGAGTGAGAGTCACTCCTGCCAGCGGACGGGGTGCAGTGCAGGGGGACCCCTGAACCCCATCACACTGGTGTCAGAAGTGGGATGCACTGCACCCACGGATGAGCTCCCAGCAGTGGCTGACTGAGCGCAAGAGAAGGAAGGAGCCTCACAAGAGACGGAGGGGGAACAGAGCAATTCCTGCAGCTGCTGCTGGTGAGTGGATACCCCGGGAGATAGCGGGGAGATGGATTATACCCGACTCCTGAAGGAAGAGCTCGAGGGGCTGTGCAGAGAGAGGGGCCTGACCATGGGGAAGGCGACCAAGGCCCAGCTGATTGCCCAGCTGGAAGAGAATGACCGATCCCGGGGGGGCAGAGCCTGTCCTGGCAGAAAGTGGCCGGTCAGCCTCGGGAAGCGTTTCGGATTCTCCGACAGGAGTGGGGGCTTGATGCCGTCAGACACACACGGTGCCCGCCAGGTCGCGCTCAGCTAGCGGTGGTCCATCGCGGGCACAGTCCTCCACCGCAGAGCTGCGACGGCTGGAGCTCAAGGTGAGATTAAAAGAACTGGAAGCCCAGGAACAGCAGAGGGAACATGAGCGCTAGGAATGGGAAAGAGAGCGTGAGCACGAGTGCCAGCTACAAGAGAGACAGCGGGAGGAGAGAGAGCGAGAGTGGGAGGAGAGAGAGCGAGAGCGGGAGCATGAGCGGGCCATGGCAGAGGCAAGACGCCAAGAGGCCCCAGCTGAAGTAAGCGGAGAGAGGGCCAGGCGGCTCGGGGTGGCCAGTCACTTGGAGACGCGCGTGCTGGCCCAGTGTCAGCACCCAGGGGACATGGACGAGTTCCTTACCGCCTTTGAGCGAGCCTGTGAGTTGCATGAGGTTCCCCCAGCTGAGTGGCTCCGGCACCTCACCCCCTTGCTGGGCCAGAAGGCCGCAGCGGTGCTCAGCCAGCTGGAGGGGCTGCAGCCTGGGGACTATGAACGGGTCAAACAGGCCCTGCTGCATAAGTTCGGGCTGACTCCGGAGATGTACAAGAAGAAGTTCCAGGAGGCGCAGAACAGGCCAGAGGAAATCCATGTAGATACAACCGCCCGCCTGAGGCAATACTACCGGAAGTGGGCGTTCGAAATGGGAGCCCAGTCCGTAGAGGACCTGATCGAGCTGGTGGTCCTGGAGCGATTCTACAAGATGTGCTCACCTGACCTGAGGGTGTGGCTCGTGGACCGGAGGCCTGGGGATTCACACAATGCAGGGAAACTGGCAGATGACTTCACAAACAGCCGGGCCAGGTTTGAAAGTGAGCCCCACAAAGAGAGGGAGTCCCGGAGAGACCGAGAATCTCAGAGAGACCGGTTCCTGACCGTACGACAGAGGGGACCACCTCTCGGGCGAGCTCAGGAAAGAGGGGCCGGCCACCCACGCCCCAGAGAGCCAAGCAGAGTCTGGACAGAGCAGCCAGCCCGAGGGACACAACAAGACCCAGGCTGTTATCGCTGTGGGCCAAAGGAGCATAGAGCAGCCCAGTGCCCCAAGCTCCCAGACAGGTTGAGCAGGCCGGGGGGTCATGGAGTCAACTGGGTGGAGTCCCAGAAGCCAGAGGGGCTGGTGGCCAAGGCAGGTGGTGCTGACAGTGGGCACTCGGACTGGGCCGAGTCTGCCCCACAGACCAGCTCCTCCGGGGGACCAAATGCTCAGAGGTCAGTTTACAGAGTGGGGGCGGCACTGCCTCTGCGGAGCAAGTGTCTCATACCCCTCGAGGTAGACGGGAAAAAGGTCACGGGGTTCTGGGACACAGGCGCTGACATGACGCTGGCCCAACCCGGGGTGGTGGTACCGGGCCACATGATACCCAATTCCCACCTGACGGTAACAGGAATTGACGGGACCCCTTTCAAGGTGCCCATGGCGAGGGTGCACCTGAAATGGGGGAAGAAGGAAGGCCCCAAGGAAGTGGGCGTGCACAACCATTTGCCGGCGGATGTACTGAGGGGGGGTGACCTGGAGAACTGGCCAGGTGAATGCCCTCGTGCCCTGGTCCTGACCCGTAGCCAAAGAAAACGAGAGGTGCGTTGCCCAGATTCAGGGGTACAGGCCCAGCCAAAGTCACAGGAGCCACAGGGGCCAACCCTGAGAGAAAGGGGGCCCCCAAAAACCAGATCTCACAGGCCAGGGGTGCTGGAGCCAGGCAGGGATGGGGAAGTAGCATCCACCCCTGCCCCAGCGGAAGAGTTCCAGGCAGAGCAGCAGAGAGACCCCTCCTTGCAGAAGCTGAGGGAACTGGTCAGTCTCAGCCCAGCTCCACAGCGGGGGGAGGGCTGCAGGGAGAGATTCCTGTGGGAAAAGGGATCCCTGTACCGGGAATGGGCTCCCAGATGCAAAGCGGAGCCATGGAAGGTCCAGAGGCAACTGGTGGTTCCCCAAAAGTACCGGCGCAGGTTGCTGCACCTAGCCCATGATGTCCCGCTCGCAGGATACCAGGGGATCCACCGCACCAGGAGAAGGTTGTTACAGAACTTTTTTTGGCCAGGGATCTTTGCAGCTGTCTGTCTATATTGCCTGTCCTGCGATCCCTGCCAGAGTGTGGGGAAGACCCGAGACAAGGGGAAAGCTGCCCTGAGGCCACTGCCCATCATAGAGGAGCCTTTCCAGAAAGTGGCTATGGACATAGTGGGCCCCTTCAGCAAGGCAACGCATTCGGGGAAGAAATATATTTTGGAGATGGTAGATTTTGCCACGCAATACCCAGAAGCAGTGGCCTTGACCTCTGTTGATGCTGACACCGTGGCAGATGCACTGCTGTCCATTTTCAGAAGAGTGGGGTTCCCCAAGGAGGTCCTCACAGATCAGGGGTCCAACTTCATGTCAGCCCTGCTGCAAAGCTTGTGGGACAAGTGTGGGGTCCGGCACACCTGGGCCACAGCCTACCGCCCGCAGACCAATGGGCTGGTGGAGAGGTTCAATGGGACTCTGAAGCAGATGCTGAGAACCTTCATGAATCAATACCCCCATGACTGGGACAAGTACTTACCCCACCTGCTGTTTGCATACAGGGAGGTGCCCCAGGAATCCACGGGGTTCTCCCCGTTTGAGCTGCTGTACGGAAGGAGGGTACGGGGACCCTTGGACTTGCTCAGAGAAGAGTGGGAGGGGACGGCCTCCCCTGAAGGGGAGTCAGTGGTACAGTTTGTACTGACCTTCTGGGAAAAACTCACCGAGCTCATGGGTCTGGCCAGGGAGAACCTCTCCATGGCCCAAAGGAAGCAAAAGGTCTGGTATGACCGTAACGCCTGGGCCCGAGCCTATGCCACCGGGGACCAAGTGATGGTCCTTGTACCTGTGCGGCGGATCAAGCTGCAAGTGGCCTGGGATAGGCCCTACAAGGTCGTCAAACAGCTAAATGATGTGAATTATGTGGTGGAACTGTCGAAACGGGCCCACAGCCACCGGGTCTATCATGTGAACATGATGAATCCTTACTGGGACAGAGTGAACTTGGTGCTGGCCATGTGCAGACACTGGGAGGGGCAGGGGGATGATCCCTTGGTGGACTTGCTCAAAGCGACTGGAACCGGCTCCTTTGTGGAGTCTATTCCTCTCTCAGACCAGCTGACCCCTGCCCAGCAGACGGAGATCAAGGAGGTGCTACGTTCACACCAACAGCTGTTCTCGGACAGACCCGGACGCACTGACCTAGCTGTCCACCAAATAGAGACAGGCACCCACGCCCCTATCAAGTGTGTGTCATTCAGAGCCACAGGGAGGATGGCTCAGGACATAGAGCGGGAGGTTGAAGACATGCTGGCTCTGGGGGTGATCCAACCCTCCAGCCCCTGGGCCTCTCCCGTGGTGTTAGTCCCTAAAAAAGATGGGTCTGTTCGGTTTTGTATGGACTATCGCAAGCTTAACGCCATCACTGTATCGGATGCCTACCCCATGCCCAGGCCTGATGACCTTTTAGACAAGCTGGGGGGAGCCTGTTACCTCACCACCATAGACCTCACCAAGGGTAATGGCAAGTGCCATTAGACCAAGATGCCCGGCTCAAGTCGGCTTTCATCACCCCTGTGGGGCTCTACGAGTTCCTGGTCCTGCCCTTCGGCCTCAAGGGGGCACCCGCTACCTTCCAGCGTCTGGTGGACCAGCTACTGAAAGGGGTGGAGAGCTTTGCCCTGGCTTACATGGACAACGTTTGCATCTTCAGTCAGACGTGGGAGGACCATGTGTCCCAGGTCAAGCAGGTGCTGGACCAACTCCAGAAGGCCGGTCTGACTATCAAGGCAGGGAAGTGCAAGGTGGGGATGGCTGAGGTGACCTACCTGGGCCACAAGGTGGGCAGCGGCTGCTTAAAGCCAGAGCCAGCTAAAGTGGAGGCTGTCAGAGATTGGCCAACACTGCAGACTAAGAAACAGGTCCAGGCCTTCATTGGGATGGTGGGGTACTACCGGAGGTTTGTGCCCCACTTTAGCTCCATCGCAGCTCCCCTCACGGAGCTGTGTAAAAAGGGAAAGCCGGACAAGGTGGTCTGGACCGAGCAGTGCCAAGAGGCCCTCTGCGCGCTGAAGGAGGATGGAGCTAGTGGGGCACAAACCTCTGGTAGTACCCCGCCATCCCAATGAAGGCCGCCACCTGCCGGAAGAAGGGTGTTGTCTCCGGGACGAGCGTCGGGGCGTAGACGTTGACAAGGTGGAGAGGCAGCCCCTCCACCTGCACCCGGAGATACAGCTGGTGGCCTGGCACGACCTCGACGCTCCCCAGCACCTTGGGCTGCAGGTCTGGGGAGAACAGGGTCGCTACCCCGGCCCGGTGGGCCGAGAGGTGACTAAAGTGGACCCCGTCTCCCCTCTCCAGCCGCCATTTGGCTTCGGCGGCTGGAGTAGTGTGGGTCTCCTGTAGAAAGGTGACTGAGTACCCCCCCTCTCGGAGGAAGGAGAGCACTCGGCACCTGCGGAGACCCGACCCGCAGCCCCTGACATTTAAAGTGGCAAAGATGATCAGCGCCATTTGGAGGGCTGGGGAGGATCCTCGCCGGAGGGAGCACCAACAGTTCCCGCGGGGCCACGCAGCAAGCCGTGAGCAACCCCAAAGGTGACGAGGGCGTCACAGAAGCCACGGGCCCGTTGATAAGCCGCGGCGTCCCTCTTCCCGGTCCCCTTGCCCTCCTTCAGAAGGGCCCTCACGGACTCTAGGACAGAATGTAAGTCCCCCCAGCGCTGGAGGGCGAGAGTAACCTTGTTCTTGGAGCCGTGGACGTCCTCCAAGAATGGGCGCATCTCACCCGCCAGCGCGTGGGGTGCCAAGGCCTCAGGGTCTTGAGAACCCATCGGCCTCGCATTCTTTTGGGCCCCATGGCCAGAGAAGAGGTTGGGGTAGGGACTGGGGCCTAAGTTTGGGAGGGATGAGGGCGGCAGAGGGAGAGCAGCCCCGGAAGTGCTAGGATAGGGCGGTACAAGAGGCGCCTCCCGAGAGGTTACGGCCTCGGGGGCAGGTATGAGTAGGTAGGGGTCAAAAGGAGGAGTAGGAGCAGGAGGGATAGGGGCAGGGGAGGTAGAGATCAGTAGGGGAAGGGAGGGGTCGTGGGGGGGGGCGGGTGGGGAGGGAATGGAGGGAGAGGAGGAAGGGGAGGGTTTGGAGGGGGTGGGATTGCGGGTTCTGGGGTGGGGCATTGGCTGGGAGAAGGTATGGAAGGGGTGGCAAGCGGTGGGACCAATGTGGGAGCAGGGGCAGGGATCTGGACCGAAGGGGTCTCCGGAGGGGGGGCTTCCTCGGGCAGTGGCGAGGGGGAGGGGGGTGAGGATGAGGTGGCGGCACACTTGGAAGGAGGCGCCAGCAGGTCGGGGGGGTGGGTTTCAGGGTGTTTGGTTCCAGGAACAAAGGGGGCGTTCAGGGAAAGACCCGATTCCCCTGGGGCATCCAGGGGCTGGCTGACCTCCGTGCGGGGTTCATCCCTACTTAAGGGAGGGGTCGCCCCTTGGGACGTCTCAGGGCAGAGGGAGGTGGCAGTTGAGGGATCGCTGGTGGGAGGGGTGGGGGAGAGTCAGTAGACGGCCCACAGGCCTCCAATAGCAGGCCTTCCATGTCCAGGGTCACCGGGGTGAGGCCCAGGGCCTCGACCTCCTGAGAGAGGAGGGCAAGGCCAAGGCCCACCTCCTCTGGGCGCTCCACAGCAGTGGTCTGGGAAGCGGCCGGAGGGGTGGCGGAGGAGGGCGCGGGCGCAGGAAGGGCCGTCTCGGCCTCCTTGGGCTCTGGCTCCGGGGCAGAGAGGGTGTTATTTTCCTTGGCCGCCGCGGCGGCAGCCTCCGTCGCCCCCGGCAGATGGTTGGTAGCCGGGGGTTCGGCAGGTGGAGCAGGACTAACAGCTCTTTTGAGTGCTTTGCGCAGCACCTCCGCCGCGTCCTCCAACGGGGTGGGGTGCCAGACGCGTGCACTCTTTTTCTTCTGCTTCCCCCCCACCAGTACCAGTCCTCCGAGGAGGTGGGCTGGGTGGTAGAGGAGGAGGGGCCAGGGGATAGGGCCGACAAGAAAGGAGGGAGGGAGGAGGCGGGTGGGGCGGCGAGGGAGAGGGGCAACCTGCTCTGGGGTGGGCCCTCTTCTGGTCCTGCCGCCAGCCCTGCCTCCCTCTCCTCCGCGGGCCCGGCTCTTGTGCCCGCTCGGGCGCTGGCGCCTGCTTCTTCTCGCCCGGCACCATGTTGCCGGGCGCCCTCTGACGCCCGAGCGGCGATGGATCCGTCTGGGCCTAGAGGAGGAGGGGCGGTCCCAGGGCCTGTCGCAGTCGGGGCGCCACCGGTCTCATGGCTGATGCCCCCCGGGTCGGAGGAGGTCCCGGGCTCCTCTTCTTCGTGCCGGGCCAGGGGGCAATCCCTCCGGACATGCCCCGCCGCCCGGCACCCAAAGCACCGGGCCTCCCCCAGGGTGTAGAAGACCCGGTACTGGGCCCTTGATAGGGCACCAGTATAGTCCCCTCCTGGGCCACCCCGCCCTGTGCTGCCGCCGGCGGCAGTTGGACTCGGGCCTGCCGGCGGAATGAGAGCACGTGCCGGAGAGCGGGGTCTTTGCAGCCTAGGGGGAGGGGGCTCAGGACCGTCAAAGGCCGGCCCAGGGCGGTGAGGAAAGGCAGAAGGGCGGCGTTGGGAAGGAAGGGCGGGACGGCCGAGAACACCACCCGCACGCCCAGGTCTTCCAGCGGCTCCAGGGGCAGGGGCACGTGCACGCCCCCAACCGCCAGGCCCATCTCCACCGCCTCCTGGGCGGCGGCCTCCGAAGCCAGGAAGAAAACGATCTTCCTGAACATCCGGGAGGCGGCCACCACGGCCGTGGGCCCCACCACCCATGCCAACGCCCGCACGTAGGTTTCCACGTGGGGCAAGGCAGCCACCAGGAGGCAGCGGACCCCGTGCCTCCTGGTGAGCGCGGGGAAGGGGCCGCGACCGTCGGGGATGGTAGTCCTGGCGGAGGCGGAAGGAGCAGGGTGCGGGGCGGCAGCCGCCACCTGGGCGTACGACCTGGGGGCCGAGATGTTGAGGGAAGTGAAAAGTTTTAATTCAGAACAAGAAAGTAAGAAAGAGAAGTGGGAGACTAAAAACTGTAAAATCAAGTCTTTAAAAGGTCAGAACCGTTTTAACTTGGTGATGAAAAGAGACCCTGTCTGGAAGAACTAACCGCAAGATTGCGCTAATGCAACTGACAGCTTTATAACCATAAAAGGCAGACCATAAATAAGGGGAAGGGGAGATGTAAACAGGGGCAGAGCAGCACGGGGTTAAAAAGGCGAAACGGATAGGCTGTAAACTCCAAGGACCCTAACCAAGGGGGCCTAGGAGGAGGGCTTCTGCGGTCGGGTCAGGGAATAAATATGTATGTGGCTTATGCTGGGGGTGTGCCCATGCGGACACCCTTCTCTTGCAACTGAAGTAAAAACACTCTCTGTTCCTGCTGCCTCGGGTAATTAATCCCTTGGAAAAGAGAAAAATTTAGTTTATCCAAATTGTTTCTAACAATGTCGGGGCCCCCAGGGCTACGTCTACACGTGCAGCCAACATCGAAATAGCTTATTTCGATGTTGCGACATCGAAATAGTCTATTTCGATGAATAACGTCTACACGTCCTCCAGGGCCAGCAACGTCGATGTTCAACTTCGACGTTGCTCAGCCCAACATCGAAATAGGCGCAGCGAGGGAACGTCTACACGTCAAAGTAGCACACATCGAAATAGGGATGCCAGGCACAGCTGCAGACAGGGTCACAGGGCGGACTCAACAGCCAGCCACTCCCTTAAAGGGCCCCTCCCAGACACAGTTGCACTAAACAACACAAGATCCACAGAGCTGACAACTGGTTGCAGACCCTGTGCCTGAAGCATAGATCACCAGCTGCAGCAGCAGCAGCCAGAAGCCCTGGGCTAAGGGCTGCTGCCCACGGTGACCATAGAGCCCCGCAGGGGCTGGAGAGAGAGCGTCTCTCAACCCCCCAGCTGATGGCCGCCATGGAGGACCCAGCAATTTCGACGTTGTGGGACGCGGATCGTCTACACGGTCCCTACTTCGACGTTGAACGTCGAAGTAGGGCGCTATTCCTATCTCCTCATGAGGTTAGCGACTTCGACGTCTCGCCGCCTAACGTCGAAGTTGGTGCCGCTACTTCGAAGTAGAGTGCACGTGTAGACGCAGCTCAGGAGTGGTGGAGGGAGCAGGGGGAAGGGGAGAAGGGGAGGCTGCGGCGAGTGCTTGGGCAGCCGGGGGGAGAGTCCCCGCCACGGGGGGTTTAGCCTTCCGGGCAGGGCTTTTGCCCTTCCTTTTCCCCTGGCCCTTCCTGCCCTTTTGGGGGGGTGGGTTCGGGGCCAGGTTGCTGGAGGACGCCGCGGCGGAGGTGGTGGGAGCCCTGGAGCCTGCGCCCGCGCCCTCAGCTGACCTGGCGGCAGAGTCTTGGGCGGCCCTGGATGAGTGGGCCGCCGTTTCGGGGGTGGGAGGGGTGACAGTGGAAGACGGGGGGAGGAGGGGGTCACCGGATGACCCTCCGGCGGGTGTGGGGCTCATGGTGGTGGGTTTGTAAGATGGGGGAAGTTTGTAGGGCGCGGGGGCCTTTAGGAGAGAGCGGGGGAGGGGAGGAGATTGGAGGGGAGGAAGGGTGGAGGCGTGGCTGCCCCCCCCCCACCGGCCGGGCTGAGGACCCAGTCAGGTGGGGGAAGGGCAGAGCAAGGGCAGGGAGGTCGGGGGAAGGTGAGACCTAAGATGGCCGCTGCTCCCAGCACAAGATGCTAAGATGGCTCCTGTTTCTGCACTGGGATGTGAGGGATCAAAGTCTGAGTGTGCGTGTGCGTGTGCGTGTGCGTGTGCGTGTGCGTGTGCGTGTGCGTGGGGGGGGGGGCTCAGGCCCTTAGGTGAAGTGAAAATAAAATGGGGGGGAGGGGGCACGTGAAGAGGGGGAGGAGGGGTGGCACAGACAACCTGGGGGGAACGGGGGGGGGTGATGGGGGAAGGGGGGCCCACGTGCGCCTGAGCGGGGGGGGGGCCCACAGCAGCTGCTGCAGAGCCTCAGGAAACCAGGAGGAGAAGGAAGGGGCAGCTGGTTAGAAGGGCGCCTAGGTGGGGGAGGGGCCCCCAGCGGCAGCTGGGTGTAGGGGGAGGGCAGTAAGGGGGGGGGTGGCTGCAGGGGGGGGGCAGGGGCACACCCTAACACCCCACCCCTGGCTATGCAGCCACCCCTCTGGAGCCCCGATGGAGAAGGGCTCTGCCCAAACTCAGCCCTCCCAAGCCACTCCCCAGGAGGAGGCTTGTGGAGGGGGCCCAACCGCTGCTTTAAGAAGCCCCTTACCTTTCCTGGGGGGTGAGGATGCAGCAGCTGCTGGATGAGGAGGTGGGCTCAAGTGGGGGGCAGCAGTTCCCCCCCAGAAGATGGAAGGAGGAGGGGAAAGGGAGCTTCCCACAGGGGGGCTCAAGGAGTAAGTGAGCCTGCCCTGAAGACGCTACCAGGTGAGAGCGCTGATCTCTGGGTGAGTGAGCGTGTGCTTTAACTGCTGGCAATTGAACTGCCATTGGGATTCCAGGTCGAGGGAGTTTCAGTTTCAGGTGGCACTGCCTGCCTGGCCTTTTGCTCCCTTGATTGGCCTTCCCCTGTGTGACTCCTAGGGGGAGTGCCTGAGAGAGGCCAGCAGGCTTATAAGCCAGAGGCAGGAGCGACCAGGGAGCTGCTGATAGGGGAGTTTAAGAGGGAGTTTGGCAGAAGGGAGGCCTACCATGGTCAGGAAGACCCACAACACCTGTGCCACCACTACTGCTGTCTCCTCCACCTGTGCCTGTAGCCAGACAGACTGCCTGACCGTGGATGCCTCTACCCAGACCCTGGTGTGGCCTTGCAAGGACTGTGCCTTGCAAGTCCCAGTTACAGATATCCAGGCTGGGGGGACCGTTCGGTGTGATAGGTGCCTGCTGGTGGAATCTCTCAGGCAGCAGGTGGGAGAGTTACAGGAGGAGGTGTCCACGTTGAGGAGTATCCGAATCCATGAGCAGTTCCTAGATAACATTCATCTGGAGTCTGCTGAGGTGACTGTCCCAGTGTACAGGAAGGCTGATAAACCACTGGTGGAGAAAGAGGTAGACCAGGGTGGGCACTGGCAGCTGGTTACTTCTGGCAGCAGGCAGTGTTCCACCCCTGCTCCCACTGTGGTACTAGAAAACCGTTATGCTGTACTTGCTACAGGAGATGAGTCGCCCAGTACAGAAGAGGAGAGGCCTCGTACCCCCGAGGCTGAGAAGTCTCCTGCCACCACTGCAAGAAGGAAACGCAGAGTAGTGGTGGTTGGAGACTCTCTTTTGAGGGGGACGGAGGCACCCATCTGTCGCCCTGACATGTCGGCTCGGGAGGTGTGCTGCCTGCCTGGGGCCCGTATCTGAGATGTTACAGAGGCATTGTCGAGGATTATCCGGCCCTCTGACTACTATCCCATGCTTCTCATCCATGTGGGCACTAATGATACTGTGAGGTGGAATGCTGAGCAGGTCAAGAGTGACTACAGGGCTCTGGGGGCACGGGTGAAGGGGTTTGGGGTGCAGGTGGTGGTCTCTTCAATCCTTCCTGTTGCGGGTAGGGGCCCAGGCAGAGACAGGTGCATCCTAGAGGTGAATGCCTGGCTGCGTGGATGGTGTCGCTGGGAAGGGTTCGGTTTCTTCGACCACGGGATGCTATTTCAGGAAGGACTGCTAGGCAGCGATGGCGTTCACCTTTCGAGGAGGGGAAAGACCACATTCGGACACAGACTTGCTAACCTGGTGAGGAGGGCTTTAAACTAGGTTTGCCGGGGACAGGGGAACAAAGCCCGCAGGTAAGTGGAGAACATGGAAACCGGGGAGATGGGTCGGAAGTAGGAGGGAGCATAGGCAACAATGTCAGAGTAAAAGGAGGGCCAGGAAAAAACTGGGGGGAAAGTTCAAATCAATATCTGAGATGCCTATATACCAATGCAAGAAGTATGGGTAGTAAGCAGGAAGAACTGGAAGTGCTAATAAATAAATACAACTATGATATCATTGGCATCACAGAAACTTGGTGGGATAATGCACATGATTGGAATGTTGGTATTGAAGGCTACAGCCTGGTTAGGAAAGATAGACAGGGAAAAAAGTGGGGAGGTGTTGCCTTATGTAACCCTTCTGTTAACGCCAGATGCCTGCCAGAAGGGCCCGGTTCAACTCTTGTGGGGTTTTCCTATCAAGGATACAACCAACCGGCTCAAGCCCCCACCCAGTGGCCTGGGACAATTTCACCCCCGTGCTGAGTGCCTGTAAGGCGGTTCTCCCCCCCACTCGCAAGCACAGAGTCTGAGATAGAAATGGCTTGTTTAATGACCGTAACCTACCCCAAGGTTACAGCGACAGATGCAGCATATCTCAGCACAGAAGAGACAAAACCCCTTTTACCCAGATACCATCCCCATATGCAGTAGAACCCAGTCTCTTGCTGGGGCTCTTGGCCCTTTTCCACACACACACAGTTACAGGGTGTACCCTCTGCGGTGCAGTCCCAAACCCAGAGCCCACAGATACATCACCAGGGCAATACTAGCTGTCCACTTGTCTGTAGCCTCCCCTTGCTGTCACCAGCCGTCTGCCAGTCGCCGTCGTCCGCCGCCACCGCTCCTACCGGCCGCCTGCCGGTCGCTGTCGTCCGCCACCGCCACCACTCCTACCGGCCGCCCACCGCCGCTCCTACTAGCCACCCCCTGGTCCTGCTGTTGTCCACCGGTCCTAACCCCACTGCTTGGGACTGCCCTAAGGCAGAACCCAGTGATTTCAGCTCTGTGTGGCCTCAGCTGCCACTCTGTGATTTCAGCTCTTGGGATCTCTAGTGTGGGGTTTCACAAACACCCTAGTACCCAGCTCTATCTTTCAACAGGTGGGGAGGGTTAGTCAAGCCAGGCTTATAGCTGTATGGCCCAGGCATAGGCAGGGCCATGGCACTCAGCAAGCTGGCTCAACCCGTACCCCTCCCCTTCTCCTGCACAATGCTTTAAACCAGGGAGCCCTGTGTAATCAATGTCTTACACAGCTAAGGCGGCTGCCCTGTCCCCCACAACAACCCAGAGCATTGGTGAGATCTCACAACTCCCGCTTTAAGTGTCAGCTTAAATTGTGATTTTACAACTACATGTTTACAATAGACCAAATCTCATGGCTTACTTGCTACCCATTAGGCTTTGCCTGAAAAGGTATCACACATGCACACCTTTTGCATTCTCATGCAGATGACCTCTGGGAGACTCATTCCTCCGAGCCTTCAGCAGCACTGCGTTCCTTCTGCCACATTCCCTACATCTATATATAAAAAATGTACACATTTGGACTGAGGTGGAGATGGACATAGGAGATGGACGTGTTGAGAGTCTGTGGGTTAGTTTAAGAGGGGTAAAAAACAAGGGTGATGTCCTGTTAGGAGTCTACTACAGGCCACCTAACCAGCTGGAAGAGGTGGATGATGCTTTTTTTAAACAACTAACAAAATCATCCAGAGCCCAGGATTTGGTGGTGATGGGGGACTTTAACTATCCAGACATATGCTGGGACACTAATACAGCGGGGCACAGACTATCCAATAAGTTCTTAGACTGCATTGGAGACAATTTTTTATTCCAGAAAGTTGAAAAAGCCACCAGGGGAGAAACTGTTCTGGATTTGATTTTAACAAATAAGGAGGACTTGGTCGAGAATTTGAATGTGGGAGGCTGCTTGGGTGAAAGTGTCATGAAATCATAGAATTCACAATTCTAAGGACTGGTAGGAGGGAAAACAGCAAAATAGAGATGATGGATTTCAGGAAGGCAGATTTTGGTAAACTCAGAGAGCTGGTAGGTAAGATCCCATGGGGGGAAAAACTGAGGGGAAAAACAACTGAGGAGAGTTGGCAGTTTTTCAAAGAGACATTATTAAGGGCCCAAAAACAAGCTATTCCCCTATGTAGGAAAGATAGTAAATATGGGCAAAGACCGCCTTGGCTTAACAAGGAGATCCTGCATGATCTCAAACTAAAAAAGGAATCCTATAAAAAATGGAAACTAGGACAAATTACAAAGAATGAACATAGGCAAATAACACAGGAATGCAGGAGTAAAATTAGAAAGGCTAAGGCACAAAATGAGCTCCAACTAGCTACAGGCATAGAGGGTAACAAGAAGGCCTTTTACAAATATATTAGAAACAAGAGGAAGACCAAGGACAGGGTAGGGCCATTGCTCAGTGAGGAGGGAGAAACAGTAACGGGGAACTTGGAAATGGCAGAGATGCTTAATGACTTCTTTGTTTCGGTCTTCACAGAGAGGTCTGAAGGAATGCCTGACATAGTGAATGCTGGTGGAAAAGGGGTAGAGTTAGTTTTTGAAATAAAAAAAGAACAAGTTAAAAACCATTTGGAAAAATTAGATGTCTGCAAGTCACCAGGGACTGATGGAATGCATCCTAGAATCCTCAAGGAGCTGATAGAAGAGGTAGCTGAGCCGTTAGCTCTCATTTTTGGAAAGTCATGGGAGACAGGAGAGATTCCAGAAGACTGGAAGAGGGCAAATATAGTGCCCATCTACAAAAAGGGGAATGAGAACAACCCAGGAAATTACAGGCCAGTCAGCTTAACTTCTGTGCCAGGAAAGGTAATGGAGCAGGTAGTTAAGGAAGTCATCTGCAAGCACCTGGAAGGTAGTAAAGTGATAGGGAACAGCCAGCATGGTTTTGTAAAAAAACAAATCATGTCAAACCAACCTGATAGCTTTTTTTGACGCGATAACGAGACTCATAGATAAGGGAGAAGCAGTGGATGTGGTATACCTAGACTTTAGTAAAGCATTTGATATGGTCTCGCATAATATTGTTATCGACAAACTAGGCAAGTCCAACTTAAATGGGGCTGCAATAAGGTGGGTGCATAACTGGCTGGCTAATCGTACCCAGAGAGTAGTTGTTAATGGGGCTCAATCCTGCTGGAAAAGCATAACAAGTGGGGTTCTGCAGGGGTCTGTTTTGGGACCAGTTCTGTTCAATATCTTCATTAATGATTTGGATATTGGCATAGAAAGTACGCTTACTAAGTTCCCAGATGATACCAAGCTGGGAGGGGTTGCAACTACCTTGGAGGATAGGGTCATAATTCAGAATGATCTAGATAAATTGGAGAAATGGTCTGAAGTAAACAGGATGAAGTTTAATAAAAATAAATGTAAGGTGTTGCACTTAGGAAGGAATAATCTGTTTCACACATACAGAATGGGAAAAGACTGTCTAGGAAGGACTACAGCAGAAAGGGATCTAGGGGTTCTAGTAGATCACAAGTTAAATATGAGTCAACAGTGTGATGCTGTTGCAAAAAAAGCAAACATGATTCTGGGATGCATTAGCAGGTGTGTTGTGAACAAGACACGAGAAATCATTCTTCCGTTCTACTCTGCGCTGGTTAGGCCTCAGCTGGAATAGTGTGTCCAGTTCTGGGCACCCCAATTCAAGAAAGATGTGGAGAAATTAGAGAAGGTCCAGAGAAGAGCAACTAGAATGATAAAAGGTCTGGAGAACATGACTTATGAAGAAAGGCTGAAAGAATTGGGCTTGTTTAGCTTGGAAAAGAGAAGATTGAGGGGGGACATGATAGCGGTTTTCAGATATCTTAAAGGGTGTCATAAGGAGGAGGGAGAAAACTTGTTCTTCTTGGCCTCTGAGGAGAGAACAAGAGGCAATGGACTTAAGCTGCAGCAAGGGAAGTTTAGGTTGGACATTAGGAAAAAGATCTTAACTGTAAGGGTGGTCAAGTACTGGAATAAGTTGCCAAGGGAGGTTGTGGAATCTCCCTCGCTGGAGATATTTAAGAACAGATGAGACAGATGTCTATCAGGGATGGTGTAGATAGTGGTCGGTCCTGCTGTCGGGGCAGGGGACTGGACTAGATGGCCTCTCGAGGCCCCTTCCGGTCCTAGTGTTCTATGATTCTATGACCATTCCCCTGCCCCTCCCAGTGCCTGCACATGTCCAGCACCAGTTCTCCCTATCCCAGTAAGGTTTCATCATGTTCACATGATAGACCCAGTGGCTGGGGCCTGTTTCGACAGTTCCACCACATAGTTCACCTCATTCAGCTGTCTGATGACCTTGAAGGGGCCATCCCAGGCTTCTTGCAGCTTGTTCCGCCGCACAGGTATAAGAACCATCACTTGGTCCCCGGTGGCATAGGCTCGGGCCCAGGCGTTACGGTCATACCAGACCTTTTGCTTCCTTTGGGCCATGGAGAGGTTCTCCCTGGCCAGGCCCATGAGCTCGGTGAGTTTTTCCCAGAAGGTCAGTACAAACTGTACCACTGACTCCCCTACAGGTGAGACCGTCCCCTCCCACTCTTCTCTGAGCAAGTCCTAGGGTCCCCGTACCCTCCTTCCATACAGCAGCTCAAACGGGGAGAACCCCGTGGATTCCTGGGGCACCTCCCTATATGCAAACAGCAGGTGGGGTAAGTACTTGTCCCAGTCATGGGGGTATTGATTCATGAAGGTTCTCAGCATCTGCTTCAGAGTCCCATTGAACCTCTCCACCAGTCCATTGGTCTGCGAGCAGTAGGCTGTGGCCCAGGTGTGCCGGACCCCACACTTGTCCCACAAGCTTTGCAGTAGGGCCGACATGAAGTTGGACCCCTGATCTGTGAGCACCTCCTTGGGGAACCCCACTCTGCTGAAAATGGACAGCAGTGGATCCGCCACAGTGTCCGCGTCGACAGAGGCCAAGGCCACTGCTTCTGGGTATCGCGTGGCAAAAAAAATCTACCACCACCAAAATATATTTCTTCCCCGAACGCGTTGCCTTGCTGAAGGGTCCCACTATGTCCATAGCCACTTTCTGGAAAGGCTCCTCTCTGATGGGCAGTGGCCTCAGGGCAGCTTTCCCCTTGTCCCAGGTCTTCCCCACCCTCTGGCAGGGATTGCAGGACAGGCAATATTGACGGACAGCTGTAAAAATCCCTGGCCAGAAGAAGTTTTGTAACAACCTTTCCCTGGTGCGGTGGATCCCCCGGTGTCCTGTGAGCGGGACATCATGGGCTAGGTACAGCAACCTGCGCCGGTACTTTTGGGGAACCACCAGTTGCCTCTGGACTTTCCATGGCTCTGCTTTGCATCTGGGAACCTATTCCCAGTACAGGAATCCCTTTTCCCACAGGAGTCTCTCCCTGCAGCCTTCCCCCAGCTGTGGAGCTGGGCTGAGACGGGCCAGTTCTCTCAGCTTCTGCAAGGAGGGGTCTCTCTGCTGCTCTGCCTGGAACTCTTCGGCTGGGGCAGGGGCAGAAGCCACTTCCCCATCCCTGCCTGGCTCCAGCACCACTGGCCTGTGAGATCTGGTTTTTGGGGTCCCCCTTTCTTTCAGGGTTGGCCCCTGTGGCTTCTGTGGGTTTGGCTGGGCCTGTACCCCCGAATCTGGGGAACGCACCCCTCGTTTTCTTTGGCTATGGGTCAAGACCAGGACACGAGGGCGTTCACCTTGCCAGTTCTCCAGGTCAGCCCCCATCAGTACATCCGCCGGCAACTGGCTGTGCACACCCACCTCCTTGGGGCCTTCCTTGTCCCCCCATTTCAGGTGCACCCTTGCCATGGGCACCTTGAAAGGGGTCCCGTCAATTCCTGTTACAGTCAGGTGGGAACTGGATATCATGCGGCCCGGTGCCACCACCCCGGGTCGGGCCAGCGTCACGTCAGCGCCTGTGTCCCCGAACCGCGTGACCTTTCTCCCATCCACCTCGCGGGGTGTGAGACACTCGCTCCGCAGAGGTAGTGCCGCCCCCACTATGTAAACTGACCTCTGAGCATTTGGTCCCCCTGAGGAGCTGGTCTGTGGTCTGGACTCGGCCCAATCCAAGTACCCACTGTCAGTACCACCCGCCTTGGCCGCCAGCCCCTCTGGCTTCTGGGACTCCACCCCATTGACTCCATGACCCCCTGGCCTGCTCAGCCTGTCTGGGAGCCTGGGGCACTGGGCTGCTCTATGCCCCTTTGGCCCACAGTGATAACAGCCTGGGTGTTGTTGTGTCCCTCGGGCCGGCTGCTCTGTCCAGGCTCTGCTTGGCTCTCTGGGGGGTGGGTGGAGAGCCCCTCTTTCCTGGGCTCGCCCAAGAGGTGGTCCCCTCTGTCGTACAGTCAGGAACTGGTCTCTCTGAGATTCTCGGTCTCTCCGGGACTCCCTCTCCCTCCGGGACTCCCTCTCTTTGTGGGGCTCATTTTCAAACATGGCCCGGCTGTTTGTGAAGTCGTCTGCCAGTTTCCCGGCATTGTGTGAATCCCCAGGCCTCCGGTCCACGAGCCACACCCTCAGGTCAGGTGAGCATGTCTCGTAGAATCGCTCCAGGACCGCCAGCTCGATCAGGTCCTCTACGGACTGGACTCCCATCCCGAACACCCACTTGTGGTAGTATTGCCTCAGGCGGGAGGTCGTATCTATATAGGTTTCCTCTGGCCTCTTCTGCACCTCCTGGAACCTCTTCTTGTACATCTCCGGAGTCAGCCTGTACTTATGCAGCAGGGCCTGTTTGATCCGTTCATAGTCCCCAGGCTGCAGCCCCACCAGCTGGCTGAGCACCACTGCGGCCTTCTGGCCCAGCAAGGGGCTGAGGAGTCGGAGCCATTCGGCTGGGGGAACCTCGTGCAACTCACAGGCTCGCTCAAAGGCGGTAAGGAACTCGTCCATGTCCCTTGGGTCCTGACACTGGGCCAGCACGCGCATCTCCAAGTGACTGGCCCCCCGAGCCGTCTGGCCCTCTCCCCGCTTACCGCAGCTGGGGCCTCTTGGCATCTCGCCTCCGCCATGGGCTGCTCATGCTCCTGCTCTTGCTCTCTCTCCTCCCGCTGTCTCTCTTGTAGCCGGCACTCATGCTCATGCTCTCTTTCCTGTTACTGGTGCTCATGTTCTTTCTCCTGTTCCTGGGCTTCCAGTTCCTTTAATCTCACCTCGAGCTCCAGCCGTCGCAGCTCTGCGGCGGGGGACTCTGCCCACGATGGACGACCGCTAGCTGAGCATGACCTGGCGGGCACCGTGTCTGTCTGACGGCGTCAAGCCCCTGCTCCTGTCGGAGAATCCGAAACGCTTCCCGAGGGGGACAGGCTCTGGCCGCCCGGATCGGTCATTCTCTTCCAGCTGGGCAATCAGCTGGGCCTTGGTCGCCTTCCCCACGGTCAGGCCCCTCTATCTGCACAGCCCTGGTAGCTCTGCCTTTAGGAGACGGGTATAATCCATCTCCCCGCTGTCTCCCGGGGTATCCACTCACCAGCAGCAGCTGCAGGAATTGCTCTGTTCCACCTCTGGCTCTTGTGAGGCTCCTTCCTTCTCCTGCGCTCAGTCAGCCACTGCTGGGAGCTCATCCGTGGGTGCAGTGCATCCCACTTCTGACACCAGTGTGATGGGGTTCAGGGGTTCCCATGCACTGCACCCCGTCCGCTGACAGGAGTGACTCTCACTCAGCAGGTACAACAGGAAGTTTGAGGCGACAGATGCCCAGTTTCTCACAGAAGCGTCAGTACAGCAGTCAGAGACAGTCATTCCAACCTGTCCTGGGGAGAGGAGCCCGAGGGGTGCCCCTCTGGGGTGTAGCTTCCCCCCTCGCCAGGCTGGCTGCCTTCCAGGTCCCTCTCCCCTCAGCTTCTAACCGCTGCCTCCGATTCAAACCCAGCTCGGCTCCACTCTCCTCTTAGTTCAGGGCTGAGGTGTTACCTGCCAGCCTAGGTTATTGCCCCAGGGTCATCCTTAGCCACTGGGAGCTGCTCTGCTTGTCTCACACATCCAGCCTGAGTCTCACACATGGACTCCCCACTCCATCACAACACCCTCAGCCCTAGTGACCCCAGACCACACCATCAGCCCTAGTGACTCTGTTACCCTCACACATTTCTCATCCCTTCCACACTCAAGGATGTACACACCTTTACCCAATCTGTAGGGCTCAAGGCATGACCCTGCAAATTTAGACTTCCACCCTTAATCCAATTCCTAGGGCTTAGGGCGTAATTCCCTGCGGGTACGCAGGATCTGTGCCACTGAAAAAGCCTTACACACTAATATTCTTATTGTCTATTTATTTACAATTGCCAAGAAAGCAGAATACATGCTAAGCACACAGTATCATGCTCACCAGTCCTGATCAGGCAGGCAGGCAGACTTCCACTGTTGGGACAGACAAAGTCACTCTCTGCATGCTGGTAGCCGCACCTCAGGGTCTTGGGGGACACTTGGGGGTGAGTCCTTAAGGTGTTCCTTCTTCCCTCCTCTTGGATGTTCTGTTCTTCTTTCTCCCCCTCTTCATGTTCAGTTCCTCCCTTTTCCTTCTTGTACCCTAGTTTTTAAGTAGGGAAACTTGAGTCCTGGTTAGCTATACCTTGACCAATAATTTTAGTACAATTTTACTAGCCAACAATAGCCCAGGGAAACAGAATTACCTAACCAATCGTAACCCACCACCTTAACTGATTTGCACCAAACAAAATTAATTATACAGCAGACAGGAGCAATTACAAACCAGACAGAGAACACACAGAAAACAGTATACAGAAAACAGCAGAAAAGTGAAGACAATCATCAGAAAATGGTGGTTCCACCCCAGCCATTGATAAGTTGTTGCCTGCCAGATGAAATGCTGTTAATTAAGTTTTCTTTACCCATTGTGGTAAACCCAGTGGTAGACCCTTACCTGGAAGCTTCCGGAGCCTTCTAGAAGGACAGTATACTGGGTCCTATTGGGGATCCATAGAGTGGGCGGGCGCAGCCCACCCACAACTAAAAGGCCCCTCTTAGAGGGAGAGGGAACCCATTAAAAAAAGGTCATGGCCCCAACAAAATGCGGGGGACAACTAAAGAAAAAACAGGGATGGGAGTGGAGGTAAAAGGTTTAGAAGGGGACACTGAGCAGAGAACCCCGGACAGCACCCACTATCCCTCAAAGGTGTCAAGAGAGCCAGTGGGCACCACCCCAAGGAACTCTGCCCGGATTCGTGAGCGGAGAGGAAATAGGCCCCACAGTCGCAGGCCTCCCCCCCGCCAGCCTCCGCTCCCAAGTGTTATAAATGGCTACCTTGGCCATAGCCAGGAGGAGGCTGATGAGGAGGTCCCGCGACTTGGTGGGGCCACGGATGAGGTGCGCAAGGATAAAAAGGTGTGGGGAAAAGTGCAGCCAGAACCTCAGCAGGAGGTTCTGGAGGAGCCAGAAGAGGGGCTGCAACCTGGTGCACTCAATGTAAATGTGCACCAGGGTCTCCCTCGTTCCACAGAAAAAGCAAGTGTCCGGGAGGGGGGTGAACCGCACCAGGTACACACCCGTGCTCACCGCCCCATGAAGAATTCTCCAGCTGATGTCCCCAGCGGGCCGTAGGACCAGGGTAGAATAAAGGCTGGCCCACCGGGGCTCCCCACCCTCTGAAGGTGGTAGAAGGTCCCGCCACTTGTGGTCTGGGCGGGACATGAGGGTGGGGAAGTGGAGTGTGTGAAGCACGAGCGTGTACAGATGACGTCGGGGCGCAGTTCGGAAGGGGACTGGCTGCAAGACGTGCAGCTGGCTAGGATGATGTGGGGGAGGGGGGCGGGGAGGCTTGCGGAGCCGGGGGCCCACAGAAAGGTCCGGAGGGCCAGGAGTAAGAGGGGGACGGGGTGTACCCTCTCGCAGGACCTGGTGTAGGTAGACTTGAGCAGCGGGTGGCGAGGCAGCCTTCACCTCCTCGAATACGCACCAGGAAGAGCGAAGGGTGGAGAGCCCCCATGCGCTGGGCGAGCGCTGGGGCCTCCATCCAGCCTCCCCGGTCGTAGTCCAGGAGGTCTCTGACCCTGGTGATTCCACCAAGGACCAGCCTCCGGCACACTGCGGGGGACTCCGCCGCCTGCACACGGAGGTAGGGGTTGTGTAGCAGGGGCTCCGCGAGGAGATCTTCCCTCACGGTGGCCCCTAAGGACCTGGAGACTGCGAGCAGCCACCAGGTGCGGAGGAGGTCCTGGTGGAAGGCCGGCAGCTCCGAGAGATCTCACGGATGGCCTCTCAAAGGCAGATAAAGGAGCTGTCGGTCGTATCGGAGCCCTTGGAAGCAACGGAGGAAAGCGTGCACCAGCGTGCTCCACGCCGGACTATCTGCACTGTTGCTGTTGAAGAGTCCCAGCAGGGCCCGGAGGCGGAAGACATGGACCTGAGTGCGGAGGCAGGTCAGGCCCTGCCCTCCCTCCTCCGGGGGAGATGGAGAAAACCTGCAGGGACCCAGTGCAGTCCTGGCCAGAACTCCAGAATTACCTTCTGGAGGGCGGCCAGGAAACCCATGGGTGGGACAAGGGTGCTGAGTTGGTGCCAGAGCATGGACAGGACTAATTGATTAAGCACCCGTGCCCTCCCCCGTAGGGAGAGGCACTGGAGCAACCCCGCCCACCTCCGCAACCGCTCAGCCACCCTGCCAGTTTTCTGGCAGAGAGAGATGCATGGCTGATAGGAAGACGCACCAATAGGACAGCGGACCCGTGCTCCACCGAATGACCTGAAGTGCGGGCGGGAGGCAGCCCGCCTGCCACCCAGCCCCAACCACCAGGCCAGAGCTCTCGACCCAGTTGACCCGGGCAGAGGAGGCCACCGAGTAGATGGCTTGGCAGGCCTCCAAC
The DNA here is from genome assembly GCF_033958435.1 of Carettochelys insculpta. Classification (NCBI taxonomy): domain Eukaryota; kingdom Metazoa; phylum Chordata; order Testudines; family Carettochelyidae; genus Carettochelys; species Carettochelys insculpta. The sequence goes on along the minus strand of NC_134142.1, from coordinate 126,799,898 downwards.
CGCACACGGTCTCCCGGGTCCTGGACCACGAGGAGTACATCATCGGTGTACGCTCACAGGACCAGCCGCAGCTCTGGCTCATGGAGCACCAACCCCATCAACCTTCGCCAAAGGAGACAGAGGAAGGGCTCTATGGCCAGAGCGTACAGCTGGCCTGACAGCGGGCAGCCCTGACACACCCCTCGCCTGAAGCTGACCGGAGCAGTCAGGGTCCAATTGAGCTCAACCAGACACTCTGAGGCCGCGTACAGCACCTGGAGAAACCCGATGAAATGGGGTCCGAAGCCAAAGGCCCGCAGAGTGCCCGGGAGATACCCGTGGTCCACACTGTCGAACGCCTTCTCCTGGTCCAAGGACAGGAGGGCGAACGACAGACCATTCCTACACCTGAGCTCCAAGAGGTCCCGGACCAGATAGAGGTTATCGAAGATGGTACAGCCCGGGACGGTGTAGGTCTGGTTGGGGTGGACCACGTCCTGCTGCATGGACCCCAAGCGACGGGAGATGGCTTTTGCGATTATCTTGTAGTCCGTGCTGAGGAGCGAGATGGGAAGCCAGTTCCAAAGGTCGGGGGGGTCCCCCTTTTTGGGCAGCAGGGTGAGGACGGCCCACCTGCACGACAGGGGGAGGACCCTGCTCTGCAAGGACTCGGCCCAGACGCTGAGCAGGTCTGGGCTGAGGACGTCCCAAAATGCGGTAGAACTCCACGGTCAGCCCGCCATGCCCGGGGATTTTTTGGTGGGCATGAGACGGAGGGCTTCTGAGAGCTCGGCCAGAGTGAGAGGAAGCTCTAGCCAGTCCCGGTCGTCTGTGCTGACTGAAGGGAGTTGGTCCCAAAGCACTCTGCAGGCGCCAGCGTCGGTCAGATCCAGGGAGAAAAGGGTGGCGTAGAAGGTGCGAGCCCTCTCGCACATCTCCACCGGATCCGTAAGAGGAGTGCCATCCTCTGCGAGGAGGCAGAGGATATATTTCTTGGCACCCCTCTTTTTCTCCAGGGCATAGAAGAAGCAGGAGCTGTGGTCCATCTCCCGAAGGAGCTGTATCCGCGACCTCACAAAGGCCCCCTGCGCCTGAAGGGCGTCGAGGGCCCTGAGCTCGTCCCGCTTCTCCCAGTACGTGCCGCAGAGGGGTGAATCTCCAGGGTTGGTGGCCAGGCACCTCTGCAGCTCAAGAACCTCCTGCTCCAGCTGTCCTATCAATGCATCCCGCCGCCGGCTGGCCACCCGGGTATAGTTGCAGCAGAAGAGCCACGCGAGCACGTTTCCCAGATCCCACCACCACCGCGCCGAGGGAAAGGCGCACCGTTGCCCGCGCCAGGCCAGCCAGAACTCCTGGAAGGACGCCACAAAGCCCACATCCCCCAGCAGGCTATTATTAAAATGCCAGTAGGCCGACCCCTGCTTCCCTGGTGAAAGGGAAGCCTTCACGGCCACCAGGTGGTGGTCCAAAAAGGGGGCTGGCTGCACGCTGGAGGAGTGGGCCCAGGAAAGGTGTTGCTGAGTGATATAGATGCGGTCCAACCAGGAGCGTGCAGGTTTACGGCCCACCACCCGGACGTAGGTGAAACCGGCGTCCTCGTCCGGGTGGTGGCTGCACCAGACGTCCACCAGGGAGCGATGGTTGATGAGCTCCCTGAGGACGTCTGCAGCGGCCTGGCACTGCTCAGTCCCCATATGGTCCCATTCCTCAAGGGTGCAATTGAAATCCCCGCCGAGGACCAGGCACTTGCGAGGACTGATGGAGTCAAGGAAGGCTGCCGCCTGCTGGAAGAAGGATGTTCTCTCTGGGCCAGATGTTGGGGCGTAGATGTTGAGGAGGTGGAGGGGCAGCCCCTCTATCCGTACCCGGAGATACAGCAGGCGGCCTGGCACAACCTCAATGCTCCCCAGCACCTCGGGCTGCAGGTCTGGGGAGAACAGGGTCGCTACCCCAGCCCGATGGGCCAAGAGGTGACTAACATGGACCCCGTCTCCCCACTCCAGCTGCCAACTGGCTTCAGCGGCCAGAGTAGTGTGCGTCTCCTGCAAGACTGTGACCGAGTACCCCCTCTCCCGGAGGAAGGAGAGCACTCGGCACCTGCGGAGACCCGACCCGCAGCCCCTGACATTTAATGAGGCAAAGATGATCGGCGCCATTTGGAGGGCTGGGGAGGATCTTCGCCGGCGGGAGCACCAACGGCCCCCGTGGGGCCATGCACTAGGGCCACCCCAGCACTGGAGGGCAAGAGCGACCTTGTTCTTGGACCCGCGGACGTCGTCCAAGAACTGGTGTATCTTGCCCACCAGCGCATGGGGTGCTGGGGTTTCAGGGTGCCAGGGATCCGTCAGCCCCGTTTTCTTGTGGGCCCCATGGCTGGAAAAAAGGTCGAAGCGGGGAGTAGGGTCTAAGTTTGGGAGGGATGGGGGTGGCAGAGGGAGAGCAGCCCCGGAGGTGCTGGGAGTGGGCGGTACGGCAAAGGCCTCCCGGGCAATCACAGCCTCGGGGGCAGACGTGGGTGGACAAATGTTGAGGGGAGGGGTAGAGGGGGGAGTGAGGAGAGGATGAGGTTTGGAGGGGAAGGGTCTGAAGGGGGTGGAGGGGGAGCAGGGGGAGGAGGAAGGGGCGGGAGTGACAGAAGAGGGGGAAGGGGAGGGCCTGGAGTGGGGAGGGTTACAGGTTTTTGGATGGGGCATTGATTGGAGAGGGGAGCAGGGGTGGGGGTAGAGAGGGGGGCCAGGGTGGGAGTAGGGCCTGGGATGGGAGCGGAGGGGATCTCAGGAGGGGCAACTTCCACGGGCGGTGGAAGGGGAGTTGGGGTTAGGGGCAAGGTGCCCACGCACTCGGCGGTGGGCACCGACAGGGTGGCAGGAATGGTGGTAGGGTCTTCGGGTCGAAGAGGGGAGAGAGGGCATAATGGGCACGCCAGTTCTCCCGGGGCGTCCAGGGGCTGGCCAACGGCCCCGCCCCCCGGGAGGTTGTCCCCAGTTGAGAGGGGGGCCGCACCCCACGATGTCCTGGAGCAGGGAAGGTGGGCAGTTAAAGGGGTGCTAGTGGACAGGGAGAGGGGGAGTGAGGGGGGTGGGGAGTAGAGGGACGGCCCGCAGGCCTCCAGTAGAAGGCCGTCCGTGTCAAGGGCCGCCGAGGTGAGACTCAGGGCCTCGACCTCCTGCGAAAGGGGGGCGAGGCCGAGGCTTACCTCCTCCGGACGCTCCACAGGGGCAAGCTGGCCAGCGGCCGGAGGGGTGTCGGAGGAGGGCGAGGGGACGACGGAGGCAGTCTCTGTTTTCTGAGGCTTCGGCTTCGGGGCAGAAGGGATGGTGTCCTTTATGGCCGCCGCGGCCACTCCGGCCACCCCCAGCAGACGGTCGGTGGCCGGGGGTTCGGTGGGTGGGCTGGGGCTGGCGGCTCTTTTTGGTGCATTGTGGGGCACGTCCGCCCCGTCCTCTGACAGGGTGGGGTGCCGGGCGCGTGCACTTCCTTTCTTCCTTTTTCCCCCTACCAGCACCCAGTCCTCCAACGAGGGTGGCTGGGTGGCAGAGGAGGAAGGGCCAGGGGACTGAGGCAGCAAGGAGGGAGGGAGGAAAGGAGGCGCCGGGACAGCAGGGGGAGGGGACGACCCACCCTGGGGTGGGCCCTCTTCTGGTCCTGCCGCCAGCCCTGCCTCCCTCTCCTCCACAGGCCCGGGTCTTGTTCCCGCTCAGGCGCTGGCGCCCGCTTCTTCCTGCCTCGCACCACCCAGTCGGGCGCCCTCCGACGCCCGAGCGGCGATGGATCCGTCCGGGCCTAGAGGAGGAGGGGCGGTCCCAGGGCCTGTCGCGGTCGGGGCGCCACCGGTCTCATGGCTGACGCCCCCCGGGTCGGAGGAGGTCCCGGGCTCCTCTTCTTCGTGCCGGGCCAGGGGGCAATCCCTCCGGACATGCCCCGCCGCCCGGCACACAAAGCACAGCGTCTCCCCCAGGGTGTAAAAGACCCGGTACTGGGCCCCTTGATAGGGCACCAGTATAGTCCCCTCCTGGGCCACCCCGCCCTGTGCTGCCGCTGGCGGCAGTTGGACTCGGGCCTGCCGGCGGAATGAGAGCACGTGCCGGAGAGCGGGGTCTTTGCTGCCAAGGGGGAGGGGGCTCAGGACCGTCAAAGGCCGGCCCAGGGCGGTGAGGAAAGGCAGAAGGGCGGCGTTGGGAAGGAAGGGTGGGACGGCCGAGAACACCACCCGCACGCCCAGGTCTTCCAGCGGCTCCAGGGGCAGGGGCACGTGCACGCCCCCAGCCGCCAGGCCCATCTCCACCGCCTCCTGGGCGGCGGCCTCCGAAGCCAGGAAGAAGACGATCTTCCTGAACATCCGGGAGGCCACCACCACGGCCGCGGGCCCCACCACCCGTGCCAATGCCCGCACGTAGGTTTCCACGTGGGGCAAGGCAGCCACCAAGAGGCAGCGGACCCCATGCCTCCTGGTGAGCGCGGGGAAGGGGCCGCGACCATCGGGGGTGATAGTCCTGGAGGAGGCGGAGGGAGCAGGGTGCGAGGCAGCAGCAGCTGCCGCCTGGGCTTACGACCTGGGGGCCGAAGAATCGGAGCCCCCAGGTGTGGTGGTGGGAACGGGGGTGCAGGGAGAAGGGGGAGCTGCGCCAGCTGTTGCACCAGCTGGGGTAAGAGCCTCCACCACGGGAGGTTTGGCCTTCCGGGCGGGGCTCTTGCCTTTCTTTTTCCCCTGGCCCTTCCTGCACTTTTGGGGGGTTGGGTTCGGGGCGGGGTCACCGGAGGACGCCGTGGCGGGGGTGGCAGGAACCCCGGAACCTGCACCCGTGCCCTCGACCGACGAGATGGCAAGGACCCCGGCGGCCCTGGACGAGAAGGCCACCATTGCAGAGGTGGAAGGGGTGCCAGTGGAGGGAAGAGGGAGGGGGGCGTCGCCAGATGGCCCCCCGGTGGTTGTAGAGGCCATGGTGAGGGGTGCAAGGGCGAGGGAATTTATTGGGCTGGGGCACTTTAAGAAAGAGCAGGGGAGGGGAGGAGGAGAGGAGAAGGGAGGGAGGAAGTGGCTACCCCTCCCCCACCAGCCAAGCTGAGGACCTGGTCAGGTGGGGGTGGGGCAGGAGGCGAGAGGGAGGTGCAAGGGGGCCACGACTCCCAGCACAGGGTGGGAAGCGGCTCCTGCAACTGCACTGGGGTGTGTGTGGGGGGGGGTTCAATATTTGTAAGTGTGGGGAGGTGAGTGAGTGGGAGGGGAGGGGCTCAGGCACCTAACAGAAGAAAGGGGGGGGGGAGCGTGGGCACAAGGAAGGGGGGGGCAAGGTGGAAGGGTGGCAAAGCCAACCAAAGGTGGGGGTTGGGGGAAGAGTGTGCCCACGGGTGCCTGAGGGTGGGCCCACAGCAGCCACTGCAGAGCCCCACAGGAGCAGGAAGGGGCCGATGATTAGGGTGGGGCTCAGATGGAAAGGGTCCCGCTGGCAGCTGGGTGTGGAGGGGGCGGGGCAGGGCAGTGAAGGAGGCGGTGGCTGCAGGGGTGGGGCAGGGACCACACCCTAACACCCCACTCCCAACTATGCAGTTGCCCCTCTGGAGCCCCAGTTGGGAGGGGCCCCACCCCCCCACCCCCCCACCCCCCACCCCAACTCACCACCCCAAGCCGCTCCACAGCAAGCTGGGGGGGGAAGCCCAGCCACCGCCCCAGAAAGCCCCTTACCTCCTCCGGAGCAGTGAGGATGCAGCAGCCAGTGGATGGAAAGGTGGGCCCAAGTACAGGGCCAGCAGGGTACCCCCCAGAAGATGGAAGGAGGGGGGGTGCCCCTCTCCCCGCCAAGAGGCAGGGCAGCAGGAGTCCCCCTCACACCACCCACGCAGCAGGTCCAGAAGAAACTAGCTGGGAGGGGTGGGAGAAGAAAGCAGCCTGCCTAAGGCAGGGAAGAGAAGCTGGCCCAGAAAGGGGGGCTGAAAGACAGCCCCAGGGGGGCCTGAAGCAGCCAAAGGCTGCCCACCCCCCAGCACCTCACCTCCCAACCACGGGGCTCCCCAAATGGGATCCCCGCGGCAGCCCTGCAGCCTGGAGGACAGAGTGTTTCTGTTCCCTCTCTAGACCCAGACCTTCATTGGTCAGATGGGCCCTGTGCTCCCTATAAAAGGCTCCCCAGCTGGTAGCAGGGGGGAAGGTTTTGGGAGGAGCAGGAGCCGGAGCCGGAGCCGGAGCCGGAGCCGGTACCGGTACCACGGGGAAGTGGTGGGCAAAGTGGCCCAGGGTGAGGCTACTACTTTGGGGCAGGGGTAAAGGTCCTGCCGGTTGCCTCTAGTTTTCAGAGACCCTGGGCCGGCGTCCAGGGTAGAGGGCGGGTTTGGACTCCCCCCACTCTTCCCCCGAGGGATCACTTTACTGGAGCAGGCGCGGGCCTGCAAGGGGACTGGTATTATTCTCCCTGTACTGGTCCTGCCTATGATGAGGACGGCTCGCTAAGCGGAGACCCCTGCCTTTGGAAGGGCCTGGGCAAGGGGGGCCTCCGTGAGTCTCTGAGGCAGCACAGATCCACCAGGAAGCGCAGGGACCCGCAGAGACTGACAAGGGACTTTGTCACACCATCTTGTGATCTAGTAACAGAGAGTGAGCCGCGCTAGTCTATACACTATCAAAACAAAAAGCAGTCAAGTAGCACTTTAAAGACTAGCGAAATGGTTTATTAGCTGATGAGCTTTCGCGGGACAGACCCACTTCTTCAGTCCACAGCCAGACCAGAACAGACTCAATATTTAAGACACAGAGAACCAAAAACGGTAAGCAAGGAGGACAAATCAGAAAAAGATAATCAAGGTGAGCAAATCAGAGAGTGGAGGGGTGGTGGGTAGGTCAAGAATTAGATTGAGCCGAGTATGTGATCTGTTTAACAATGGGTGGCACTATGATGTGGGCTTCTTAACAGCCTGATATGCTACTGTTGTGCTGAAATGTAGATGGAAAGTGAGTATGTGACTTGTAGCTTTATGGTTATTGGCTGCTGCTCTTTAGTCTGGCTGCAGACAAGCTACAGGCCTCTCAAAATGGCTGGAGAAACCGTATTGGTTAGTTACAACCCCAGACCGCGCCCTCAGCCCGAGTGACCCCAGACTGCACCCTCAGCCCTAGAGACTGATGTGCTGCAGTGGGGGATACGTGTGTGTACATGTGTGTGTCTCACAGAGGGTGGGGGTGCTCCTGCTGAGGGTAACCTGGCGATGAGTATCGGAGGGGCAGCCGTGTTAGTCTGAATCTGTAACAGCAACGAAGGGTCCTGTGGCACCTTACAGACTAACAGAAGAGTTTTGAGCATGAGCTTTCGTGAGCACAGACTCACTTCATCAGATGCTGGCGACCAGGTGACACCTCTGGGCTGCAGACAAAGGAGGAGGTGGAGCCTGAGGGGTTTGAGTTGGAACTGGGAGTTGGGAGCAGTGAGTCTGGGCTGGGAGAGAGAGAGACAAAGGAGGGGGCCAGGCCCCACTCCAGGGGCTCCTTGGGGCCTCCTCTCCCCAGCATGGGTGGGACTGGCTGTCTCTGCCAGCTGCAGACTCCTGTGTACAACGCTGTGTCCTGTCGCCTAATAAACCCGCTGTTCTTCTGCTGAGTGAGAGTCACTCCTGCCTGCGGATGGGGTGCAGAGCTTGGGGACCCCTGAACCTCATCACACTGGTGTCAGGAGAGGGATGTGCTGCACCCCGAGGATGCAGCATCCAGCAGTAAGTGATGGGGGCCCAGGAGGAAGAAGGGGGCCAGCGAGACCCACGTGTGCTGATGGGCAGGGAGGTGCAGTTCCCCAAGGCAGAGGGGCCTGTGGCTGAACCAGAGAAACTTCGATCGTGGTCCTCGAGAGGGGGTGTCACACCCGAGGAGGGGTTACTCCTGGGAGTCCGTTGGAGTCTGTCCCAGAAGCAGAGGGGCCTAGGGCCTAACCCTGGGGAGCTCGTGACCTGCATGGAGTCTGGCACACTGGAGGGATTCTTCCAGGGATTGTGGGGTGCAGACGGCATCGGCCTGTGAGCCTGCAACCGCGCTCAGCAACTCCTCTGTGAAGTGGTAGCACCTGGAAACTGAATTGAGATTAAAGGAGCTGGACAAGGCAGTGTGGATGTGCAATGGCAGAGCTGAGGGTTAAGGAAACTCATGCAGAGGTGGGCCCAAATTGGGGCAGGGAACCCGGGACTGCATGGAGCTCTGAACCGAGTGGCCTGCCACAGCTCAAGGAGGGAAGGGGCGATTCCAACCCATTGTCTACTCGTGGCTAAGACAGACCTGCGAAGAGTTTTCCAGGCCTGGGCTGAGGAAAGTGCCCATGTGTCTGTGCAGGAAAGCAGCTTGTCCACTGGGAATGGCAAGTTGTCTGTGAGAGAAGCTGCCTCACCTGGGCGTGTGTGGAGACCAGCCAGCGGAGCTGGGACAAAGGAGAGAGTGTCTCTGATTGTGTGTCTGTGTTGAACAGCAGCAGCAGCCTGGGGAGAGAGCAGAGCCTGCATTTGGAAAAGGTGCCAAGGAGGAAACTAGTCCATTGACTGCAGAAGATTCCCCAGCCTCGGGTGGCTGGAGAGGGAACCGCCAGGAAAGAGCATTCCAGGTGTAACTCTGAATCCAGCCATGGGGGCTGGAGCAGAGGGAATGGCTCTGGGATGGGCAGTGGTATCCCTGATAAGAACACTGGTCCTTGGTGCAAGAAAGGAGCTTCTGCTTTTGGGGAAGTGACTCCTTTGTCTGAGCCTGTGGGGGCTTGAGATGGGGCCAAGATCCCAGAGTTGGATCTGAGGGCAGCTGAAGACCAGATAGGAAGTGAGCCCCCTCTGTGTCTCTCAGGGAGGATGATGCTTTAACTCGACCTGATCCAGTTAGTGTCATCAGGGAATACCTGAGACCAGGCAATTCTGGTAGTTGTTCCTTGCCTGATGCTGAGGTGTTACTGGAAGGGGTGAGAGACTCTGTCCTACCATAGTCATCCTCTAGCCAGGACACAGGAAGAACAGACTGGCAATGGAGTTACGCTGCCTGATGAAGATGAAGCTGGTAGCAGAAGGGAGGAAAGGGATCCTGACCTTCTGTCTGGTGGTACGAGCTGTCTGCCTGGAGGGGGGTTATGTGGGAATCCGCCTCATGAGCCAGAAGTGATCCTGGGTGTAGGCAAAACACAGGAGCTGGTTGTGGCTCAAGGGAGCAAAGCCCCTGTGGAGCCAGACAGGGGTGAGTTGTTGTTTGGGGGAGCTCTTGAGGAAGAGAATGTCCTTTGAAATTTTTTCTGAGCTGTCTGTGGGGAAAATGGGAGTGAGGTGAAGGAAAGTGAGCAGGAAAGGTGCTTGTCTGCAAGCGCCAGAGCCAGACCTTTGCCTGGGTAGAAGTTTGTTTCAGCTCCTGAAGGCCAGGACCTGCCTGGGTGTGAAACCACTGGCTGTGCTCTGGAAGGGTCCAAAGCAGGCAGGGTAAAGGTTTCTCAGGAAATGGAAGCTGGTATAAGTAAAGTGAAAACTATAAGGGAATGTGAGCAGCCCTGTAAGAACCAAGTGACTGGGTGTGGCCAGTGTACTGGGAGTGTGGTCCTGAGCCAGGTCACTTGCATGAGTGCTCCAGCAATTCCCCATCTCCAGATGCTGGAAACACTTTTATTCTTGTGATCGACTCCACTTCTGATTCAATGGGGAGGCAGAAGTTGGGGGTGGAAGGACAAAGTAGCTGTGGGCCTGGTGGGCCAGTAAGAGAAAAGCAGGGATCCCTTCACGTGGATTCTCCCTCTGGAACTCACAAAGCAACTTTCAGAAAGCAAATTTCCAGACTGGCTGGGAGGGGGAAGTCATCCTGAGGATCAACAATGGCTTAGCTTTTGTTAGAAGGGAGGGCACACCCAGAGAGATCAGATTTCCTCTCCACAGGGTAAGGGAAATTAGAACTTGATTGTGCAGAGAAAGGCCTCAGACATTAAGCCCCAAAATGCCAGATTCTCAAGGATATTACACAAAGGTTGTGGTCTACCTAAGAGCAACGTAAATGTACAGTTGCAATGGGTTTGTTCTTGTTACTCACGCTGACTGCTGTAACCAAGGGGTGCTGCTCCCAAAAGCTGTAGAATTGTACCATGCACTGAATGTTTGGAAAGAGCCATGTAACATGATGACATGGATGTATAAGCATGAATTGTACGTTGAAGGAGTTTGTAACTCTGAAATGTCACCCCTGTTCCCTGTAACTAGTCTGGCAACCTCTCACATGAGGAGAAACATTCCAAACCTATTGTGTGGCATGGAAGGGGAAACTGAGGCACACAACAATTTGGGTGGTCTGGTTAAATGCCGAGGGTGGAAAGCATTTGTACCTTCCTTTACTGGACTGTAACTGAATTCCAGACATTGGCCAAAGCAGCTGTATGGGCTGGTGGGAAGACGGGGCAGGCCCCAGACCAGAGCAGAACTGTTTGATCTGCTGGTGCTGCAGCAGCTGTATGGGCTCTGCCTGCCCGACTTGAGAACGTGGCTGATGGACCAGAGACGGAAGCAGAGAGACAAACCAACGCTAGGGAACCAACGGGACTTGCCCAGCTGCATCACATGAAAGTGGCCAATGCTAAGCTCCTGATGTGGCGCCTCCCCTGCAGGATTATGACCTGGATGTGGTACACATCAAGGGGAGCACTGAGGGTACAGCCGATGCCTGATCACACAGGGAGGGCCCTGAACTTCCCCAGGTCACCGGCTGAGTGACCTCACTCAGTTTGGTCTGGAAGGGGGGAGGTGTGCTGTAGTGGGGGATACGTGTGTGTATGTATGTGTCTCACAGAGCGTGGGGGGCTCCTGCTGGGGGTAACCTGGCGCCCAGGTGACACCTCTGCACTGCAGACAAAGGGGGAGGTGGAGCCTGAGGGGTGTGAATTGGAACTGGGAGTTGGAAGCAGTGAGTCTGGGCTGGGGGGGAGAGAGACAAAGGAGGGGGCAAGGCTGCTGCTGTTCAACCCAGACAGACAATGGGAGACACTCTCTCCTTTGTCGCAGCCCCCTGGCTGGTCTCCACACACACCCAGAAGGTGAGGCAGCTTCTCTCAAAGACGACTTGCCATTCCTAGTGGACATTCCCAGTGGAGCCACTCACATACACATGTATCCCCCACTACATCACACTCTCTCCATTTGACTTTTGAAATGTCTTTGTTTTAAGACTCTTGTTTTCCTTGTGAGGTCTGTCTTGTAGCACGTGGCTTCAACACCACTGGCCATCATATAAGCCCCCACCTAAGGCCTCTCCAATGCGTTGTCAGTGATCTGCAGCCCATCCTGAACAATGATCCTTCACTCTCACAGACCTTGGGAGTCGGGGGTGTGGGGATGCATGTGACAGTCAGGCTGGATGTGTGTGTGACAGGCAGAGCAGCTCCCGGGGCTAAGGATGACCCCAGGGCTGTACCCTAAGCTGGCAGGTAACACCTCTGCCCTGAACACAGAGCAGGGAGGAGCTGAGCTGGGTTTGAATCGGAGGTGGCAGTGAGAAGCTGGGGGGAGATTTGGAAGGAGCCAGCATGTGCTGAGAGGAAGCTAGACCCCAGATGGGGGCACCCATTGGGCTCCTCACCCCAAGATGGATTAGAATGACTGTCTCTGCCGGCTGTAGTGACAACTCGGTACTGGGCTGTGTCTCTGGCAACCAATAAATGTCCTGTTCTACCTGCTGTGATGGAGTGCGGGGAGTGCATGTGTAAGTCAGGCTGGATGTGAGAGGCAAGCAGAGCAGCTCCCAGTGGCTAAGGGTGACCCTGGGGCTACAACTGGCAGGTAACACCTCTGCCCTGAACGAAGAGGAGGGAGGAGCCGGAGCTGGGTTTGAATGGGAGGGAGGGCAGCAGTTAGAGGCTAGGGGAAGAGGAGCTGGAAGGCAGCCAGCCCGAGGAGGGGGAAAGTTACACCCCAGAGGGGCCCCCCTCCGGCTCTTCTCCCCAGGATGGGTTGGAAGGACTGTCTCTGACTGCTGTACTGATGCTTCTGTGAGAAACTGGGCAGCTGTTGCCTAATAAACCTCCTGTTGTACCTGCTGAGAGAGTCACTCCTGCCAGTGGACGGGGTGCAGTGCAGAGGGACCCCTAAACCCCATCACACCTGCTAAGTGAGAATCACTCCTGCCTGCGGATGGGGGCAGAGCTCGGGAACCCCACACTCCATGACACGTGCGCTTTATCGGAGTGTGGACGCCTGTCTCTCTCCAAGTCAGCGCGTCCGGGTCTGTCAGAGAACAGCCGTTGGTGTGAACACAGCACCTTCCTGATCTCCGTCTGCTGGGCAGAGGTCAGAGGGGAATAGACTCCAGCAAGGAGCCGGCTCCAGCCCCTGTGAGCAGATCCACCAAGGGATCCATCCCCCTGCCCCTCCCAGTGCCTGAACATGGCCAGCACCAAGTTCTCCCTGTCCCACTACGGTTTCATCCTGTTCACATGGTACACCCAGTGGCTGTGAGCCCAGTTCGACAGTTCCATGATATAGTTCACCTCATTTAGTTGCAAACTTGCAAAACCTCAGCAAGTTTGCATATGACACCAAGCTAGGGGGAGAGGTAGATACGTTGGAGGGTAGAGAGAGAATCCAGAGTGACCTGGATTAATTGGGGAACTGGGCCAACAGAAATCTGATGCAGTTCAACAAGGAGAAGTGTAGAGTCCTGCACTTGGGATGGAAGAATCCCAAGCATTGGTATAGGCTGGGGATCTACTGGCCCAGCAGCAGTACAGCAGAAAGGGACCTAGGGGTTATGGTGGATGAAAGGCTGGACATGAGCAAACAGTGGGCCCTTGTAGCCAAGAAGGCCAATGGAATATTGGGGCACATTAGGAGGAGTATTTCGAGCAGATCTAGAGAAGTGGTTTTTCCCCTCTTTGGCACTGGTGAGGCCACATCTGGAGTGTTGTGTCCAGTTTTGGGCCCCCCAGTATAAAAAGGATGTGGATTTGCTGGAGCAAGTTCAGGAGACAGCAAGAAAAGTGATTAAGAGGCTGGAGCACATGAACTATGAGGAGAGGCTGAGGGATTTGGGCTTGTTTAGTTTACAGAAGAGAAGAGTGAGGGGTAATTTAATAGCAGCCTTCAACTTCCTGAAGGGGAGCTCTAAAGAGGAGGGTGAGAAACTGTTCTCAGTGGTGTCAGATGGCAGAACAAGGAGTAATGCTCTGAAGTTGAAGAGGGAGAGGTGTAGGTTGGATATTAGGAAAAACTGCTTCCCCAGGCAGGTGGTGAAGCACTTAAATGCCCATGAGCTCAGAGTGCTTTTCCTGGAAGGTCAGTACATACTGTACCACTGACTTCCCTTCAGTGGAGGCCGTCCCCTCCCACTCCTGTCTTAGCAAGCCCAGGGGTCCCCGTACCCTCCTTCTGTATAGCAGCTCAAATGGGGAGAACCCCGTGGATTCCTGGGCAGATTCCCTGTATGCAAACAGCAGATGGGGTAAGTACAAGTTCCAGTCTTGTGGATGCTGGTTCTTAAAGGTTCTCAGCATTTGCTTTAGGGTCCCATTGAACCCGTCCACCAGCCCATTGGTCTGAGGGTGGTAGGCTGTGGTCCGGGTGTGCTGGTCCCCACTGTGATGGAGTTCAGGGGTCCCCAAGTATTGTACCCTGGCCCCAGGCAGGAGTGTCTCTCACCCAGCAGGTAGAACAGGGAGTTTATGAGGCCACAGTTGCCCAGCTCAGCATAGATGTGTCAGTACAGCCGGCAGAGACAGTCATTCCAACCCATCCTGGGGAGAGGAGCCCAAGGGGTGCCCCTCTGGGGTGTAGCTTCCCCCCCCCTCGCCAGGTTGGCTCCTTCCAACTCTCTCTCCTAGCTTCTAACTGCCACCTCGGAGTCAAACCCTGCTCGGCTCCTCTCTGCTCTGTGCTCAGGGCAGAGGTGTTACCTGCCAGCTTAGGTTACAGTCAGGGGTCATCCTTAGCCACTGGGAGCTGCTCTGCCTGTCACACACACATATATGCAGCCTCCAGCTGGCTCTCTCACATGCACCACCCCCCCGCCACTCCACCACAGACAGCAGCAAAGACTCCGGGCCAGAAAAAGTTCTGTAACGGCCTTTTCCTGCTGCACTGCATCTCCTGGTGTCCTGCGAGTGGGACATCATGGGCTAGGTACAACAGCCTGTGCCGGTATTTTGGGGAACCACCAGCTGCTTTCAGACCTCCCCATGGCTCCACTTTCCACGTGGGAACCCACTCCCAGTGCAGGAATCCCTTCTCCCACAGGAAACTCTCCCTGCAGGCCTCCCCCAGTGGTGGGGTTGGGCTGAGTCTGGCCAGTTCCCTCAGCTTCTTCCAGGAGGGATCTCTCTACAACTCGACCCGAGGAGGCTGTGAAGGCCAGGACTCTATTAGGGTTTAAAAAAGAGCTTGATAAATTTTTGCAGGTTAGGTCCATAAATGGCTATTAGCCAGGGGTGAAGTATGGTGCCCCTAGCCTTCAGAACAAGGGCAGGAGATGGATGGCAGGAGATAAATCACTTGATCATTGTCTTCTGTTCTCCTTCTCTGGGGCACCTGGCATTGGCCACCGTCGGCAGATGGGATGCTGGGCTGGATGGACCTTTGGTCTGACCCAGTATGGCCGTTCTTATGTTCTTATGTTCTTAACTTGGCCTGGAATTCTTTGGCCGGGGTAGGGGTGGGAGCCGCTTCCCCCTCCCTGCCTGGTTCCAGGGCCACCCCTCTTTGAGACCCAGATTTTGGGGGTCCCTTGACTCCCAAAGTTGGCCCCCGTGGCTTTGGCTGGATATCTACCCCTGAACCTGGGGAGAGCCCCCCTCGCCTCCTTTGGCTGCAGGTCAGGACCAGGGCACAAGGGCGTTCACCTGGCCAGTTCTCCAGGTCACCCCACATTAGTACATCTGCAGGCAAATGGCTGTGCACGCCCACCTCCTTGGGGCCTTCCTTATCCCCCCATTTCAGGTGCACCCTCGCCATGGGCACCTTGAAAGGGGTCCTGTCAATTCCCGTTACAGTCAGGTGGGAATTGGGTATCATGTGGCCCGGTGCCACCACCCTGGGTCGGGCCAGCGTCACATCAGCGCCTGTGTCCCAGAACCCTGTGACCTTTATCCCATCCACCTCGAGGGGTGTGAGACACTCGCGCTGCAGAGGCAGTACCACCCCCACTCTCTAAACTGACCTCTGAGCATTTGGTCCCCCTGAGGAGCTGGTCTGTGGGGCGGGCTCGGCACAAGCTGAGGACACACTGTCGGCACCACCCGCCTTGGCCACCAGCCCCGCTGGCTTCTGGGACTCCACCCAGTTGACTCCATGACTCCCTGGCCTGCTCAACCTGTCTGGGAAGTTCGGGCACTGGGCCCGTCTATGCCCCTTCCACCCACATCGATAACAGTACAGGTTTCTTTGTGTCCCTTGGGCCAGTTGCTCCATCCAGGCCCTGGGTGGCCTGCTGGGGGGCTGGCCCCTCTTTCCTGGGTTCACCCCATAGGTGATCCCCTCTGTCATACAGCCAGGAACTGGTCTTTCTGGGATTCCTTGTCTCCTCAGGATTCCCTGTGTGATGGAGTGGGGGGGGTGCATGTGTGAGTCAGGCTGGATGTCCGAGGCAAGCAGCAGCTCCCAGTGGCTAAGGATGACCCTGGGGCTACAACTGGCAGATAACACCTCTGCCTGAACAAAGAGCAGGGAGGAGCTGAGCTGGGTTTTTGAATCGGGGGCAGCAGTTGGAGGCTAGGAAAAGAGAGAGCTGGAAGGCAGCCAGCCTGAGGAGGGGGAAGCTACACCCCAGAGGGGCACCCCTCGGGGTCTTCTCCCCAGGACAGGTTGGAAGGACTGTCTCTGGCTGCTGTGCTGTTGCTTCTGTGAGAAACTGGACATCTGTTGCCTAATAAACCTGCTGTTGTACCTGCTGAGTGAGAGTCACTCCTGCCAGCGGATGGGGTGCAGTGCAGGGGGACCCCTGAACCCCATCACACTGGTGTCAGAAGTGGGATGCACTGCGCCCACGGATGAGCTCCCAGCAGTGGCTGACTGAGCACCAGAGAAGGAAGGAGTCTCACCAGAGCCAGAGGGGGAACAGAGCCATTCCTGCAGCTGCTGCTGGTGAGCGGATACTCCGGGAGATGGTGGGGAGATGGATTATACCCGACTCCTGAAGGCAGAGCTAGCGGGGCTGTGCAGAGAGAGGGGCCTGACCGTGGGGAAGGCGACCAAGGCCCAGCTGATTGCACAGCTGGAAGAGAATGACCGATCCGGGGGGGCAGAGCCTGTCCTGGCAGAAAGTCGCCGGTCAGCCTCGGGAAGCGTTTTGGATTCTCCGACAGGAGCAGGAGCTCGACGCCGTCAGACAGACGCGGTGCCCGCCAGGTCGCGCTCAGGTAGCGGTGGTCCATCGCGGGTAGAGTCCCTCGCCGCAGAGCTGCGACGGCTGGAACTCGAGGTGAAATTAAAGGAACTGGAGCGCCAGGAACGGGAAAGACAGCGTGAGCGCCAGGAACGGGAAAGAGAGCGTGAGCGCCAGGAACGGGAAAAAGAGCGTGAGCGTGAGCGCCAAAAACGGGAAAGAGAGCGTGAGCGTGAGCACGAGTGCCAGCTACAAGAGAGACAGCGGGAGGAGAGAGAGCGAGAGCGGGAGCATGAGCGAACCATGGCAGAGGCGAGACGCCAAGAGGCCCCAGCTGCGGTAAGTGGGGAGAGGGCCAGACGGATCGGGGTGGCCAGTCACTTGGAGACGCGTGTGCTGGCCCAGTGTCAGGACCCAGGGGACATGGACGAGTTCCTTACCGCCTTTGAGCGAGCCTGTGAGTTGCATGAGGTTCCCCCAGATGAGTGGCTCCGGCACCTCACCCCTTTGCTGGGCCAGAAGGCCGCAGCGGTGCTCAGCCAGCTGGAGGGGCTGCAGCCTGGGGACTATGAACGGGTCAAACAGGCCCTGCTGCATAAGTTCGGGCTGACTCCGGAGATGTACAAGAAGAAGTTCCAGGAGGCACAGAAGAGGCCAGAGGAAACCCGTGTAGATACAACCGCCCGCCTGAGGCAATACTACCAGAAGTGGGCGTTCGGAATGGGAGTCCAGTCCGTAGAGGACCTGATCGAGCTGGCGGTCGTGGAGCGATTCTACGAGATGTGCGCACCTGACCTGAGGGTGTGGCTCGTGGACCGGAAGCCAGGGGACTCGCATGATGCAGGGAAACTGGCAGATGACTTCACAAACAGCCGGGCCAGGTTTGAAAGTGAGCCCCACAAAGAGAGGGAGTCTCGGAGAGAGAGGGAGTCCGGGAGGGAGAGGGAGTCCTGGAGAAACCGAGAATCTCAGAGAGACCGGTCCCTGACTGTACGACAGAGGGGACCACCTCTTGGGCAAGCCCAGGAAAGAGGGGCCAGCCACCCACCCCCCCAAAGACCCAAACAGAGTCCGGACAGAGCAGCCGGCCCGAGGGACACATCAAGACCCAGGCTGTTATCGCTGTGGGCGAAAGGGGCATAGAGCAGCCCAGTGCCCCAGGCTCCCAGACAGGTTGAGCAGGACGGAGGTCAAGGAGTCAACTGGGTGGGGTCCCAGAAGCCAGAGGGGCTGGCGGCCAAGGCGGGTGGTGCTGACAATGGGCACTCGGCTTGGGCCGAGTCCACCCCACAGACCAGCTCCTCAGGGGGACCAAATGCTCAGAGGCCAGTTTACAGAGTGGGGGCGGCAATGCCTCTGTGGAGCAAGTGTCTCAAACACCTCGAGGTAGACGGGAAAAAGGTCACGGGGTTCTGGGACACAGGCGCTGACGTGACGCTGGCCCGACCCGGGGTGGTGGCACCGGGCTGCATGATACCCGATTCCCACCTGACGATAACAGGAATTGATGGGACCCCTTTCAAGGTGCCCATGGCGAGGGTGCACCTGAAATGGGGGAAGAAGGAAGGCCCCAAGGAAGTGGGCGTGCACAGCCATTTGCCGGCGGATGTACTGATGGGGGCTGACCTGGAGAACTGGCAAGGTGAACGCCCTCGTGCCCTGGTCCTGACCCGTAGCCAAAGAAAACGAGGGGTGCGCTCCCCAGATTCAGGGGTACAGGCCCAGCCAAAGTCACAGGAGCCACAGGGGCCAAC
Source organism: Carettochelys insculpta (assembly GCF_033958435.1). Classification (NCBI taxonomy): domain Eukaryota; kingdom Metazoa; phylum Chordata; order Testudines; family Carettochelyidae; genus Carettochelys; species Carettochelys insculpta. The sequence continues at coordinate 126,781,880 of NC_134142.1, read as the reverse complement.
CCTGAGAGAAAGGGGGCCCCCAAAAACCAGATCTCACAGGCCAGGGGTGCTGGAGCCAGGCAGGGATGGGGAAGTAGCATCCGCTCCTGCCCGAGCGGAAGAATTCCAGGCAGAGCAGCAGAGAGACCCCTCCTTGCAGAAGCTGAGGGAACTGGCCAGTCTCAGCCCAGCTCCACAGCTGGGGGAGGGCTGCAGGGAGAGATTCCTGTGGGAAAAGGGATTCCTGCACCGGGAATGGGCTCCCAGACGCAAAGCGGAGCCATGGAAGGTCCAGAGGCAACTGGTGGTTCCCCAAAAGTACCGGCGCAGGCTGCTGTACCTAGCCCATGATGTCCCGCTCGCAGGACACCAGGGGATCCACCGCACCAGGAGAAGGTTGTTACAGAACTTTTTCTGGCCAGGGATCTTTGCAGCTGTCCGTCTATATTGCCTGTCCTGCGATCCCTGCCAGAGGGTGGGGAAGAGCCGGGACAAGGGGAAAGCTGCCTTGAGGCCACTGCCCATCATAGAGGAGCCTTTCCAGAAAGTGGCTATAGACATAGTGGGCCCCTTCAGCAAGGCAACGCGTTCGGGGAAGAAATATATTTTGGTAGTGGTAGATTTTGCCACGCGATACCCAGAAGCAGTGGCCTTGACCTCTATCGACGCTGACACCGTGGCAGATGCACTGCTGTCCATTTTCAGCAGAGTGGGGTTCCCCAAGGAGGTCCTCACATATCAGGGGTCCAACTTCATGTCGGCCCTACTGCAAAGCTTGTGGGACAAGTGTGGGGTCCGGCACACCTGGGCCACAGCCTACCACCCGCAGACCAATGGGCTGGTGGAGAGGTTCAATGGGACTCTGAAGCAGATGCTGAGAACCTTCATGAATCAATACCCCCATGACTGGGACAAGTACTTACCCCACCTGCTGTTTGCATACAGGGAGGTGCCCCAGGAATCCACGGGGTTCTCCCCGTTTGAGTTGCTGTAAGGAAGGAGGGTATGGGGACCCTTGGACTTGATCAGAGAAGAGTGGGAGGGGACGGCCTCTCCTGAAGGGGAGTCAGTGGTACAGTATGTACTGACCTTCCGGGAAAAACTCACCGAGCTCATGGGCTGGGCCAGGGAGAACCTCTCCATGGCCCAAAGGAAGCAAAAGGTCTGGTATGACCGTAACGCCAGGGACCGAGCCTATGCCACCGGGGACCAAGTGATGGTCCTTGTACCTGTGCGGCGGAACAAGCTGCAAGCGGCCTGGGATGGGCCCTTCAAGGTTGTCAAACAGCTAAATGACGTGAATTATGTGGTGGAACTGTCGAACCAGGCCCACAGCCACCGGGTCTATCATGTGAACATGATGAAACCTTACTGGGACAGACAGAACTTGGTGCTGGCCGTGTGCAGACACTGGGAGGGGCAGGGGGATGATCCCTTGGTGGATTTACTCACAAGGACTGGAGCCGGCTCCTTGCTGGAGTCTATTCCCCTCTCAGACCAGCTGACCCCTGCCCAGCAGACGGAGATCAAGGAGGTGCTGCATTCGCATCAACAGCTATTCTCGGACAGACCCGGACGCACTGACCTGGCTGTCCACCGAATAGAGACAGGCACCCACGCCCCTATCAAGTGTGTGCCATTCAGAGCCACAGGGAGGACGGCTCAGGACATAGAGCGGGAGGTTGAAGACATGCTGGCTCTGGGGGTGATCCAACCCTCGTCCAGCCCCTGGGCCTCTCCCGTGGTGTTAGTCCCTAAAAAAGATGGGTCTGTTCGGTTTTGTGTGGACTATCGCAAGCTTAACGCCATCACTGTATCGGACGCCTACCCCATGCCCAGGCCTGATTACCTTTTAGACAAGCTGGGGGGAGCCCGTTACCTCACCACCATAGACCTCACCAAGGGGTACTGGCAAGTGCCATTAGATGAAGATGCCCAGCTCAGGTCAGCTTTCATCACCCCTGTGGGGCTCTACAAGTTCCTGGTCCTGCCCTTCGGCCTCAAGGGGGCACCCGCTACCTTCCAGCGTCTGGTGGACCAGCTACTGAAAGGGATGGAGAGCTTTGCCCTGGCTTACATGGACGACATTTGCATCTTCAGCCAGACGTGGGAGGACCATGTGTCCCAACTCGAGCAGGTGCTGGACCGACTCCAGAAGGCCGGGCTGACTATCAAGGCAGGGAAGTGCAAGGTGGGAATGGCTGAGGTGACCTACCTGGGCCACAAGGTGGGCAGCGGCTGCTTAAAGCCGGAGCCAGCTAAAGTGGAGGCTGTCAGAGATTGGCCAACACCCCAGACTAAGAAACAGGTCCAGGCCTTCATTGGGATGGCGGGGTACTACCGGAGGTTTGTGCCCCACTTTAGCTCCATCGCAGCCCCCCTCACGGAGCTGTGTAAAAAGGGAAACCCTGACAAGGTGGTCTGGACCGAGCAGTGCCAAGAGGCCCTCTGCGCGCTGAAGGAGGCTCTGGTCAGGGCCCCAGTGCTGGCAAATCCAGACTTCAACAAGCCCTTCCTGGTGTTCACCGATGCCTCAGACGTGGGGCTGGGGGCGGTGCTAATGCAGGTGAATGACAAAGGGGAGAAACACCCCATCGTGTACCTGAGTAAGAAGCTGCTGCCCCGGGAGCAGAACTACGCGGCCATAGAGAAGGAATGTCTGGCCATGGTGTGGGCACTGGGGAAGCTGCAGCCGTACCTGTTTGGACGGCGTTTCACCGTGTACACCGATCACTCACCCCTGACCTGGCTGCATCACATGAAAGGAGCCAACGCCAAGCTCCTGCGGTGGAGTCTGCTCCTGCAGGACTACGACATGGAGGTGGTCCACGTCAAGGGGAACAACAACACCATAGCCGATGCCCTGTCACGCAGGGAGGGCCCCGAACTTCCCCAAGTCACTGGCTAAGTGACCCCGCTCAGTTCGGTCTGGAAGCGGGGAGAGATGTGATGGAGTGGGGGGGGTGCATGTGTGAGTCAGGCTGGATGTCCGAGGCAAGCAGCAGTTCCCAGTGGCTAAGGATGACTCTGGGGCTACAACTGGCAGGTGACACCTCTGCCTGAACAAAGAGCAGGGAGGAGCTGAGCTGGGTTTTTGAATCGGGGGCGGCAGTTGGAGGCTAGGAAAAGGGAGAGCTGGAAGGCAGCCAGCCTGAGGAGGGGGAAGCTACACCCCAGAGGGGCACCCCTCGGGGTCTTCTCCCCAGGACAGATTGGAAGGACTGTCTCTGGCTGCTATGCTGTTGCTTCTGTGAGAAACTGGACATCTGTTGCCTAATAAACCTGTTGTTGTACCTGCTGAGTGAGAGTCACTCCTGCCAGCGGACGGGGTGCAGTGCAGGGGGACCCCTGAACCCCATCACACCCTGTGCCTCCGGGATTCCTTTTCAAACCTGGCCCGGCTGTTTGTGAACTCATCAGCCAGCTTCCCTTCGTCATGTGGGTCCTCTGGCTTCCGGTCCTTGAGCCAGAGTCTCAGGTCAGGCGGGAACACTCCATAGAACCTTTCCAGGACCATCAGCTTAACCAGGTCCTCTGCGGTCTGGGCTCCCATCCCGAGCACCTTCTTGCCTTAGTAGTGCACAGGCGGGAGGCCAGGTCCACATAGGTCTCCTCTGGCCTCTTCTGCACCTCCTGGCACTACTTCCTGTGCCTCTTGGGGTCAGCCCAAACTCCATTAACGATTTAGATATTGACATAGAAAGTACACTTATTAAGTTTGCAAATGATACCAAGCTGGGAGGGGCTGCAACTTCTTTGCAGGATAGGGTCATAGTTCAAAAGGATCTGGATAAACTGGAGAAATGGGCTGAGGTAAACAGGATGAAGTTTAATAAGGACAAATGCAAAGTGCTCCACTTAGGAAGGAACAATCAGTGTCACACATACAGAATGGGACAGGACTGCCTAGGAATGAGTACAGCAGAAAGGGATCTAGGGGTTATAGTGGACCACAAGCTAAATATGAGTCAACAGTGTGATGCTGTTGCAAAAAAAGCAAACACAATTCTAGGATGCATTAACAGGTGTGTTGTGAACAAGACACGAGAAGTCATTCTCCCGCTCTACTCTGCGCTGGTTAGGCCTCAGCTGGAGTATTGTGTCCAGTTCTGGGCACCGCAGTTCAGGGAGGATGTGGAGAAATTGGAGAGGGTCCAGAGGAGAGCAACGAGAATGATCAAAGGTCTAGAGAACATGACCTATGAAGAAAGGCTGAAAGAACTGGGCTTGTTTAGTTTGGAAAAGGGAAGATTGAGGGGGGACATGATAGCAGTTTTCAGGTATCTAAAAGGGTGTCATAAGGCAGATGGAGGGAACTTGTTCTTCCTTGCCTCTGAGGATAGAACAAGAGGCAATGGACTTAAATTGCAGCAGGGGAGGTTCAGGTTGGACATTAGGAAAAAGTTCCTAACTGCCAGGGTGATCAAACACTGGAACGAACTGCCAAGGGAGGTGGTAGAATCTCCATCACTGGAGATATTTAAGAAGAGGTTAGATAGATGGCTTTCAGGGATGGTCTAGAAAGTGCTTGGTCCTGCCATGAGGGCAGGGGGCTGGACTCGATGGCCTTTCGAGGTCCCTTCCAGTCCTACTCTGCTATGATTCTAATGCGGCAGGGCCTGTTTTCCCATTCATAGGCCCTGGGCTGCAGCCCCTCCAGCTGGTTGAGCACCACTGCAGCCTTCTGGTCCAGCCAGGGGGTGAGCTGCAGGAGCCATTTGGCTGGGGGGGGACCTGGTGCAACTCGCAGACTCGCTGGAAGGAGGTGAGAAACCGTCCAGGTCCCCCACGTCCCTTAATCCATTGCCCTGCCATTCACTGGGGAACAGACTCGCCAGCTGAAGCTGCAGTGCCCCACGGCTCCCAAAAATCACTGTGTTCTGCCTCCAGCACCCTGGCACTTCTGAGTCTCCTTCCGTCTAGTGCACCCAGTCAGTAGGTGCTGGAAACCCATCCACAGATGCGGGGCATCCCACCGCTGCCATGAGCTGTCATGGGGTTCGGGGGTCCCTGAGCTCTGCACCCAGTCCCCAGGCAGGAGTGACTCTCACTCAGCCGGTAGAACAGGAAGTTTATGAGGCAACAGAGGCCCAGCTCAGCACAGAGGTGTCAGTACAGCAGGCAGAGACAGTCATTCCAACCCGTCCTGGGGAGAGGAGCCCAAGGGGTGTAGCTTCCCCCCTCACCAGGCTGGCTCATTCCAGCTCCCTCTCCCCGACCTCTGATTCAAACCCAGCTCGGCTCCTCCCTGCTCTGTGTTCAGGGCAGAAGTGTTACAGCCCCAGGGTCATCCTTAGCCCTGGGAGCTGCGCTGCCTGTCACATACACATCCAGCCTGAGTCTCTCACACACACACACACACCCCTCCATCACACCAGGTGTCCTGCATTCCAGCCTCTCTCCCTATAACATTGCTTTAACCTACTGGGCCCCACGCCCCTCCCCGAGCCAGGGATAGAACCCAGGAGTCCTGGCTCTCATCCTCGCCCCCAGCCCACACCCTTTCCACTCCTAGATGCAGCATGACCACAATGGGAGAGTCAATTCTCGATCTAGTCCTGACTGGAACGCAGGATCTGGTCCAAGAGGTAACTGTTACTGGACCGCTTGGAAATAGTGACCACAATATAATAACTTTTAATATTCCTGTGTTGGGAAGAACACCACAGTGGTCAAACACTCCGGCATTTAATTTCAAAAAGGGGAATTACACTAAAATGAGGAAGCTAGTTAAACAGAAACTAAAAGGTAGAGTAACTAAACTAAAATCCCTGGAAGCTGCATGGAAACTGTTTAAAGACACCATACTAGAGGCCCAACTTAAATGTATACCCCAAATAAAAAAACACAGTAAGAGACCTAACAAAGAACCACCATGGCTTAACAGCCATGTTAAAAAGGCAGTGAGAGAGAAAAGGGCAGCTTTTAAAAACTGGAAGTCAAATCCTTGTGAGGAAAATAGAAAGGAACATAAACACTCCCAAATTAAGTGTCATAATGTAGTAAGAAAAGCCAAAAAAGATTTTGAGGAACAGCTAGCCAAAAATTCAAAAAATGATAGTAAAATGTTTTTTAAATACATTAGAAGCAGGAAGCCCACTAAAAAAGCAGTGGGGCCCTTGGACGATAAAGATATAAAAGGAGCGATCAAGGAAGACAGTGCCATTGCGGAGCGATTAAATGATTTCTTTGCTTCAGTCTTCACGGCTGAGGATGTTACAGAGGTTCCTAAATCTGAGCCAGCCTTTTTACGTGACAAATCTGAGGAACTCTCCCAGATTGAAGTGACATTAGTGGAGGTTTTGGAGTTAATTGATAAGCTGAATAGTAACAAATCTCCAGGACCAGACGGTATTCACCCAAGGGTTCTGAAAGAACTCAAATGTGAAATTGCGGAGTTATTAACAGTGGTTTGTAACCTATCCTTTAAATCCGCTTCGGTACCCAATGACTGGAAGATGGCCAATATAACACCAATATTTTAAAAAGGCTCTAGAGGAGACCCTGGCAATTATAGACCAATAAGTCTAACATCAGTACCAGGCAAATTAGTAGAAACACTAGTAAAGAATAAAATTGCAAGGCACGTAGAAGAGCACGAATTGTTGGGCAAAAGTCAGCCTGGTTTCTGCAGAGGGAAGTCGTGTCTAACTAATCTATTAGAATTCTTTGAAGGGGTTAATAAACATGCGGACAAGGGGCACCCAGTGGACATAATATACCTAGATTTCCAGAAAGCCTTTGACACGGTCCCACACCAAAGGCTTTTATGTAAATTAGGCGGTCATGGGATAGGAGGAAAGATCCTTTCATGGATCGGGAATTGGTTCAAAGACAGAAAACAATGGGTTGGAATAAATGGTAAATTTTCACAATGGAGGGGGGTAACTAGTGGTGTTCCCCAGGGGTCAGTCCTGGGACCGATCCTGTTCAACTTGTTCATCAATGATCTAGAAAATGAGGTAAGCAGTGAGGTGGCAAAGTTTGCAGATGACACCAAGTTGTTCAGGACAGTCAAAACCAAAAGGGATTGTGAAGAACTACAAACAGATCTCAGCAAACTGAGTGATTGGGCAGCAAAATGGCAAATGAAATTTAATGTGGGTAAGTGTAAGGTAATGCACATTGGAAAAAATAACCCAAATTACACGTACAACATGATGGGGTCAAATTTAGCTACGACAGATCAGGAAAGGGATCTTTGAGTTATAGTGGACAGTTCTCTGAAGACATGCACGCAGTGTGCAGCGGCAGTTAACAAAGCAAATAGGATGTTAGGAATTATTAAAAAAGGGATAGATAATAAGACAAAAGATATCATACTTCCCCTGTATAAAACTATGGTACGCCCACATCTTGAGTACTGTGTGCAGATGTGGTCTCCTCACCTCAAAAAAGATATATTGGCATTAGAAAAGGTTCAGAAAAGGGTGACTAAGATGATTGGGGGGTTTGGAACGGGTCCCATATGGGGAGAGGCTAGAGAGACTGGGACTTTTCAGTTTGGAAAAGAGGCGATTGAGGGGCGATATGATAGAGGTATATAAAATCATGAATGGTGTGGAGAAAGTGAATATAGAAAAATTATTTACCTTTTCCCATAATACAAAGAACTAGGGGACACCAAATGAAATTGATGGGTAGTAGGTTGAAAACTAATAAAAGGAAATTTTTCTTCACACAGCGCACAGTCAACCTGTGGAACTCCTTGCCGGAGGAGGCTGTGAAGGCCAGGACTCTATTAGGGTTTAAAAAAGAGCTCAATAAATTTTTGCAGGTTAGGTCCATAAATGGCTATTAGCCAGGGGTAAAGTATGGTGCCCTGGTCTTCAGTACAGGGGCAGGAGATGGATGGCAGGAGATAAATCACTTGATCATTGTGTTCTGTTCTCCTTCTCTGGGGCACCTGGCATTGGCCACTGTCGGCAGACGGGATACTGGGCTGGATGGACCTTTGGTCTGACCCAGTATGGCCATTCTTATGTTCGTGTGAGTGGAGATGTGTTGCCCATAAGCAGAATATGGCGTAGCATAGGGGACCCAAAGACCTGGGACACAAGAGCTGTGTCTACACGTGCACGCTACTTCGAAGTAGCGGCACTAACTTCGAAATAGCCTCCGTCGCGGCTAAACGCATCGGGCGCTATTTCGAAGTTAACTTCGACGTTAGGCGGCGAGACGTTGAAGTCCCTAACCTCATGAGGGGATCGGAATAGCGCCCTACTTCGACGTTCAACGTCGAAGTAGGGACCGTGTAGACGATCTGCGTCCCGCAACATCGAAATTGCCGGGTCCTCCATGGCAGCCATCAGCTGGGGGGTTGAGAGACACTCTCTCTCCAGCCCCTCAGCTCACTGGTGGCCGCGTGGAGCGGCCCCTTAAAGGTCCCCTCCCACTCCCTTCCTCTGCAGGAAGCTGAGGGAACGTGCAGGCTGCAGCCCGCACACGCGGGCAGCCTGCACAGCCCTCAGCCACCCACCCAGCTGCGATGGCCGCCCGGCAGCCCCCCCAGCGCCCCCAGGGGACCCCCCCAAGGGGAGCCAGGGCAGCCAGCCCAGCCAGAAGACCTGCCAGTCTGGGAAGCGGCAGCGGGGCCCCTCCTGGACGGAGGCCAAGATGCGGGACCTGCTGGGGCTCTGGAGCGAGGAGGAGGTGCTCCAGGTAATGGGGAACAAGAGGCGGAATGCGGAAGCGTTCGCTCGGCTGGCCGACGGCCTGGCTGCCCGGGGTCACCCTGCCCGCACTCCTGACCACGTCAGGAGTAACGTCAAGGAACTGCGGCAGGGTTACTCCCGGGCCCGGGATGCGGCCAGCCGATCTGGGGCCGCCCCCGTCACTTGCCCCTTTTACAGGGAGCTCAGGGACATCCTGGGCCCCCGGCACACCTCCTCCCCTCCGGCCACCCTTGACACCTCGGCCGACGAGCCCCAGCAGGCCCTGCAGCCGGAGTCCACCCCGGAGGCAAGCCCCGCACCCCGGGGGCCCCCCCCAGAGGCCACCCCCGGGACATCGCGGCAGGAGGAGGAGGAGGAGGAGGAGGAGGGGGGCTCCTCCTCCGCAGAATCCAGCCTGCAGATCCTCCTCCTGCCATCCCGGAGCAGCAGCAGGGCCTCCGACCCCCGGGGATCTCCGGACCGTGGGAGCGGACCGACAGGTAGGTACCCCTCTCTGGTGGACACCCCTGGGCTTGAGGGGGGGGGGGGTAAGAGATGTGTGTCCAGGGCCCCCTACATGCTCACATGGCCATGGCCCCAAGGACACCAGGGCCATGGCCCTCACAGCACTGCAGCCATCAGCCCCTGCCCCCCCCCCACCACGCACGACAGTGCCATGCCCCATCCCCGGGCCAGGGGGGAGCGGAACCTCGAGGGGCCCCCGGGAGGAGGGGGTGGGACACCCCGCAGCAGCAGCATGTGATGGAGTAGGGGGAGTGCCAAAGGGAGACTCAGGCTACATATGAGCAACAAGAGCCAAATAGCTCCCAGGGGCAAAGGAGGATCCTGGGGCTACAGCTGGCAGGTGACACCTCTGCCCTGAACAAACAGGAGGGAGGAGCCGAGCTGGCTTGGACTTGGGGGGTGAGGGCGGGGGCCACAGGTAGAGGCTAGGGGAAGGGAGAGCTGGAAGGCAGCCAGCCTGAGGAGGGGGAAAGCTGCATCCCCGAGGGGCACCCCTTGGGGTCTTCTCCCCACGACGGGTTGGAAGGACTGTCTCTTCCGACAGCTGGTGCTGTCACTCCTGGCAGAAAGTGGGCATCTGTGGCCTAAGAAACCTCTCCTGCTCTCAGACCCTGCGGGGTGAAGTGAGAGTCGCTCCCACCAGGGGACGGGGTGCAGGGCAGGGGGACCCCTGAACCCCATCCATCACAGCAGCATCTCCCGGGGACAGGGATGGGGAACCTGCAGCACAGGGCTGGGGGGACAAAGGCCACAGCTCGGGGCCCACACTAACGCCTGTCTCCATTCTTCTTTCCCCCCTCCTCTCCTGTGTTCTGCACCTGCACCATCCGAAGGACCGGAAGAGAGCGCCAGCGAGGTGTCAGTCGTCCCGGAGAGCCCTCCGGGACCATCGCTCCAGGGCAGCCCCTCGGCCGAGGACCGACTGGCCCCATGGTGGGCTAGACGGCGGACCCCGCGCCTCCAACCGCCGACGGCGACGGACCCCCAGCTGCTGGCCATCCACTGTCGGCAGCTGGAGGTCGCGGAGCAGCACCTCCAGCTGCAGGAGCGGGCGCTGGCCTGGCGACAGGAGGCATGGGGGGCCTACATGGACACATTTAATCGCCTGGTGGACTACCTGGCCCCCCATGCCGCGCCGGCCGAAACATCGCCCGCCCTGCCTGCTCCTGCAGCCCCACCACCAGCTGCTCCGCCCGTCGCCGGCCCGTCCGCCGTCGCCCCGCCACCCACCCGCGAGGGCCGGAGCGCCGAGGGACCCCCTGGAGCCACCTGACACTTGCCGGCCACCATACCTTCCGGTCCAGCCCGGTCCCACCCAGCCACGGACCAGGCTGCGAGCGCGGCGGGGCTCCCGGCCGGCAACGCCCAGTGCCGGGCTATAGGGGCGAGGGGCCCGGGACGTGGCCACCCCCCTTGTATATAGTTGGACCCTGTTTTTTTCGGCCCCCCGTTTGCCCCGTCCCCCCCATGTACATAGTTCTCCCCTTTATCCTCCCTGGTTTTCTTTTTATTATGGCAGACAGTTGTTTCTTTGTATTGTTTTATTTTTGTACATATTGCTTTTGTTGAACGTTTGTACATAGTTTTCTGTTTGTGGTTCACATATTTATTTACATCAAAAAAAAAAAATGTTTCGGAAAGAAAAAAAAAAGTTTACGTTCAGCCACAAGTGCGTGCTGTCATTTGTCCAGGACAAGTGCGGGGGGCGGGGGGGGCGGTGGGGTGCTCCATGGTGTGGGCAAGGAAGGGGCGGGCAGTAGGGGGCCTGGGCAGAGTTCACCCCACGGCCTGTTCATCGAAGTGGGCCCGCAGGGCCTCCCGGACCCGGGTCCCCTCGGGGTCCACCTGCCGACTGGGGGCAGCAGGTGGCTGGACGTGTGCCCTGGCGGCCTCCGCAGCCCAGCCCTGGAAAAAAGGTGTCCCCCTTGCTCTCGACCAAATTGTGCAGGGCGCAGCAGGCACCCACAATCTGGGGGATGTTGTTGGGGCCCGCATCCAGGCGGGTCAGGAGACATCTCCAGCGTCCCTTCAGGCGGCCAAATGAGCGCTCCACCACCTGGCGCGCGTGGTTCAGGTGCTCGTTGAAGCGCTCCTGGCTAGCGGAGAGATGGCCCGTGTAGGGGTACATGAGCCATGGCCGGAGGGGGTAGGCCGCATCTGCGATGACGCAGAAGGGCATGGTGGTGTCCCCCAGAGGGATCTCCCGCTGGGGGATGTAGGTCCCCGCCTCCAGCCGGCGGCACAGGCCCGAGTTCCGGAAAACCCAGGCGTCGTGGGTGCTGCCAGGCCAGCCCACGTAAATGTCCTGGAAACGTCCCCGGCTGTCCACCAAGGCCTGGAGGACGACAGAATGGTAGCCCTTTCGATTGAGGTATCGTCCTCCACTGTGATGCGGGGGGGATGTGAGTCCCATCCAGAGCCCCGAAGCAGTTGGGGAAGCCCAGGGTGGCAAAGGCCGCGATGGTGGCATCTGGGTCCCGCAGCCTCATGAGCCTGTGCAGGAGCATGGCGTTGATGGCACGCACAACCTGCAGAGAAAGCACATGGGACGGCACCAATGAGGGGTTAGCAGGGTGTGCGTGGCCCTGCCCTGCCCTGCTCTGGCCCCCCTGCCCTGGCCCCCCTGCCCTGCCCTGCCCTGCTCTGGCCCCCCCTGCCCTGGCCCCCATGCCCTGCCCTGCCCTGCTCTGGCCCCCATGCCCTGCCCTGCCCTGGCCTCCCCTCCCCTGCCCTGCCCTCCCCCCGTGGGTTCGCTTACCTCCATGAAGACAGCCCCAACGGTGGCCTTGCCGACACCAAACTGCTGGCCCACGGATTGGTAGCTGTCCGGAGTGGCCAGCTTCCAGACAGCGATGCCGACCCGTTTCTGCAGTGTGAGGGCACGCCGCATGGCAGTGTCCTGCTGCCTGAGTGCGGGGGTGAGCCACTGGCACAGCTCCAGGAATGTCTGCCGGGTCATCCTGAAGTTCCTGAGCCAGCGGTCGTCGTCCCACTCCCCAAGCACCAGCCGCTCCCACCAGTCGGTGCTGGTGGGGTAGCTCCACAGCCGCCGGCGTGTGAGGCGGGGGGTGGGGCGGGGTGCTGCAGGGGTAGGGGTTGAGCCCTGCTGCCCTGGGGGCATCTCCTCCCCTGGGGCAAGGAGGTGCTCAGCTGCCTCCCGCATGGCATGGGTCAGGGCAAGCCCTGCTCCTGCCGGGAGGGCTGGGTGGACCTCTAGCTGCTGCTGCTGCTGCTGCTGCTGCTGGGGGTCCATGACTGCGGCGCCCGGGGTCTGTGTGCCTATATGGCTCCTCAGACCGCGTGCTGTGCAGGCTGAGTGTGCCTGGGAGGGGCCCTTTAAGGGAGCGGCTAGCTGTTGCCCCGGAAGCGCTAGTCCGCCCGTTGACCCTGTCTGCAGCTGTGCCTGGCATCCCTATTTCGATGTGTGCTACTTGGGCGTGTAGACGTTCCCTTGCTGCGCCTATTTCGATGTTGGGCTGCGCAACGTCGAAGTTGAACATCGACGTTGCCGGCCCTGGAGGACGTGTAGACGCTATTCATCGAAATAGACTATTTCGATGTAGGCTTCACGTGTAGACGTAGCCAAGGAGGTCTTAGCGTCCACCTGCCCCGCTGCCTCTTCCTATCCCTGTTCTGTGGCTCTGCTTCCGCAAGAGAGTGTTTTAACAAGGAATACACCGCCAGAGCTGTTAGCAGAGCCTGGGAAAGCGCCATTCACGCAGTAATGAACCCATTTAACAGGTGCATATGGTCAGTGTGATGGAGTGGGGGACACGTTTGTGTACGTGTGTGTCTCACAGAGGGTGGGGGGGCTCCTGCTGGGGGTAACCTGGCAACCAGGTGACACCTCTGTGCTGCAGACAAAGGAGGAGGTGGAGCTGGAGGGGTGTGAATTGGAACTGGGAGTTGGGAGCAGTGAGTCTGGGCTGGGGGAGAGAGAGACAAAGGAGGGGGCCAGGCCCCGGCTCTGGGGGCCCCTCAGGGTCTCCTCTCCCCACATGGATGGGACTGGCTGTCTCTGCCGGCTGCACTGACTCCTCTGTACGACGCTGTGTCCTGTCGGCTAATAAACCCGCTGTTCTCCTGCCAAGTGAGAGTCACTCCTGCCTGGGGATGGGTGTAGAGCTGGGGGACCCTGAACCCCACCACAGTCAGGCTCTGACTTTACTGGGCGAGTAGAAAGGAGCTGAGTTGAAAATTTGCTTTAAATGCATTTCATTAGCGTGTTGCTGAATCATCTTGCTCAAAAACCATCATCTCCCCCTCCCCCTGGGCTGCCGTGGGGCACAGGGGCCCGTTGGCTCTGCTCAGGCCCGACACCCAGACGCCCTTAGAATGGCTTTGCCAGTGACACCAAGTCAGGCCAAGGTAACAGGCTTTATTGGCAATGGAGACACACTTGGGGGCGCTGGGAGGCACATTGCCTGCTGAGGCCCCTGCTCTGCGCACACACCAGGCCTAGGGGCAGTGGAACTGTGGGGCGGGGCCAAGATTGCTGCTTAGGGGGTGTGCACAGGTGCTGGAGCTGACCCATGGTGGTCGTGCGCGCGCGTGTGTGTGTGTGTGTGTGTGAGAGAGAGTGGGGAGAGGGGTCAGGAACAGACCCCTCCCCAGGCTGGCATTGGTGGGAAGGGGAGGGCAGGAAGGGGGTCCAGCCCTGTCCCCCGCATGTCGGGGGGGTAGAGGCACTCGAGGGCGGGGGGCCTGTCCCCAGCATGTCGGGGGGGTAGAGGCACTCGAGGGGGGGGCCTGTCCCCAGCATGTCGGGGGGGGGTAGAGGCACTTGAGGGGGGCTATCCCCAGCATGTCGGGAGGGGGTAGAGGCACTCGAGGGGTGGGGCCTGTCCCCAGCATGTCGGGGGGGTAGAGGCACTTGAGGGGGGCTGTCCCCAGCATGTCGGGGGGGGGTAGAGGCACTTGAGGGGGGCTGTCCCCAGCATGTCGGGGGGGGGGTAGAGGCACTTGAGGGGGGCTATCCCCAGCATGTCGGGAGGGGGTAGAGGCACTCGAGGGGTGGGGCCTCTCCCCAGCATGTCGGGGGGGGTAGAGGCACTTGAGGGGGGCTGTCCCCAGCATGTTGGGGGGGGGTAGAGGCACTTGAGGGGGCCTGTCCCCAGCATGTCAGGGGGGGTAGAGGCACTCGAGGGGGGCTGTCCCCAGCATGTTGGGGGGTAGAGGCACTCGGGGGGGGGGCTGTCCCCAGCATGTCGGGGGGGGGTAGAGGCACTCGAGGGGGGCTGTCCCCAGCATGTCGGGGGGGGGTAGAGGCACTCGGGGGGGGGGGCCTGTCCCCAGCATGTCAGGGGGGTAGAGGCACTTGAGGGGGGCTGTCCCCAGCATGTCGGGGGTACAGGCACTTGGCGGGGGGCGGGGCCGGGACTGTCCCCAGCCTTGACATGCATGTGCCAGGCACACAGGGATCCTGGCCCAGCTCAGCTGGGTGAGGCAGCTGAGCCTTGGGTGGGCTGGTGAGACAGACCAGAAACCAGCAGCCGGCTGGCACAGAGCCATGCAAACAGCACCTGGGGCCACTGCAGGCAGGTGCTGGAGCCCACGGCCGCCTGCCCTGCTGGTGGGCTGGGAGTGGGGCCAGGATGCAGGGCTGGGATCCCTGCAGGGCCCCAATGGGGAGCAGTGCTGAGGGCCCTCTGCCCGAGCTCAGACACACTCGCAGGGCAGCCATGTCCTACTCCCGGGCCTGGCTCCGGGGCACTGCCCGCCTGGCAGGTTCAGCTCCAGCAGGCCCAGGGGCCCTCAGCCCAGCAGCTGCAATGAGAACAAGACAGGTGAGCCCACATTTGCCCTGCTCCAGGCCTCGCCCCAGTACCCCCTGTCCATCGCTCACCATCTCCTCGCAGCTGTGCGCTCCCCTCCCGGGGGGTCAGGAGGCCTCCCAGCCCCGCCTCCATGTTCTCGTACGAGTCGGCATCTGCAGACAGGATCCAGAGTCAGAGCCGGAGGGCTGTAACCCCCGGCCCTCTTTCACACCTCTCCTCTGGGGGAGAGGAAGGTGGGTTGGGTCCCTCACAATCCCTGTCCTGGGGTGTCTGCTGCAGCACCCCAGTCCTGGGCAGGGACAGCACCACTGGGGGCACACTGGAGGGCCTGGAGTAGGGGCCCCAAGGCCGGGGATGGTCCTGTATGCTGAAATATGGGGGTCACCCCGGGGTGTCAGGGTGCTGGGGTATGGGGGTGATCCAGGCTGCGGCAGCTCTGTATGCCATTGCTGGCTATGGGGCATGAACCCCAGGGTGGGGCTTAGGGTGCTGGGTTATGGGGGTGACCCCAGGGAGGTGCTAAGACAGTGGGGTGACCCTGGGGGGGGGCTGGGCAATGGTGTCATGTGGCTGGATTTTTATATCAGCTAGGGAAGCCATTGTGTGTGCCCCTTGTGTCTGTCAGCCCCAAACAGTGAGCCGGGGTGGGGGGTGGGGTGGCGGGGGCAGGCTGTGAGGTGTCCCGTGAAAGCTGAGGATGCTCTCATCAGTGTGTGTTACTTAGCTGGATGGTGTGAGTAGGCAGTGCTGGGTTTGCGCTCCCTGGCTGCGTTAGCGCTGTTCCAGTGCCAAGAGTCACAAGCGGCGGTGTGACCTTGGCCCCAGGGTGGATGACGCACGGAACAAAGGCTCAGACAGCCCATACGCATCTCAAGCGTGTGGGACGTCTCGCCTGGAAGGCATCCACTGGCCACAGGCCACAATAGCCCACCTGGATCAGGTGGCTTTGGGCTAAGCAATGGGGTGGGAATGAGACGCCCAGACGTCCCTTCCACACGTTACGTACATCGACTGGGGTGTGCTGGCAAGCTCAGCAGCCAAGGGCAGTTTGCCACCGCAGCCTACCTGAACCAGGTGGCCCGAACTCCACAGGGGAAAACTACAAAAGGTGCCTAGCAGCGGCCATGCCGGGGAGAAAGCCGATGTCTTTTGTTCCTGTCCCCAGGATCCATGTTCCAGTGTGCTGCCTCCGGCTTGCCAGCTCCCCAGCACGCCAGTGACTAAACCGCCGTAACCTGGAAGCTTACCCCTTGTGGGATGGACTTTCAGAGACCTTCAGGAGTCAGCTTAGAACATTGCTGGCTGCACCAACAGCCATAACTGATGTATGTGAAGTGTGGCTGTAACCATTCTTTGCTCTAATCCTCTTCTTTCTTTCTTTCTTAATAAACCTTTAGATGTTTAGATCTGAAGGACTGGCATGCATGGTGCTTTAACCATTTTTCTCTCTAACCCTTTTCTTTCTTCCTTTGTAAATAAACCTTTAGATGCTTAGCTCAGGAGGATTTGGGCATTTGTGGTTGTTTGGGTAAGTTCCAAGTTTATATTGAACGGGACTGTGGTGGGAGACTCTGGGGCCCAGAAGAATGTGTGTGGTGTTGATGAAATAGGTTTAATAACCACTCACCTAATATGGGTTGTTGGTCTGGGCTGTTATAGTAGCTGGAAAGTCTGTGGGTTTGCTCGTGTGGCTCTGGCTGGCCAGTGGGGCTGGCAGAGGTACTTTTGGGGCTGGTTGGATTTGCCTCGGTGAGAAGGAAATCCCAGCCTGGGGCTATAAGTGGCCGAGTTTTAGGCAAACATACCCTGGATTGATTTCCTTGGCTGTGCCAGAAATCCCATCATATTACAGATGGGATGATGACCCTTGAGAGGGGGGACTCAGTCCTAAGCCATGGGGAGACTCCCAGGGAGGGGAACTCAGGTGCCAGGATGTGGGGGGACCCAAGAGAGGGAGTGCCATGTGACTGGATTTTTATATTGGGTCTGGAAGCCATTTTAATGCTCATTGTGGCTATTGGCCTCAAATATTGTGCGGGGGGGCTGTGTGAGGTATCTAATGAAAGCTGGTGATGCCCTGAATCTGTGTGTGCTACTTGTGTGTCTGTGTCATGTATGTAGGTAAAGGTATAGAATTAGCTCTGTAATTGTGTTAGAAAATGTTCAGTGCTAAGTTTCACAATGGGAGGTGTGAACTCAGCCCCAGCCAGAATGAATGGACTCTAAACAAAGGCTCAGACAGTCAAATCCACAGTCCAGGTGCTCAGGACGGGTCAATGGCTGCGGCCCACGGGTCAGGGGACCTGGCCTGAGCCAAAGGGAAAAGTCCAGCTCAGAAATCTGAGGCTGTCTCCTGGTGTTGGTCCAACGGCA